>NW_023270739.1:24927462-24973623 GCF_011800145.1 Mirounga leonina
CTTCCTTCCTTCCTTCCTTCCTTCCTTCCTTCCTTCCTTCCTTCCTTCTTTCTTATAGCCATCCTAACAGGTGACCTCATTATGGTTTTGATTTGCATTTCCCTGATGGTTAGTGATGTTGAACATCTTTTTGTATAATGGTTGGCCATTTGTATATCTTCTTTGGATGAATGTCTATATTAATGATTATTTGCTTTGCTTTATGAAGCAAAGTTCATTCCTTTTCCATGAATAAAAAATAATGTAATTCCTTATAAAGAGCATGCACTGAACATACATTGTAAAAGATACACATATTGAGCCAACAAGGATGCATGTCTCCCTTTCTTGAAAGGCAGTTTGCATCATAGAAGAAAAAACAAGTCATGTATATTCAAATCTGACTGTGGCAAAGTCTAAAATGTGTTAATGATGGTACTGATTATAGTGGGGATTAGGGTGAGGAGACGGGAGCTGACATTTATTAACCAGGTGTTGTCACATAAAAATATGATTGGGTAAGGATCATCATCTAAGCTATCTGAGGCTCAGAGAAGTTAAGTTATGTGCCCAGAGTCACCAGTAAGTAGATCAAAGAATCAGCATTTGAACTGGATCCAAAATCCATAATCTCTTCTACTATAACATTTTATATCCTCTTCTTTGGGAATTGAGGGAAACGTCAGAGAAATTTGACTTTGGAACTGAATCTCAAAGAATGAATCAATGCCAGAATTAGAGGGGAAATAGTCTCACTGACTATTGTGCTCTTTCTGTGATCTATCTCAGAAATGAAGTGAAAAGCTTAGAGATGGATAACACAGGATCTGAAGAGAAAATGGGGGGCAAGCAGTCTCTGAAGTATGGGTTAAAAGCCCCATTCACCCCAAGGGCACTGTTGAGCTTACAAAAAGGCCTCCTTATGTTAGAGACTTAGGTTTCTAATTAGTGAGTTAAACATAACCCTTTGTCTGGTTGTTCTGACCCATTCCTACTCCCTAGGGACCTTAGACCCTCACTTCTGCCCAACATAATTGTCCTAAAGTGAGCTTCTCATAACTCTGAGTTTTTTTTCCCCTCTGGAGCATCAGCTATTTCATAATTGTCAAATGCAAATGAAATGTGTTGATTCTGAGGGTAATTCTTGGGGCTGCACAGTTATTAGGCAAATCAGAATTATGAGTTCAGATCCAAAGACAAGATCTTTAACATAAGCAAGGACTCAACAACTAAGGACATGTTGTAATCTAGATTTGGGAACTCTGAAAAGAAACCATCCTTGCCTAAGGGAGGCTGGCCTTGCATTGTGGAGGGGGTCTGTGGACCCTTGTGGGATGCTGGGTATTTATTTCCATCTGGAATTATTAGCTGAGATGTGTTTCTCATTAGAGTCAACTGTGGGAATTCAGGAGTTTTATAATGTATCCACTTATTCATTTTTAGCCAACAAATATTTACAGGCTGCAGAACTAAGGAAGCATAAAATTGTATATATTCAGAAGGGAGAGGAGATCAGGATTGTGTGGGTACCCTTGAATCTGCTGCCAGGTCACCTAGTCAGTCACCTAGAGTGGCCTCAGAACCAACCACATTCTGAGGATGGTTCATCTCCTTACCTGAACCATAGGGAAAAGATTCTGCCAGGTTGATGCCACTGTGGAAATGCCCAAACATAGGCCTTAACGGTTTGTTGTCATCTTTTCATAAACTGAATGTTAAATTGGCAGATTGTCACTGCCTATCACTTAGTGAGCTGTTCTTCGGAAAGTAGTGTTGTATGGTGGGAGGCACAGACAGGAGACAGTCAAATGTCATTCTGACTTCTGACTCACTGGTTGTGTGATTTTGGGCAGGTGACTTTACCACTTGATCTTCATTTCTTCATTTGTAACTTGGGCATATTAATACATGGGTTTTGCAAGCAGGAAATTAGATACATTTTATGAATGTTTCTGTTACATTACTTGGCACTTGATATGTGCCTAGTAAGTAGCATTTCCCTTTTCCATATTGTATAAGAACAAAGGAAATCTTAGGTAGCGTATATAAACGTTGAAGTAAAAAATGAAGAATTTCCTCCAAATTAAGATAAACCAACATATACTTAGTGTTGAAAAATGTATAATGAAATTGGGATTATTGTCAGCAAATAATATTCTGCATTTTTGGAAAGGAAGTGAAATTTAAAAATTTACTGATGCATTCATTCAGCAAATATTCTTGGAATTCTTATTATGTTTCTATAACTAAACTGAACTGGAAACTAGGTGCAGATGATTAAGGTAGTAGAAGAAGATGATTAAGGTAATACAACATAACCTAAGAGAAGTATGCAGACAAAACAGAATTGGGAGTTTTAAGAAAGAAGAAATTATAGCAGAATTAAGATAAACCTTATAGGGGAAGAAATAGTTTCTAAGCTGGACTTTAAAGTACAAATTGAGTTTCAAAGGACAGAAATGAGGAATGAGGCATTCCAAGGGGGACCTGAGAAAGGGAGGAGAGTTTCAGATATGCAGGAGTGGATGGGCTAGTTTGGTTGGAGGCTAGGCCAGGTTCCATGGTTGTGTGCCTTGTGGAAGTCCACAGGGCCCTACATTTGGTTTATTGCCCTATGGTCGCCATTTTGGAACATAAGGAATAGCGTGGAGGACCATAGGGGAAGGGAGGGAAAACTGAATGGGAAGACATCAGAGAGGGAGACAAACCATGAGAGACTCTGGACTCCAGGAGACAAACTGAGGGTTACAGAAGGGAGAGGGGTAGGGGATGGGGTCGCCAGGTGATGGGTATTAAGGAGGGCAAGTGTTGTGAGAGCACTGGGTGTTATACACAGCTAATGAATCATTGAACACTACATCAAAAACTAATGATGTACTATATGTTGGCCAACTGAACATAATAATTAAAAAAATAATAAATTTTGAACAGGGAATCCTACATTTTCATTTTTCACTGGCTCTCAAAAGCATGCAGCCAGTCTTGACTAGAGATAATGATTAAAATAAAAATTCTGAAATTCTCCAGGATCTTAAATGTCAGCATTAATAACCTAAATTTTCTTCTGTTAGGGAATAAGGAGAGCTTTGAGCAAGGGAGTGACATCACCAGGATTATGTATTAACCATGCAAGCTGTATGCATGTTGTGTAGCAAAAGAGAGAGGCCAGAGGTGGGGAGGGAAGTGGTTTTTGCTGGGATCACCATACTTCTCTGTTTGCTTAGGGCTGCCCTGGTTTATGGCAGCTATCCCAGTGTAATTATTAATAGTGTCCTCTTTCACTCTCAAGAGTATCCTAGTTTAGATGATAAATTATATGGTCTCCCAAGTTATTTTGATAGTCAAGATAAATTAAGCCCTGAATTTGAATGGAGACAGGAGGTGTGGACCAAAAAGAAGCATAAATGTCAAGAATTACCAAACTTTGAGTCTGAATTTCCCTTTTAACATCAATAAATTCTGCAAATGCCTATGTGCTAGTAGTTCAACTTTTGGTATTTGTTGCTTAAGAAAATCCATGATGACATAATATTACTCTGAATCTAATGTAGTTATAGATAAATAGGTATTTTATTAATCACTAGACATTTGAATATTTGTTTTACATGTTTAAAGGAGATATTATTCATCTTGTCTAAAGTCACTGCTTCCTGCGTCTCTAGATTGGTGGACCTCTTGCAAAATTCCAGTCCATCCTCGATAACAAAGTATCCACCCATGGTCCTGAAGGACAGACTCACTGATTTGTAACATTAAAGTTCAAATTATTTAGCATGACATTCAAGACATTTACCAGTATGGGCAGAATCTCAAGTGGAGCCTGTATTATGGTTTGGAGAATCTACCAGTAGATAGCTAGTATCCACTACAGGAATAGGTGATGTGTGTGTATGGGGGGGAAAGGGGCATAGAGTAAGTCGATGTGATCTTATGGAAGTTTTAGTCCCATATAATTTTATTTCAATAAAAGAAATGTCAGATTTTATCTAATTTATATACTGGGTATCCACATACTTCCTTTGAGATAGTTTTTGAATCCATAAATGTGGAAGAAAAAACATTGCAAAATTTCAGATTTAAATCCCAGCCTTACAATTTACCAATTCCATGAATTTAAGCAAGTCCTTGAAGTTTTCTAAGCCCTTCTTTCTTCATTCATAAAATGGGGTTAATGATGTGGCTCCACAGGCTGTTATAATGGTAAAGTAGATACAGTGTGTGAAATGCTTAAAGAACTCTAACTCAAAAAAAAATATATATATATATATAAAAACTCTTAACTCAGTGGTTCTCAAACTTTAGCATACATTAGAATCGCTTAAAAGGCTTGTTAAAACGGAGTTTCTGATTTGGTAGAATCTGCGTTTAACAAATGTCCATGTTTATGGACTGAATGTGTGTCCCCCTAAAATTCGGATGTTGCAATCCTGAAGTGATGGTATTAGGAGGTGGAACCTGTGGGAGGTAATTAGGTGACAGGGTGGAGCCCTCATGGATGGGATTAGTGCCCTTATAAAAGAAACCCCAGAGAGCTCCCTAGCCCTCTTTCCACCTTTTCAGAATACAATGAGAAGTCATTAGCCTGCAATCTGGAAGAGGGTCCTCACCTGATCATTTTGACCATTCAAGCACCCTGATCTCAGTCTGCTATCAGAACTGGAACAAATTTTCTGTTGTTTATAAGCCTTCAGTCTATGGTATTCTGTTATAGCAGCCTGGATAGACTAAGAGCCCATGTAATTTTAATGCTGCTCCTCTGGGTACCCTACTTTGAGAACCACTGCTCTTAGAAAATGTAAATATTAGTAGAGTAAAAGAATAACTCCCATCTGCCTAGGGAATAGGTATTTTGGGGAAGGTTGCATACTATAAAATAAAAGAGGCATTGACAAAGAAATGCATATGACTCAATATTTTACTCAAGAAGCAAAATCTTGGCTATGTGAAGAAAATAAGAAAGATTGCTATGAATCATCTACTGGTCTCATGCAGACTAAAACCAAAGATTATACATCCAGCTTAATTTCAACTTTATAATGATTTCCTTTAATTACTGTATAAGACCAAACATGAAGATGCAGTAGTGTGAAATTAATACTGACAACACTGGGCTTGCCTGGGCTCTGCAGATTAACCAGCATTTTACTGCATCAATAAAGGAATGAGGAAATAAAATTAAAAACTGATAGTGAATGGAATTACTTATTTGAAGCTAGTGATTATGTCAAGCTGTCACTCCCACAGATAAAGCACAGAAAGACAACCAGATAAATTATAAACCACTCTACAAAACCCGTATCCCTCTAGTCCACAAGCTTGGTAACAATGGAAATCTGAAATTGACTTGGTCATGGCAGATTTGGGTTGCGTGTTTAGCATGTCATAGACTCCTTGCATCTTGAGGAGCAGAGATCAAAAAGACCTTAGAGGTCATGTGAGATTAGATTTCACTTTTGAAGCATTACATTGAATTATATAATCTAAAATGGAAAAACTAAAGAGGTTTCTTTCCTTTTTTTAAATCACTAACATACAATTTAGAGAAAAACAAATAGTGCCAGACAGCATACCTAAAGCATATGAAACAGAAACTACATTAAAATATAGCAAAGGTAGTTCTCTGTGCTTTTGAGTAGGTTGTTTATTTGGCCATAGATCTTATTTTAGTTTCCTTTTCTTTGTCTTTCCTTTCCTTTCCAACTCTGTTCTTTTTACCACTATTCCTTTATAATCTAGACTTAAATCACCCAAAAGTCTCCTTAGAATTCACTGGAATACTGATCCCTTATTTACCAACTGATTTTTGGACAAACTGTGTTTTGTTATATTGGGTCCTGGCTTTAGCAGAAACAAGGCTGCATTTCTCTGTGAGGTGAAAGTAATTATAGAATCATGAAATGTCAGGGTTAAACATCTTAAAGAAGCTCCCCTTCTAATTCTCTCTCAAATTGTGGCAGGGCGTGGTTCTTTCTTGCCTATGCTTGCATCCTCACTCTTGCAGTGGAGAGTCTTTTTTGCAACTAAGTGGTCTTATTGCCAGAGCCATGACCTCAACCACGAGGCAGACAACCTTTGATATGCTGATGGAAAATGCTTTTCTGCATCCTCTCTATCCTCTGGATGTTTCTGCTGTTCTAATAGAAAAGTGTCACTGGCTTTCCAATAAGACCCAGGAACTTTGATACATACAAAAAGGTAATCTTTTCTTTCTCTCTTTTTTTAAATTGAAATATAATTAATATACAGTGTTATATTAGTTTTAGGTGTACAATATAATGACCCACAACCCATCCATTACTCAGTGCTCATCAAGATAAGTGTACTCTTAATCTCCTTTATCTATGTAACCCATTGCCTCACCCACCTCACATCTGGCAACTACCAGTTTGTGTATTTTTTTTTATTCTTTTATTTTTTTAATTCCAGTATAGTAAACATACAGTGTCACATTAGTTTCAGGGATACTATATAGTGATTCAACAATTCCATATATTACTCAGTGCTCATCAAGATAAGTACTCCTAATCTCCTTCACCTGTTTCACTCATCTCCCCACTTACCTCTCCTCTGGTAATCATCTATTTGTTCTCTATAGTTAAAAGTCTGTTTTTTTGGTTTGTCTCTTTTCTTCTTTGTTCATTTGTTTTGTTTGTTAAATTCCACATATGAGTAAAATGGCATGGTACTTTTCTTTCTCTATCTGGCTTATTTTGCTTAGCATTAGATTCTCTAGATCCGTCCATGTTATTGCAAATGGCAAGATTTCATTCTTTTTGATGGCTGAATGATATTCCACTGTGTGTGTGTGTGTGTGTATACAACATCTTTTTTTTTTTTAAGATTTTATTTATTTATTTGACAGAGAGAGACACACTGAGAGAGGGAACAAAAGAAGGGGGAGTAGGAGAGGGAGAAGCAGGCTTCCTGCAGAGCAGGGAGCCTGATGCGGGGCTCGATCCCAGGACTCTGGGATCATGACCTGAGCCGAAGGCAGATGCTTAATGACTGAGCCACCCACGCGCCCCAATGTATTCTTTATCCATTCATCTATTGATGGATGCTTGGGTTACTTCTATATTTTGGCTATTGTAATAATGCTGCTATAAACATAAGAGTTCATATATCCCTTCAAATTAGTATTTTTGTACTCTTTGGATAAATACCCCATAGTGGGATTACTGGATCATAGGGTAGTTCTATTTTTAATTTTTTGAGGAACCTCCATACTGTTCCACAGTAGCTGCACTAGTTTGCATTCCCACTGACAGTGCACAAAGGTTCCTCTTTTTCCACATCCTCACCAACACTTATTGTTTCTTGAGCTTTTGGTTTTAGGCATTCTGACAGGTGTGAGGTAACATCTTAATGTGGTTTTGATTTGCATTTCCCTGATGATGGGTGATGTTGAGTATCTTTTCATGTGTCTGTTTTGTATTTGTATTTCTTCTTTGGATAAATGTTCATGTCTTCTTACCATTTTTTTTAATTGGATTATTTGGGGGGTTTTTGGTGTTGAGTTGTATAAGTTGTTTATATATTTTGGATATTAACCCCTTATTGGATATGTCATTTGCAAATGTCTTCTCCAATTCAGTAGGTTGTCTTTTTCTTTTGTTGATGGTTGCCTTTGCTGTGCAAAAGCTTTTTATTAATCCCACTAGTTAATTTGCTTGTTTCCTTTCCCTCAGGAGACATATGTGGAAAATGTTTCTATGCCTAATGTCAAAGAAATTGACTGCCTATGTTTTCTTTTGGGATTTTTTGGTTTCAAGTTTCACATTTAAGTCTTTAATCCATTTTGAGTTTATTTTTGTGTATCGTATAAGAAAGTGGTCTAGTTTTATTCTTTTGTAGTATCTGTTTGGTTTTCTCAGCACCATTTGTTGAAGAGACTGTCTTTTCCCCCATTGTATAGCCTTGCCCTCTTTGTCATAGATTAATTGACTATATAATGAGTTTATTTCTGGACTCTCTATTCTGTTTCACTGATCTATGTGTCAGTTTTTTGTGCCAGTACCATAGTGTTTTGATTACTATAGTTTTGCAGTATATCTTGAAATCTGGGATGGTGAAAACCTCTAGCTTTGTTCTTTTTTCTCAAGATTGCTTTGACTATCAGGGTGATTTGTGGTTCCATATGTTTTAGGATTATTTGTTCTAGTTCTGTGAAAAATGTTGTTGGTATTTTGATAGGGATTGCATTAAATGTGTAGATTGCTTCGGGTACTATGGGCATTTTAGCAAAACCCTAAAGACTCCATCAAAAAACTACCAGAAGTGATAAATAAATTCAGTAAATTCCCAGGATACAAAATGAATATACAGAAATCTATTGCATTTATATACACTAATAATGAAGTAGCAGAAAGAGAAACTAAGAAAACAATCCTATTTACAGTTATACCAAAAATAATAAAATACCTATGAATAAACTTAACCAAAGAGGTGAAATACCTGCACTCTGAAAACTATAAAACACTGATGAAAGAAATTGAAGATGACACAAACAAATGGAAATACATTTCATGCCCATGGATTGGAAGAACCAAGAAGGCAATCTTAATATTTAGGCATATTTCTTAATGTCATTCAGTAAATTAATTTTAATACAACTAAATACTCTTCCTAATGCGGTAAAGCATAAATGGAAGTCAATGGGAGATATACTTTGTAGAATAGGCAGCTTTAGAGCTTACAAGTGGTGCACACAGGTTTTTATTCAATGTCATTATAAAAAATTGATCTCAGATGCTAGAAAATGGAAGTGCTTATGGAAATCTCAAGACTCATCCATACCAAGCATGTATTTTTCACAGTTCTTTCCAGCTGGCCCCCCAGAGCCATAAGAAAACATGCAAATGGAGAAGAAATGTTGTAAGCTCTTCAAAAAGCATTCAAACCCAACTGAAGGAGACAGATTTTTTTTTTTTTAAAGCTTTTAACCTGTGCTTTCTGGGTGATCTAATGATAAACTAAAAAGACGAAAAGAATTTTATATGTGGAGGACTTGCTTTCTGCGTAGAGCTAGCACTTTCTTTCTCTCTCACTCTCTCTATAAGGGCTATAACCCATTAGTATTATCTATGACTGTTTCTAAAATTCTCAAAATTATTTAAAAGAAGTAATTAGTAAAATATGTTTAAAAATTCAGTAAAAAATGAAAACAGAGGTAGCAATCAGATGAAATAAACCAGGCAGTAAATACTTAATAACAATAATAATTTTTGTTCAAAGCTAAAGGAATCACAATAATAAAAGTAATATCAGAACCCTGAAAATATTTTTCAAGCCCAATTAGTTTTATGAATATTTAAAGTAAATATATGTGGATCTTGGGGCACCTGGGTGGCACAGTTGGTTAAGCACCCGGCTCTTGGTTTTGGCTCAGGTTGTGATGTCAGGGTCCTCAGATCGAGCCAAGTCCCTTGTTGAGCTCTGTGCTCAGTGTGGAGCCCGTTTAAGACTTTCTCTCCCTCTCCCTCTGCCCTTCTGCCTCGACTCTCTCTCTCCCTCTTCCTCTCTCTCTTTCAAATAAGTAAATAAATCTTTAAAAAATAAAGTAAATGTATGTGTCTTAAACTCAAGAGAAACTAAACAATAAATAGACTAAACAATAAATAGAGGGAAATATATTTGTTCCTTATATATTCAGCAGAAGTTCACTGAGTCAGAGATGAGAAAGAAAAAATAGAATGTGATGAGAATGCATGCAATTTCCCTTACAAAGAGATGTCAATTTTGGTGGTACAGACAACGTTTCCTGTCTTGGGGTTACTGCTGGACCTGGTGGAGATGTTTGAGGATTACTCTACATTTCCACAGTGATGGAATATCTCTAAGATAAAAATCTAAGACGCACAAAGAAATCTAAGACAAATCTCTGAGATTCTAAAAGAAAATAATGCCTTAAAATATTTGGCCAAAATATGAATCATTCCAAATATTAAACACACAAGCATAATTCAGAGTTTAATTGTTTATCATCTAGTAATCTTTACCATAAACTCTAGTGATAAAGTATGCCTAATCAGTGCTGGTGTGTTTGGCTCATTATGGGTAATTAACTATTCATTGGAAATTAGAAATTGATAACTAATGCCACTATCGAATGTAAACATCACATCAGATACATTAATGCTAGATTTTTATGTAAGATATTTTTCAGAGGGAGGGGTTATAAATAAATGAGAGCTCACAACATGAAATTGAGAAGACATCTGTCACAGCGGCCAGATCTCCAGTAGGCTGGATAATGATTATGAATCTATTACTGTTGATATATTACATAAAGCTGTGGGAATAGAAAGCTTTTCAAATTACACAGAGAGTAATCAACAGCCAACAGCAATAGCCCCATGCTCTCACACCTGCTGCGTGCCTCCCATGGGAACAGTGCATCTCCAAGCCTGGAATTATTGGCAAGATAGGAGTTCTCTTTCACCTTTAGTTTGGCTTTCAAATTATAAAATAAACCATTGATTAGTCAGTCCCACAATAGGAATGATAGAAACCACGCTGTTCAAGCACTATTTTTTTTTTTAAAGATTTTATTTATTTATTTGAGAGAGAGAGAGAGAGAGCACATGAGAGGGGGGAGGGTCAGAGGGAGAAGCAGACTCCCTGCTGAGCAGGGATCCCGATGCGGGACTCGATCCTGGGACTCCAGGATCATGACCTGAGCCAAAGGCAGTCGCTTAACCAACTGAGCCACCGAGGCACCCTCAAGCACTATTAATAGAGGCATCCTCTGCCTTCTTTCCTCAACATCTCAAGTTCAATTACTAAAGCTTACTTTCTTGAGATCTCTTTCTCTCTTTGGTCTCTTCCACACAAATCACATATTTTAAGGTGATTCAAAGAAATTCTAAAAACTCACAATTTACCTCAAGGAGAGGGGTGGACGGGAGGAAAAAATTGGGGGGTGGTTCTTTAGAATTTTGAATAAAATTCTAAGACAGAAATGTTTTTTAAATTATGAGAATAGAAATTTTAGCTATTGTGAATCAGATTGTAGGTTCAGAATCAATTTAACCAAAATTGTAAGCCATCAAGTGCCGGTTACTATAGTTAGGTGGGTAACTTGGTGGTTTGCATTAATTATAGACAAAAGATGAAATGTCCAATTTCATGCCTAGCACATAATATGTTGTCCATTCTTGAAAAGTGGAGCTGTTAACATTGATCAGAGGTTAAGATAACTGGTTTCCTTTACAGTCTTTAGTAGCATTTGGATTCTACCTATACAAAAATGGTAATTGGTACCACTGTAGCCTATATATCAACTTTATGTGAATTTGAAAAAGACACTCCATCCTCAAGATAAGTTCTAATTATCTGCCATAAATTTGTAATCAATATACAAATACATTATGACTAACATGTAAAATTCTCTCTAGATCTGTGCAGTACACCATCCATACAACCAAACACAACTATATGTTGTGTATGATTGCTTCCTCGTAATTTCAGCTGATGGGTTCTTGGCCATCCTGTACTATGCTGTATTTGCCTAGGTACATCTTGATCTTGTATTTTTATCCAGCCTGACATAACCAGACATACTAGTTTGCCCGTTAGATGATTCTTATACTAGCAAAATTTGTGGCAGACTTCCTGGGCCAGCTCCATTTAGTCCTATAGTCACACTTTAGTTCTGATCCTATTCACTTCCTGATTCTTGACTATACCTCTTATTTAGGTCTTCATTTACTGAATGTCCTTGATAGTAATCAAGCTGTATTTCTTGTCACATACACATACATGAAGGGTCACTCTCTGATGGAAAACTAATTAAAATCAGAATAAAGAAGATGAAAGCATCCTTCTGAAAAATGATATATGTCAAGAGATATTTGCAAATATTTTATTGAGGAAGCCTAGGGAATACTCCAATAGGATCACAATGGTGTCCTTAAGTCTGGAATGTAACTAAAGCAGTTGTTAGAGAAGGCAGACTGCATAAAAAGGGAGAAGAATGGAGAATTTTCAGTGTTTATACTACATTATTTAGTGGACACTGCTCCCTTGTCCAGAAGGAAAGGTCTGCCCTACTTATTTAGACAAAAATGTCCTTTTCTTAGAGAAAGGACAATTTACCTGCTAATGATTATCTAATGTAATTGTGCCTGTGTGGGTTTTGTTTTTTTTTTTTTTTAATCAAGCAGTTCATCTATAACTTAGTGTCCTGAGAAGTCATACATCCAGGATCAGTCATGATCCTTGATTCAGGCCTCTTTGTCATTGTATTAAATTGGGGCTAAGATTTTTATTTTATCCTATTTTATTTTATTATTTTACCTTATTTTTATTTTATTTTATTTTATTTTAATTTTTAAGCTGTCTCCTATGAGTTAACCTAATGTTAATTCCCTAGAACATGAAATATTATCTATAGATAAACTGATCAAGTATAGTTTCTTTTTTTTCTTAATTTAAAAAAAAATTAAGATTTTATTTATTTATTTGAGAGAGAGAGAGACAGCAAGGGAGAGCATGAGTTGGGGGGGGCAGAGGGAGAGGGAGAAGCAGGCTCCCCACTGAACAGGGAGCCTGACGTGGGTCTCCATCCCAGGACCCTGGGATCATGACCTAAGCCAAAGGCAGACACTTAACCGACTGAGCCACCCAGGTGCCCCTCAGGTGTAGTTTCTGATCAGAAAACCTGATGGCCCAGTATACTAGAATGATACCACAACACTAGAGACCAACATAGGAGAGCCTGTTGAGAGCAACTAGCAAGACCTTCTCTCAAATATTTGACATCTGAAGTGCATGATTCTTGAGTTTGGAGCCTACCGAGGTCTCTACCTGAAATCCTGGACTGTCACTCCACATGGTCACAGATGGGCTTCTAGCAGCCACCTTGGTTCTACATGGCCTACAATCATAGAGGAGACAGCTGCAGCACGGGGTGGACAGAATCACATGGCAGCACACTGTTGACTGGAGCAGGAGTTATTACCTGACTCAATCTGGACAGTTAAAGCTTTTTCTCCAGGAATTTGAAATTTGAACTGAAGGAATTTTAATTGCTTTTTGTGACCAGAATTGTAACAAATTGGGTTAGAAGCCGTCAATGGTCATGTGAATTGGGGAGCAGAGAGAAAAAGAAGAAGGTCACAGCCAAGCACTAAGGAAAATTCGAGAAACAGGAAAAAATCCTGTGATGCTCTTGGCAGTTTTCCTATTCTTGATTCTGGTCCTTTCATAGTTCTGGCCGTCTTCCTACTCTTGGGTCTGCAACACAGTCCAAGAGAAACACTGCCTGTTTTTGTTTTTGCTTAAGTTAATTTATGTTTCTAGTACTTACTACAAAAATCTTAACTCCTACAAGTCTATAATATTGAATATTCACCCGATCTTCTTACTCATTAACTCAAGCAGTGGCATTTTTATTTTAATGCATCCCAAAGTCATATGTATCCTAGGGCAAGTCACTTAACAAGATTCTTAGTCTGTAAAATGGTATATAACACTTCATAGATTTGTTGTAAGAATGAAGTGAGTTTATATATAAAATCTGAAAACAGTACCAGGCACACATAGAAAGCACCACATACATTTAAATTTTATAATTATTTACTCCAATATGATTAACTATATTCTTTTTATGATCTTTCTATATGAAAAAGCATATTAGGAATGTTCTTTATGTTTTAGCTTAGCATATTTCCAAAATGGAGTTTTAATTAGTACTTACAAACACTCCACAGATGTATTCATTCATTAATTACTACACTCATTCATTCAAGAAACAAGTTATTGGACACTTAATATGTTCATGTGTATTTGTTTATAGAAGAATCACTGTTAAGCTATTGGTTAGAAACAATCTTCTTATGTTGTTCAATTTAGGATTTTAATTAATAAGATACTTTATCTTGAGTTACATCTTATCTGCGTGAATCATCCTTTAGCTTCAGAGAAGAAAGAACCAAGAAAAGATGTTCTTTAGAGATAATTCTGTATCATACAGTTAGATGTCAGTGTTTGTTTAGTAAATAAAAGGAATACAAAGATGAGGATATTTTAAGCTTTATGACTATGCAGGTGATTGAATTATTAAGAAGATGGAGTCCCATTAGGAATGGTTACCTGTACCTTCATCCTGATCATTCTTTAAAAAGAGGGTTCTTTGATGCCCATGAACATTTGTTTTAACTGGCCCACTGAGTATTTAAAGCTTATTCAAAAGGTCACATTTTTGGGCAAGACTTCAGTCATATAGCCCAAATGGGCTAAAATACAAAGGAATGTAAATATGTCAAAGTTTGAGCTGTTAATACTAGAATTTCTGGACTGATTTTCTCAGATGTCGCTTTAATTCTAAAGAATTCCATTTGGAAATGTCATGAATAATTCTCCAGAGACTGAAGTGGATATAAAGTCACCATTATCACCAACAACACACAACAAAAGCCTGGCACAGCACATATCTTTGAGTAGATTTTCCCTGAATAGTTTGAAATGGTACTCCTAAAAACTATTGAAAATAACCCTGAAATCAATATTTGCTTCCCTGGTTCACTGAGAGAGCTATTAAAACAAACTTGGGCACCATGACTTCCTATCAGGGGCTTTCACACCTCATAAGTTGCCATCAGGACACCTTTTGGACACTTTCTAGTCTAGGAGTTTCTAAGATTCAATCTTAAGGCCTTTCTACCCTAATGCCTTCTTCATTTCTTACCCTGTAGATCTCAGCTTTATAAGGTAAAAAAATAGTTTTATAATAAATATTTTGTAATATACTCTTTACCTTTCTGGAATGAAATTAATAGATGACAAAACTATCAACAATGTAATTTTTAAAATCAGTGTAATATCCTAACTTTGAAAATTTTAAGAAACACAAGGGAAGTAATTTTATTAAAATAATGTGCACAAGCAGAGTAGAATATAAATGATTCCATGTGATACCTGCTCCTGAATATCTGCGAAGATATTTAAAAGTTGAATGGGACAACTCTACATTTACAGAACACTTAGCATTTATTATTTTCACTCACTAAATGCCTTACCACACTCATATTTGATATAACCCAAAAATGCCCTCCAAAAAATTCTGAAATTCCCCCTAGTACCCAGTACTACTCTTGTTGCTAACCATAACCTTTCCCATTTCTAAAAGGAAATTAAACCATAATTCCAACTGACAACAGTTTAGTTTATAATAAAACCATTTATCAATAGTCCTTTCTATTGTTTGTTAATATCATATCACCATTTTTAAAAATTCTATCAGTAATTCCCAGCTTTCCAAAATACAGAGACATTATTTCTCAAAAGTTACTTGTTATTTTTTATCTGAACGATTGGCAGTGGTTTCAGGTACAGGAACAACATAATACAAGTACTGATTTTTTAGGAAATGGCTAAACTCTATTGCAAGACTTTGGGAGATTATACAAGTCTTGATGTACCATTACAAGTTATAGAGCTTTTTGAAATTTTATTTTTAATAAAATGATCTTTGTAATCTACACCCAGTGTGGGGCTTGAACTCACAACCCCCAAATCAAGAGTCGCATGCTCCACCGACTGAGCCAGCCTGGTACCCCAAGTTACAGAGATTTTTAAAGAGCAAGAACTCTTAAGTGAAAACATTGGTGTCTACTGAGAGTTTCTATGCATTGACCTAGTCCTGTTTCCAGATAACCCTGATGGTAAGAGCACCAGAGCAGTCCACACACAAAGAAAAATAATCCTGATGGAATGTAGAAACAAAAGATATGTAAAAAGAGACTTGTTCCAGGTGTCCAAACAGTTGCTTTGCATTATAACCTGACATAATGGAGCATAATGAGCAGTTCTAACTGTAAGGTTGAGAGATATACATGGAAATTAAGACTGTTTTCAGACTCTGATTTAGTTACGATTGCGAAAAAGCAATTTCCCGTCTTCTAGTTTAGGTAGTGAACTAATGTCTGCATTTATATCCATATCTCTACCTATATTTATAACTGTTTATTTTCTTGTGGCAGCACATGAGATATTTTAGTGCCTGGAATAAACAAAAATGACCAACTTCAATTATGCAGGCTCCTTATCCTTTCAACAATGTAGTTTTTTAGCTGAAAGTGTGGTTGAAGTCAACTGAAGTTTTAACAGGCCCTGGACGACTCTTCCTATTAGTCAGTTACTAAGATAGCCGGATATAAAGAGCAAGTATAGTGTAGAGAGGCAGTAAAACTGTTGATTAATTTTGGACCTACATTGCCTACTTCTTAGCTGTTCCTAACATGGGTAAATTACCTAGTTTGAGCTTTAGTTGTTTGTTTTTGTGTAAAATGATGCAATAGTAGTAATTCCTGCATAAATGTCGTAGAACTGTAAGGAGATACACATGTAAAGTGCTTAGTTAATGACTAGTACAGGATAAGCACTCAGTAAATATATTTTTTTAAGTTTTAGAATTCCAGTTAGTTAACAGACAGTGTAATATTAGTTTCGTGTGGACAATACAGTGATTCAACAAGTCCATGCAACACCTGGTGCTCATCACAAGTGCACTCTTTAATCTCCATCACCTGTTTCACCCATCCCCCCAACCCCCTCCCCTCTGGTAACCATCAGATTGTTCTCCATAGTTAGTCTGTTTCTTGGTTTGCTTCTCAGTCTCTCTGTTTTTTCTTTTGCTCATTTGTTTTGTTTCTTAAATTCCACATATGAGTGAAATCATATGGTACTTGTCTTTCTCTGACTGACTTATTTTGCTTAGCATAATACTCCCTAGCTCTATCTATGTTGTTGCAAATGGCAAGATTTCAATTTTTTTTTATGACTGAGTAATATTTCATTGTGTGTGTGTGTGTATACACACACATACACATATGTTCTTTAGATACCATATCTCTATCCATTCATCATTCGATGGATACTTGGGCTGTTTCCATAATTTGGCTATTGTAGATGCTGTTACTATAAACAATAGGGTGCACGTATCCCTTTGAATTAGTATTTTTTTTTTTTAATTCTTTGGGCAAATACCTAATAGTGTGATTGCCCAAATCACATAAGGTAGTTCTATTTTTAACTCTTTGAGGAACCCCCATACTGAGTGGCTGCACCAGTTTGCATTCTCACCAATAGGGCAAGAGTGTGCCCCTTTCTCTACATCTTCACCAACATTTGTTGTTTCTTGTGTTGTTGATTTTAGCCATTCTTTTTTTTTTTTAAGATTTTATTTATTTATTTGAGAGAGAGAATGAGATAGAGAGAGCATGAGAGGGGGGAGGGTCAGAGGGAGAAGCAGACTCCCTGCTGAGCAGGGAGCCCGATGCGGGACTCGTTCCCGGGACTCCAGGATCATGACCTGAGCCGAAGGCAGTCGCTTAACCAACTGAGCCACCCAGGCGCCCGATTTTAGCCATTCTTACAGGTGTGAGGTGATAGCTCATTGTAGTTTTGATTTACATTTCCCGATGATAAGTGATGTTGAGCATCTTTTCATATTTCTGTGGCCATCTGTATATCTTCTTTGGAAAAATGTCTATTCATATCTTCTGCCCATTTTTAATTTGATTATTCATATTTTGGGTGTTGAGTTTTATAAGTTCTTTATGTATTTTGCATACTAACCCTTTATCAGATATGTCTTTGCAAATATCTTCTCCCATTCCATAGTTTCCCTTTTAGTTTTGTTAATTGTTTCTTTGGCTGTGCAGAAACATTTTATTTTGATGTAGTTCCAATAGTTTATTTTTGCTTTTGTTTCCCTTGCCTCAGGAGATGTATCTAGAAATAAATTGCTACAGCCAATGTCAAAGAAGTTACTGCCTGTGTTCTCTTCTAGGATTTTTATGGTTTCAGGTCTCACTTTAGGTCTTTCATCCATTTTTGAATTTATTTTTGTATATGGTGTAAGAAAGTGGTCCAGTTTCATTTTTTTTTCATGTTGCTGTTCAGTTTTGTTGAAGAGACTTTTTCCCACTGGATATTCTTTCCTACTTTGTCAAAGATTAATTGACCGTATAATTGTCGGTTCATTTATGGGTTTTCTATTCTGTTCTACTGCTCTCCGTGTCTGTTTTTGTGCCAGTACCATACTCTTTTGATTACTACAGCTTTGTAATATAACTTGAAGTCCAGAATGCTGATGACTCTAGCTTTGTTTTTATTTCTCTCTCTCTTTTTTAAGATTTTTTATTTGAGAGAGAGAGCAAGCACAAGTGGGGGGGAAAGGCAGAGGGAGAGGGAGGAGCAGAATCCCCACTGAGCAGGGAGCCTGATGTGGGGCTCAATCCCAGGACCCTGGGATCATGACCAAGCCGAAGGCAGACACTTAACGAACTGAGCCACCCAGGTGCCCTTGTTTTTCTTTTTCAAGGTTGCTTTAGCTGTTCAGGGTCTTTTATGGTTCCATACAAATTTTAGGATCATTTGTTTTAGCTCTGTGAAAAATGCTGTTGATATTTTTATAGGGATTGCATTAAATGTGTAGATTGTTTTGGGTAGTACAGATATTTTAACAATATTTTTTCTTCTAATCCATGGGCATGGAGTATCTTTCCATTTCTCTGTGTTATCTTCAATTTCTTTCATCAGTGTTCTATAGTTTTCAGAGTACAGGTCTTTCACCTCTTTGGTTAGTTTTATTCCTAAGTATCTGATTGTTTTTGGTGCAATTTTAAATGGGATTTATTCCTTAATTTCTCTTTCTGCTGCTTTATTATTGGTGTATAGAAATGCAACATATTTCTGTACATTGATTTCGTATCCTGTGACTTTATGGCAGGATATCAGTTTATCAGTTCTAGCAGGTTTTTTTTTTTTTAAGATTTTATTTATTTATTTGACAGAGAGAGACACAGCGAGAGAGGGAACACAAGCAGGGGGAGTGGGAGAGGGAGAAGCAGGCTTCCCGCTGAGCAGGGAGCCCGACGCGGGGCTCGATCCCAGGACCCTGGGATCATGACCTGAGCTGAAGGCAGACGCTCAACGACTGAGCCACCCAGGCGCCCCTGGGTTTTCTATATATAGTATCATGTCATCTGCAAATAGTGAAAGTTTTACTTCCTTGCCGATTTGGATGCCTATTATTTCTTTTTTTGTCTCATTACTGTGGCTGGGACTTCCAGTACTATGTTGAATAAAAGTGGTGAGTGGCTATCCCTCTTTTTCTAGCACTCAGTATTATTATTAGTTGGTTCCTCAGTTTCATCAAGTTTTATTTTTAGATAAAATCCTAGAGGATAAAAAGGATATGGTTTGAATGGAATACCCTTTAGACCAGTTTGTGACCACTCTGGTTGGGGTACCATATGATTGTATAACCTGTGTGTATTTAAGATTTTTGATTCCACATGGCACGTAAGTGTGAAACAGAGTAAAATGGGTCTAAAGGGTGGTTTCTCTGTTGGTAAATCTCTTTTCAGAAAGATTCAGCAGTCCCTCTAGTGATTTGTGATAGGACTAAAGACTAGTGGGACTATTTCTGAGTTAGTCCTGGGAAAGGGGAACAGACCAAATCTATGATCGTGTGGTAAAAAGAGCTCACCCATCCAAAACTTTATCACCTATAGCCTTGGTTTCCTGATCCATAATCCCATGTTCCATGTAGCTACTTGGAAAATACATGCTAGTTGAAAAACATGTACCTGGAAATGAGTTATTCTAAGACAAGATGGAGATCAGACAAAGCAGTTCACCTAGGTTCATATAATAAAAGATGAACAACTTTAGGTTGCAGCTAACTTAAAGTGTATCGTTCTTCATCACTGCTTACCTTAAGTGGGGAATTTTATGGATTCTTTTCGGAGAAATCGGTTATTTATTGGTGGTCATGGAATTATATGAAGTCGACACAAAAATAAATAGCAAAAATATTTTATGTTTGAACTTCCACCAAATGAGTTTAATTTGTATGCAGCCAAAGTCCTGGAGACCGTGCATTGCATACGGCAGCTTTGCCCCACATCAGAAACACTCTAGAGATCAAAACAAAATCAAGTTCTGAAGGAATTCTCTTATTCTCCTTCTTAATATACCTGTTTTTGTTTTCTCCATGGTTGTGTCCATTCAAGGCAATATAAAAATCTGTGGACACTATTGACATTTGAGTGACTCCATCTTAACCTTTGAAGTAGGAGTGGTAGTTAATGAAACTGTGGAAAGTCTGACATCTGAGGAAGAGTCTGCGATTGGAATCTGAAAACCTGAAGCTGTGCTGAGAATGAAGGACCTTTGTAAGCTTTCAGCCTCCCTCTTGCAGAGGGGTGTGATTGCTGTCACAGGATTGGATTTATATGGCAACATTTCCCCCTCCCTTTGTATGAGACCAACATGAAGATCATTGATTGTCCTCATTAAGCCTGCCTGAGCCAAAGGACAATGACCTTTCACATGTTCTATCATCTGTGGGGTGGGTTTGTCCCAGTCTTCTTGCTTTGTTTTCTCAGGGAAGGAAAATCCAGAGCCAATCAAACTGTAAGATCCTGACTGGGTTAAAGCCAGGCTGGGGTTACTTAAGCAGCGCTAACACTTCCATAGATCATTTCTGTGACAAAGATTGAAAGGAGAATAGAAAATAGCACAACAGGATTCAATTCACATGGCAAAAGGAAATTGTGCAAAGTTTAATCCATTCCTATCACAGTCTCAAGATTGTAATCTCCTTGGATGCTGAGCCTAGGAAAGACTTTTTTCTACAATACGCATCATCAAGTTGCTTTAGAAGCAGTGCTGCGGGCTGGAGCGAGGCAGCACAAGTTATATAACATGCAATTTAAGATAATGGCCTTTGAAAAGGAGAAATTAATATAAACAGACGAGGCCAACAAAGCTTCAGTCATCTAGAAGGTAGTTTCCATCACCACTGACGTTAAACAATATCACCCCCACTGAGCTTACACTATGTTTATTATCATTTAATTTCTTGCCCAAATCGGCACTTTCTTATCATGATGTCTCAGGGATTGCAGGCTCTGTTATGACTACAATTGGTAGAAAAATGCATTCATCTAAGTGAGTAACAAGATACAAAAATTGAGCTCTCTATCTTAACCTTTTGTGGCTTTAAACATTCTACTAACAACATTAGCAAAAATGGAAGCTATAGCATTTCCATAATTATCCCAGCACTGGCTTTGTTCTTATAATGATAGAATCCATACTTTCAATTTGGAGTGCTTAATAATAGCAGCTGTCTTGTCTGCTCAACTGTGGGGTTTTAGGACTCCCATAATTATTCATTTTCACTCACTTGACAGTGGGCGTTTCCTTGTAATATTTCAGGCCACATCAGAAGATAGAATTTTAAAATCCTTTTAAGTGTTCTGCTATACATAACAGTATTGAATTATGCATTAATAAACCAAATTTAATTGACTTGGAGGTGCATAAGGCCTAATTAACACTATACCTCAATACTAAAACTGATTGCCACAAATCAGCAGACAAACACAAATGCAGGCGTAATGATTATACCGTTAATGTATGAAAGCCCGATGTCTCTTGGTCCCTAAAACCACATGCTCTGTTTTTTTCTTCACCTTCTGTCTTGCTCATTCCTTCCTCATATATCTGCTACTGGCTTTCCTTCTCCTCCTTCTCTTATTTTTCAAAACATTTCATTTTGGAATAATTTTAGATTTATGGAAGAGTTGCATGGATAGTACAGGAATGCCGCTTTTTGCTGAGCCCTCCTCTTATTTTTTACTGAAGTTTATTAACGGGTAGCTGAAAGATAAAGGGGAAAAACAGAAACCTACCCACAGAAAATACAAATGGCACTCCGTCTTTCTGTTATGCATTGAGCTAATTACGATAATAAATAAAATATGAATATTGGGAATAAACCGGGTAAATCATTTTTCATTATTATGGAGTCTAAATGAACGGGTTGTTTTGTAGTGAGAGGATACAACATACATGCATACATGTACCACTGCAAACAGCAGTGTGCTTTATGATGATGGGTGAAAATTATATGTTTCTGAGTGTGTTTACATGTGCCGAGAGCGTGGTTCCAAAGATGAGGAAGGTAGTTTACGTGGCGAGGCTGCAGAGATGCTGGAGACGATAATTGAGAGAGGGAGGTTTTTATGATATAATAAGGTGCAGAGTGTGTATGAGAGAGTAGGGACAGGGTGAGTGAGTGGGGGATGGGCAACAGTTATACGATGCTTTCAGGACCCTTATGCCTGCATTGGTAGACTCTTTAATGGTTTTTCATGTGAAGGAACAGCTTCCAGGGTTAGTGCAGAGGTAAAGCCTCCCATTGTGTGTGACAGTCTGTATTTAGTCTGAACAGTTCATCCTGATTTTTTAAAAAACACAGTATCCTATATATATACATATACATACATATATATGTATTATATATACATATATATGTATATATAGTATACAATTATAAAGTGTACATTTAAATTTTATAATTGAAAATGACTAAAATAACCTTTATTAAATCTTTTAGTCCTTCCACTATATAAAATTTTGAAAATTCTTATAGTAGGAGGAAGAAATGACCTATCATAGATAGTGACTGAATAATTTAATGCATTTTACTTTCAATTTTGTTTTATTCATTTTTTTCTAAATTGTACCTTATAGTTATTTTAAATTCTCTTCTGTTGTTGTTTTTATCTTTTTTTAAGTCATTTTGTTTTTCACATCCAGTCATGAGACGGGGGCTTTAAACAATCCACATACAGTGCCATATCTTTCTTAAACCATACAAAAATATTATAGAAAATGCCTCTCACTATGCGGAGGCACACATGTAGATGTGACCACTGAAAAGCATTAAAGAGACACTTCCAAAGATAGAAAGTTTCTACTGACTCCCAAACACATCTTCTGCTATGTTCCCTACTGAAGGACAGGTATTGTTTTATAAGTGCAATCTAAGAACTCTTGATGCTAAATGTAAACTCTCTTCTCACCCATGCCATTTTGACTTAGAGCTATAGCTTTTCTTTTTTCATGATATCTATATCCATACTTCTCAGACTTTATCCGTCTTTACCCTATTGGTACAACCCCTAACACCATGATCAGTCAAAATGTTTATTGGTTAAATAAATAAGTTTATTTATAAGGAGGGTGTATCAGTCAGTGTTCTCCATAGAAACAGAACCAATGGGAGGGAGGAGGGAGAGAGAGAGAGAAAGAGAAAGCAAAAGGTTTATTAGGAAGGATTGGCTCATATGATTATGGAGGCTGAAAAGTTCCACAGTCTGCCCTCTGTAAGCTGGAGGCCCAGGACAGCTGGTGGTGTAGTTTTACTCCAAACCCCCAAAGGATTGATAACCTGGGAGCCAGTGGTATAATTTGCACTCTGAGTCAGAAGACCCAAGAACCAAGAGAGCCAATGTCAGAGGACAGAAGAAGATTGATGTCCCAGCTCTAGTAGAGCAAATTCTTCCTCTACTTTTCTGTTCTATTCAAGCCCTCTATGGATTGGATAATTCCCACCCACATTGGGGGGCGGTGATCTTCTTTACTTAGTCTACCAGTTCAAATGCTAATCTCTTCTGGAAACACCTTCACAGTCAAAACTAAAAATAATGTTTTTACCGGCTCTCTGGGTATCTCTTAGCCCAGTCAAGGTGACACATAAAATTAACCATCGCAGAGGTTTAGTATTAAAAATTGTCCAGAGAAACGGAAGCAGGGTGACAGACTGTTCAAAGATGCCAGAATTACTAAACTATTCTAAGAGCAAAGACTGGTCAGGACGTCGGCCGTGATCCCACTTCATAGCAGTGCCATTAAAACATTTAAGAAACATCAGTTAATTGAGTTGTGCTACACAGTTCTTGTGTCTACGTCTTCAGAGAGTCACCTAGGATATAATAAAACCTACTTTCCCTGGATATTAGAACCAGAGTGGGAATCAGGAATCAGCCTCAAGTTTACTAGATGCTTGGCAGCATTCCAGTGGACATCTCAGTAGTTTGAGGATAGCTGCGGTGTATAAGCATGTCCACATAAGTGTATTTAAATGTAAATGAGAAACGAACATCATGTGCTGTTTTCAGGGAGAGATGAGCATATCATGGAATGACACCAAGTAGAACAGGGTGTTGCAGCTCCAAAGTCTGGAAAACTTTGGCTTCTGTTGGTAAATATCGTGATCTCAATATAGGTACAATAGTAAAATTAAATAATAAAACAAAAACATAAAATAAAGTAAAATAAAATGAAGCAATTTATATGACCTAATGTAACTCATTCAGGTCAAAAGCACAATAATTTACTGAGAATCTGCGGCTCCCGTGGTCTAACAGCCTCAAGAGCATTTCTCTAAACCTGTGGTTCAAAATATTTATTTCAATTTAATAAATATCTGTTTAGTACTTATGATGTGCCAAGAACCATATGAGATGCTGGAGATAAAATACTGAATAAGACAACAGAGCATACAGGTCTATGGAGCTTATCCTCCAACAGCAAAGTGAACATTAAACGTACAATTACAATGAAAGGTGATTGTCGCTGTGACGGAAGTGCTGGATTAAGTAGAGAAACAGAGCACAGTTGTGCATAATTGCGGTGTTAGGGAAATCTTCCCAGGCAAAGTGACAGCCAAGCTACAACCTAGACTACAGGTGAGGTTTAACCCATTAAAGCTGGGATAGCAGGATGAGAGAGGGGAGCAAACAAAACGAAATCTAGCTGAAAAGAACAGCATATGTAAAAGCTGTGAGGACTGAGTGATGTGTGTCTATTCCCTATATTTTAAGAAACGGAGCAGTAAGAGAGGAGACTGGAGAGCTAATCAGGCCTTATTTTCCATATATTCTGTGAGAAGTTATCATTAATTTTTTATTATGTTATGTTAATCATCATACATCATTAGTTTTTTTTTTATTCTTATGTTAATCCCCATACATTACATCATTAGTTCTAGATGAAGTGTTCCATGATTCATTGTTTGTGCATAACACCCAGTGCTCCATGCAGAATGTGCCCTCCTCAATACCCACCACCAGGCTAACCCATATTCTGTGGGAAGTTAATAGGTGGCATAAAAAATACTCGAATAAATCAAGGAAACATGCGCCATCCCCACAGGACTTCTCAGAGCCTTTACTGTGTTAATATGCACCACTAATCTCCAATGTTTAGAGGTCCTGAAATAAATCCCTATCTTACTGTTGTTGCACTTTTGAATTAGCTGTCTGTAGGAAGTTAGAGCTGTGACCACCTCCCCTTTCTCTTTAGTCTGGAGAAAAAAAAAATGGAGATCAAATGAAACTTAGGTAGCAGTCCATGATTTCTTGCTCTATTTCTGCTGGATGGTGCGTCTCACCCACTGTGCAATCCTGATTCATTCCAAAACCTTTATTTCTTTTAAAAGTGAGTTATTGGTATACATATTAATCTCCATGCAAAGTTCACAGTAGATAGAAACCATCTACCCCCCATAATGAGTTTAACCTCATTCCTAAAGGAGTGTTTTCCTATATTGGGTGCACATTTTAAAGGCTTTGATGTATTCTTCTCCAGAAGCTTATTTTATTTGGCAGCCACAGCAAGCCCACCACAAAATGAATGAATGAGTAAATAAATATATAAATAAATAAGAATATAGGCAGCATGTTCCAAGAGCTGTACATCTTCTTGACAGAAAATCAATATACAGTGGGCCTGGAAATTGAGACCGTAGAGCTAAATTTTTGTTTACCTTCCAGATAACTCCAGTTTTTGCTGTCATCAGGTTGGTAAAAAGAGAGCTTCCCCACTTTCCCATCTCATAAAACCCTTTATAGGTCATGACAAGCCATTTACGATTATGTTCACTCAAATCTAAATTCTGCCCAAATACAGTTGACAGACCGCAGACAGTTAAGTGATGGGAAAGGTACAAATACATTCTGTGTATGATAATTATTTATTGATCTGCATAGTGCAATCTATTTGGACTGATAGAACAAAGGCATGAATATGTTGAGAACTCATAATAATAATATTGAGAACAACATGGACAAGAGCATCTCCCTAGCATGTGTCAGAGTTTCAGTGTTCTTGCTGGAAAAGTAAGATTTCCTTCTGTTTCAGTTCCTTTTAACAGACAGATGTTTAAAAACTAGTGGTTTCTGTTTTCACTTCCAAATCCAGATTCAGGAAAGTTCTTTGAAAATATATATTACCCCTACAGCCACTGTATCACAACCCCATTATTGGTGTTGTGTAAAATGTATAAATTAATTATAAATTAGGATAAAAATTTATAGTAACTTAAAAAATCAACATTTCTTTAAATATAAATTAGCAAAGGTCCATGACAATGAACCGCTGTTTAGTTCTCCCATTTATTTTAGAAATGGCGGTCTGACTTCTGTTTTAAGCAAAGCTGTCTTTGGCCCGTCATTGCAATAGTCCAGCCCAGGACACATGGCTGCATGGTGCCATTATGATCCAGTCTGTTGAGCAGAACTCCAGTGGGTGTCTCATAATTCTCATAAGGCAGGAACAGCACCCTGTCTTTAAATCCAGAGGCATAAGTAAAAATAATCTATGTGCCCTATTTACCATTATATTAGTCCCAAATATTTTTTTTTAAGATTTTATTTATTTATTTGAGAGAGAGAATGAGAGACAGAGAGCATGAGAGGGAGGAGGGTCAGAGGGAGAAGCAGGCTCCCTGCCGAGCAGGGAGCCCGATGCGGGACTCGATCCCGGGACTCCAGGATCATGACCTGAGCCAAAGGCAGTCGCTTAACCAACTGAGCCACCCAGGCACCCTATTAGTCCCAAATATGAAGGTGTCCAAGACTTATTTGCCAAGCCTGTTCTATTCTAATAAGTCTGAATTAGGTTCCAGGAATCTTTTTTATTTTGGGTAGTATTTCAGGTAGTTCTGATGCAAGTGCTCCTCCAGCTTCAGCTTCTGGAAATCGAGACCGTAGGAAATCGAGCTGTTCACCTTTGTATCCTTGGTACCCAGCATATGGCCCTAATACATTTCAGGTGGGCTTTGCCTTAGAATTAACACACGTTCGTTTATGCTCAGTGCATTTGCCAGAACTAGCATGTAGCCCTACCAAACTGCAAGGTGCCCTGGGAGAAGAGAACTGATAGTGATGAAAATTAGGGATCACCATCTCAGGAGTAACACACAAGAGCCATTTTTTCATGGGTTTTTTAAATGACTTTTTAGGTAATGCTCAAATACCATCCGTGGACTGTTCTACTCCAGCCCCCCTGTCATGGCCTCTGGTACAGCTCAACCAATACAGAGGCATTGCTCTTATGGAAGAGTCAGTGAACGACAAGATCACATAATAAGCACAATATTTCTGCAGACGTCCCCACAAAGACTTACATTAGTAAAGCATGATATAGTACTCAGTACTGTACTCAATTGGTACTCGAGTACTAAGGCCGGAGTTTTAGAGTTACAAAGTGTACTTAGTGAACTGAGCACATAGTAGAAAAGTCTCCAAGAGCATATGGTTGATGCTTACATACTGCACAAAAACACTTGCGTATTTAACTCAAATGACTACTAATTCTTCCAGAACTGATGTCAGTGTTTTGTACGTCAGATAGCACTGTGGATTGGGAAACTATTTGATTTGTCTGTGATACACCCAAAGAAGAGGGAGAGGAAGAAGGTTCACGTGTAATTGTTGTTACACGGGAATAGAATAGAAAGCCAGTGGACAGTTTTTTTTTTTTTTTTAAAGATTTTATTTATTTATTTGAGAGAGAGAGAATGAGAGAGAGAGAGCACATGAGAGGGGGGAGGGTCAGAGGGAGAAGCAGACTCCCCGCCGAGCAGGGAGCCCGATGCGGGACTCGATCCCGGGACTCCAGGATCATGACCTGAGCCAAAGGCAGTCACTTAACCAACTGAGCCACCCAGGCGCCCGCCAGTGGACAGTTTTAAAAATTGTCTTAAATACAAAAGAATAGGTAAACTGGATGTTTAAGATCAGTCAAAAATTGATTTTTTAAGAAACTGAAGCCTACAGTTGTTTTCTTACTATATGCAGACTATAACAACTAGTTACACATTTAGCTTAAAAGCAGTATGTTTTCACTCCAGAGTTTTAAGTAAATGGTTAAAAATACTTGTATTACAAAAGTAATATATGCTTTTAAATAAAATTCAAACAAAATAAAAGGAAAAATTGAAAATCTCTTCTCACTTCTTCCTTTCCAAATTCCAGATGTTAAAGTTTTGTTTCTTGACTTATATCCTTCCAAACTTTAGATATATATATGCAAATATACCCCAATAAGCAAGAACTAGCACTTATATTTATCCGCATATTATGAATACATATTGATCTGATCTAGACCTCAAGTAACATGAAAATAGAGGAGGGTCAGTAGTTCCTCAGTTTTATCCCTCGTACCAAACACAGTATTTTTGTACACCATAGATCCTTAGTTGATCATCTAATGAATGAAAGACTTTTCATCTTCTTTTTCTTTTTCTTTTTTTTTGAAAGACTCTTAAATTAACAATACATCTTAGAGAGTTTTTTCACACAAGCCTCATTCTTTTTAATGGTAGTATAGTATTCCATAGTGTAAATGTGCTATAATAATTTAAAATATTTTCTATTGATGGGTATTTAGGTTCTTCCTATTCTTTCACTGTTACAAACCAGAAAAAAAATTATGCATCATCTTTGTTCACTAGGATGGATATTTATGTAGAATGCAACCCTGGAAATGAAATGTTTAGGTCAAAGTCATGAACATTATCAATTTTAATAGACATAAGTATAATGGTTCTCTACTTTTTTGGGAGAGTCACAGAACCATTTGACAATCTGATGAAAATCAATGTATCTTTTCTGAGTAAATGATACAGATGTCTCATATAATTTCAGAAGTGTCTAGGCATAACTCCTATGATAAGAACCTCTCTTTTAGAGTGTTACATTAAAAACCGAGGTTGATTTTGTCATAAATGATCTCAGCTTTTCGTTGCAAGATGGTTGGCCAGCTTTCCTGCAGAAAACTGATGTTCTCTGAAAAGAGACTTAGAAGATCTTGAGATATGACATCTCATTTGTCTCATGCAGACTTTAAGCTCAGTTTACCCAATTTCAAAGGAAATGCTTCAGCGTCAATGCAACAGTGTGACTATAAGATCTCCTACACTATGTCACATTAAAATCCTAGGGTAAGCCATGATTTCATTTCCTGCTATAAGTTCCTTATCTGCTCCAGTCACAGTGATGCTACAGAAATGTTTAAGAAAAAGGGGAACACAGTCTGTTTCCAGGTAGATTGCATCAGGTTGAATTAAGTAAGAACTTTAATTTTGCCCAGCCCAAACATGAGAGTCACACTGAGTCATACAAGAAGACAGTTACTAATAGTGAGGGGAATGCTTGGTCAGCAGACACGCAGAACCCGACTTCCCAGGGAGCAACTCATACCTGCCCAGTACGGGCCAGCTGGGCGAAAGCAATCACGGTTTTATAATTCTGAGCTGAAATCAAAAGAAGAAACTCTAAGGTACCCAGGACATCAACTCTCCTTCACAGACACACCCCAATTCTTTAGTTCTCTACACTCGTTCGTTTCTCTTAAAGGAACAACAATAACAACAACAACAAAATTAATTAATCCTCCTGTCCATTTTCAGAGAAAACAAAGTGTAAGCGAGGGGAAGAGATGTAAGTTTCAGCTGCCCTCAAGAGGAAGGATGTTTTTTATTTAAGGGACTGTGACTGATTTACATGAGAAAAAAAGTACTCTTGGTTTACTCAGCTACAAATGATAGAGAGGTCTTTTCTCATTTTACTTCTGCAAGAGGAACATTTGGATATTGCAGAGAACTGACTTTGACATCTTTAGAAAGTGGAATCACTTGGCTGGGCTCATTTCCTGGTTCCTGTGTTTTCATAGCACAGAGTCTCAAAGACCGTGTAAAGGCAACACACACTTAAAATTCTTGGTCTCCATCAAAACAAATCTGCCATTTCCTGCTTCACTTTTTTAGTGAGGCTCATTATAGTCCTAAATTTGAACCTCGTTAGAGAATAAACTCTACACCTGTCTTTAGAGCATTCCTAAAAACTAACACTCTCCCATTGTATAGTAAATGCTACTATGTGCAAACTTGAGATCCATAATTAATATCACTGAATAAAAATGTTACCAGACCTGAGTTTTAAACTATGAAAGAAAAAGAGTGTAAATTCCCTCTTCACTGCCCTTTAAGAAATCTAATCGAAGTTCAGTTTAGGAGGAAACAGGTTAATGCCAATACAAAATTTTAATCTAGACCCTTGTTACACAAAGGGTGCTTTCTAGCATCAGCATCACCTTCAAGCTGATTAGAAATGCACAATCTAGAGGGATGTCTGGGTGGCTCAGTTGGTTGAACATCGGACTCCTGATTTCAACTCAGGTCATGATTTAATGATGGGATGGAGCCCCACTTGGAGTCCCATGTCTGGCTCTGTGCTCAGCACAGAGTCTGCTTCTCCCCCTCCCACTGCTCCCCCCTGCCGCATGCATGCGCGCTCTCTCTCAAATAAATAAGTTAAATAAAAAAAAAAATGAATGCAGAACCTAGAGCCCTATCCTAGATCTACCTGTTCTTGATATGCATTTTTACAAGATCCCCAGGTAATTTGCATATACATCAAAGGTTAAGAAACACTGATTTGGGCCACTGTTACAGAGCTACCTAGAGATGAAACGCATTTATCCTCTAAAACACACCATTGTGTGACTAACGCCAGCTACCACAGGTACAGCATTTTGACCTTACATCCGGTTTTGCTTTCTGTGGATTCAGTTACCACTGGTAACTGTGATGCAGAAGCAGATGATCCTCCTGATGCAGCAGCATCCCACCTAAGGCTACATCACAAGGCCTGTGTCATGCACCGCATTTCAGATGAGTACAGCACAAAAAGATATTTTGAGAGAGACAATGCTATCTAAGGTTTCAGGCATGCACTGGAGGGTCTTAGAAAGTGTCCCCCCAAGGAAAAGGGGGTGACCACTGTATTCATAGCCCTAAAGATTATAGCACACCACATTAAATATCTGAGCAGGTCAGGTATGGAAGAGCTTGTCCTTGAGGAAATCCAATCAGAGAAGGAAATTCAAATACACACCCAGGTTCTTTGTAGCTATGTTACGATCCACGTGCAGAAAACGTTACTGCAGAATGACCAAATGAAGACAAGAGTATGAATAAACTAAAACCAGAAGCTTTGTTTGCAAAAAATGTTAAGGACTCAAAATAATAAAAACAGGATCACTTCATTTTAGCTTAATATATTTATATTGCTAATTTAATTTATTATCAATTAAAATTAGTCTTTAGTAACTTTTATAAATTTAGGCCCAAAGTAAGTATGCTATTTTTTGTTTTCTTTTTTTCTTTCTAAATACAGTCTCTGGAAAGAAATACTAAAACTTTAATTCATACTTTCAATAAATACTATTAAATGCCAGATACTGCTTTAGGTATTTGACATACATCACTGGGGAGCTTTGTGCAGTGGCAGTATTGTAGCCAATGAGGTTTATCCGAGGTGCCATTATTGCTAATTGACATACATCACTGGGAAAAACAAAAAGCAAAAAACAAGAAAAACATGTCTACCTTTGTGGAGTTTACATTCTTGTGGGGAAGCAGAGGCAATAAATACAAAAAAAAAAAAAAAGAAAAAGAAAAAAGTAGATTATGTAGTGGATTGGAAGTGATAAGTACCAAGAGTGGGTAGAGATTTGCAATTTTAAATAGGAGTATCAGTTGTAAAAGTACCATTTGAGCAAAACTTGAAGGAAATGAGAAAAGCAGGAGAAAGTAGAGGGAAGACCAGTTATTTTGGCCAGTGGATGATAAATGTCAATCTCTTCTATATATTTACTATTCTGCACTTAAGAAAGAACAGGGGAAGAAAGTGTTCTTCTCCTAACTTGTAATATAATCAGCAAGCCATGGCCTTCACAATAGAGGAAAACTCTACTCTGTAATTTTATATATCATTCTTTCTGGTTCAGCCAGGAGTGAACACAGAATTTATTTTTCAGTTGCATCTGAATGCACAAAAATGGCATTCTTATTTTAAATATAGTTACATCTAGAAATTAAATACATGGCAATAACTTTATTATGTGCTTACTATGTACAATTTTTTTTTTTTCTGATCTTGGAAGGAGGTACTATTTTCCTTATGTTAAAGACAAGATAACATAGGGTCTGAGATGATGAATCATGCCCCAAGGTTAGAGAGCTGTGTTAGTGATTCAGGCAAGAATTAAACTTAGTTCCCTCAGAAGCCAAAGTCACAGTTTTTTACTAAGCCACCATCATGATTTGTTCTCAGTGTTAGACACCTGTAATCTCCAATTTCATTACAAGTTTACTTATAGGATGGACTACACTAATTTCTTACTACAGAACTTCATACAGTACCAACAAACACAAAAAGTTGCCACACACACAGCTAAATAATCACTTCATGGCACCTCAATACTTAAACCCAATAAAACTTGAAGGTCCTAAAGTAGTCTTTACAATAATACTTTTTGCCAGTGTTTTCTATCTATAACTGCTGTCGTGTTCCACACATATAGTTGTTTCCATTGATTGAGGATTGCTCTTTGTATTTCCAATATATAATTGCATTGCATTAGAATAACATTATTTTAGAGCTGAGAAACAGAGTTCTAGAGAAGTTAAGCAGGACCTGTGTCCCTAAGTTCCATGGTGAATGGAACCCTAGCCTCTTGTCAGAACTCTAAAAGCGTCTATGTAAGGGACTCTTTAAAGTACTTGGTGCAGGGAAGTTAAACCATAGCCCATCAGAATGTGGTTAAGTCTAAGGGCTGGGTAAGGAGTGACTATCTTGGACTCTGCGAGCCAGGAAACCAGTACAAAATACCAATCCCACTTCTAGAAAGAGGGCTCGAGAACCAGCTACATTGCATGTCAGTACAAAGCTGCCATTCCAGGCTGCCAAGTCCCAGCAAAGGACCTGGTTTGTTTAGGTAACATATCTACATAAATCTATTCTTGCTGGGAGGTGAGGGACATAAAACTTCCTCTCTCAGGGTCTGAAATGACTCTGACTGTTCCTGGTCATCGTAAGCAGCTAGCAAACTGAGATGAAAAAGAAGACCAAAAAACAAAACAAAACAAAACAAAACCAAAACCAAAAACAGCACTGTGTGTAGTTCTCTAAGTACAATAAGCTATTGATAACAGAGACCCTGAGTCATCAAGAATACACTGAAGGAAACAGAGATGTGTGCAGCATATGATGAAAGCTTTTCATTTAAAATTGTTAAACTGAAAGTCTAGGCACTTGATCCGGCAAGTTTTATGAGCCCTACTGGAGAATGCACTTTATGTGGAATTCTCATTTCCTGACAACCCTGGATAGATCAGGCAGAGCTGTGATAATGTTCATCTCTGTGCATTATAATGAAGCTGCCATGGTAACTCTAGAAGTCACTTTAAAATGTTCAATTTTAAAAGTTCATTTCTTAGAAAAAGATTAGCACAGCTGTAACACTCATAATAATCTAATGAGATTTGAAAAGAACCCTCGGGCAAAAAATATATATAGACTGCTCAGATTTCACAATCGCACAGTCCTTCTGAGAATGACGTGGTCCACCCATGACTTCCCTAATCGATGAAACAAGGGGGATATTAGGTCAGAAGCTTAATTAAATTTTGATGTGTATAACCCAGTAGCAGAACTCATTCAGCTCCAACTTAGCTCAGGATGCTTGCTAAGTAAATCACAGAAGCTGTTGCTTAGAAAATTTTATGTACTTGTCATTTTCATAATATAAGGAGCTAGGTATAATAAATGTTCCTAGCATTAGTTATTTAGGAAAGGTTGACTGTACCCTTTATGACTGGTCACAGAAATTCAGACTGGGAAGGAAACAGATGTGACGCATGGAAATTGGGTACATTTCCAAAATAAAACCCTCCATCCTCAGCCCCATTCACCCCTATGAATTTTTTGAGGAAAAAGACATAAATCAGTGTCCAAGGTCTCTGTACCTTGTTATGGAAAGCATCTATCTTTCTTTCTAAGGGAAATTGTAACTTTTTCAAAGTTAAATTGTTTTTTTTGTTTTTTTTTGGAGACTGAATCATGTCTGACTGATACAGAGATAGGGCGTGCTCAAGTAGCTCCTGTTATCTCTGGGACCTCATGAGCACCAGAAGCATGCATTCTTGGAGGTGTGATGTGATGAGTTTTTGTAGTGGTATATTTAGTTAGAATATCTTTTCCAGTGTTTTCCTTGAAGGCTTTGTAATTTAGGATCAGGGCCCTGGCTACAAATTCAAATAAGTCAAATTTAATAAATCTTCATTAGCAGGAGGCTTTTATGGACATCTGCTAATAAAAGAAGAACCTTAATCTACAGTTAGCATTCCACATTCCTGAGAAAACTGTCCTACAAAGTTTAAATAGTTTTTAACCTCTCAATTGCCTTTTATTAAAGAAACTAAGGTACATGGTCCAGGGGTCATAGAATTCCATTTCCTCACTTAGCTTCACCTTCCAGGACACCCTATAGTGATTTGATCATTAATTTCATCTACTTAGTTAAAGAAAAGAAAAATGGAAGTGTTTGATGGATTCTTCTTCTACCCTCCAGCCCTGACACAATTCCTACCATAGTGAGTTGAAATGGTTGTTTGACACTGTGTGGATAAAACAATAGAAATATTTTAAGTCATCTGTTTTGACTTCATGTCAAATCAGCCTTGCCATCAAAACATTATTTTGGCCCTCTCAACAATTTCTAGATATGCTGGTGGTAGTGGAATCAGATAGAGGTGGACAAGTTTCTTTGAAACTGATTATGTTACATACAGTGGAAAAGAAGTGGAAAATCAAATTAGGCCAGTCATCCTGTTTAGTAGACTTAACAGACATGTTTGGTTGTCAAGAGTACCAAGAAATGCTAGCTCAGCCTTCTGCCCTAGAACAGTGACAGGGCTCATTCTGCCTCACAAGTTTGATTTGCATCTTTTGTAAGCATCATGCTATTTCTTGGGGGTGCTTGATGACTCCCATAACATAAAAATTTAGTGACTGAGAAGCTCTCTTTAGCAGGTAGGAGCAAGAACCAGTGAATTCAGAGTCACTGCCACTTCTGTGCTCCATTTTATCCATAAGCTGGCAATGGTGAGAGAAATTCCATCCCAAGCTTTTATAACTAATAGCGACTACCTTGTTCTAGATTATGTTTTAAGTGTTGGACCACCGAGGTGAAAAAGACAGAATGCCTACTTTGAGGGAGCTTGCCTGGGAGTGAAGAAATCACTGTCACAGTGGGAAGAATGGACCCTCTTTCCACTCAGACATTCATATTCATTCATCCCCAGGCATGTCACTTCCTCATTCCACCTGGAAGTTTTCTAAATCTTACATTCGTTTGCCTTCAACCAAACCAACCCCCCTCAATTTTATCAGAAGATCTTATAATTTATTTTATCCACTGAAAAAAATAGCCATGCAGAATCAGAGATTTCTTCAAAATTTATCTTAGACTAACTGCACTCAGTTCCTTTCTTTTGATAGTATCCTTATCCCTTTGCAAGGCTACTACTCATTTTTTAAATGTCCTCCCAGACTCCTTGTGATCCCTGGACAAAGCTGCCTGTTTCACACCCCAGTGTGTCTGAACTTCGCCACTCAGCCTAGAACATTCTTCCACATTTGTCCTGCAGGGGTGCTATTACTCAACTGTTATAACCCATCTACTGCTCCCTTTTACACCCTGTTCCCTTTTTTTCTTGTATCATTGATTTCTCTTTCTCCACTGAGTCTGTATCCTTAGCCTTCAAATATATGTAAATTCTTCTAAAAGTGACAAAACTCAGTTTTTCTTGAATGTTACTCACTCATCAAATTACTACAATCCTCTCTCCTTATCTATGAAAGATGTACACTCACCAACCGTACTTTCTTTAAAAATATATTACTTAGATCTTTTAAAATTATAAAATGAGTATAGAAAATTGGGGGAAAACATTTAAGACTTATAAGAAGAGAGATAAACACCACTCATAATCCCACCACTTAGAGACAAATACTGAGATAATGGACAGCAGTATACCAATGGCGTAAGTGAGCAGCCTCCAAAGTTAGACTCAAGGTTTGAATCCTGACTCTATCACATACTAGGTGTGTGACTAGGGTCAAGTAACATCACAGCTCTGTGCCTTTGTTTCCCCTTGTGCAAAATATATAATAGCAGCCCCTCAGTGAATTGCTGTGAAATTAAACAGGTTAACGTAAGTGCATGTGAAACATTTATAATAATTGGCACTAGTAAAAAAAAAGGGATGAATATGTTACTATTTATTTTTGCAGCTGATGTGTGTATTTCTGGTCTTTTCATTGCACATATACTTCAGCAGATTTTTATTTGGGATCTGTACAGATTGTCTAACGACTTGATTTCCCATCTAACTGTGTTGTTTGTATCCACTTCCTAAGCGTCTGTTCCCCTTCATCTTGGTGCCACATGAGCACCAACACTACAGACCAGGCACTTTGTCCCAGGCACATGGATGGGCACTAATAATACGTGATGAGATCATCCCGAGTTCTCCTCCTTGTTGAAGCTTTTAATGCTATGGACCTTCCCTTATTGATACACTTTTCTTTCTTTCTTTTCTTTTTTTTTTAAAGATTTTATTTATTTTATTTGACAGAATGAGAGAGAGAGCACATGAGAGGGGGGAGGGTCAGAGGGAGAAGCAGACTCCCTGCCGAGCAGGGAGCCCGATGCGGGACTCGATCCCGGGACTCCAGGATCATGACCTGAGCCGAAGGCAGTCGCTTAACCAACTGAGCCACCCAGGCGCCCCGATACACCTTTCTTAACTTCACTGACACTATTCTCATTGTTCTTTTCCAGAGATCTTAGTTTCCTATGAGATGTATGCCTTCTGCTGATAAGCTGCTAAACATTGTCAGTTCTTTTCCAGAGTGCCAAAGGTATATTTCCTACTCCATGCTCTACTTCTTCTTTTGCATACAGTATACACCCTTCAAACGTAAGACATTCAAAACCAACCTTATTTTCTTAGAAAAAAAAACAAAAACAAAAACTTTATTCCATTGTACTTTCAATCACAGTTAATGGCATTACCACCTACCCAGCCATCTAAGTCATTCTAAATCATTTTCTTTTCCCTTGAGGATATCCTCACTCAAAGCACTTTATATTGTTGTAAAACTGAACTTTTCTACATCCTCCACACCTCAGCACCCATCTCTCAAATCTGTTCTTAGGCGTATCCCAACCAGTGGTACCCAGATCCACCTGGTTTCCCCAGCCAGAAACATTGGAATTGTCCTCGGTCCATAACTGCACCTCTTCCTCCACTTCAGCCATGACTCCTTGTCACTGTGACCTCCTTCCTACCTACCTTTCTAGCTCCTCTGCCCTGCTTTATCTCAGGTCCTCACACTCCCCTGCCTGTGCTACTGTGACAGCCTCTTGTAGGTTGAGTAGTGTTTCACAAAAGTGCGTGCCTACCTGGAACCTCAGAACATGCCTTTATTTGGAAATAGAATCTTTGCAAATGCACTTAGAGTGGGATCCAGGTAAGGTCATACTGGATTAGGGTGACAGTGTCCTGCAAGAAATAGAAAAAGACAGAAAAAGATGCACATGGACACATACAGGGAAGAGGCCATGTGAAGATGAGGCAGAGATCAGAGTGATATTGTCACAAACTAAGGGATACCAGGGGCCACCAGAAGCTGGAAGAAGCAAGCAAGATCCTCTTCTAAAGCTGTCAGAAGAGCATGGCTCTGTTCACACCTCGATTACATTTCTGTTACTTTAAGTCACAAAGTTTGTGGCATTTCGTTATGGCAGTTTGGGAAACTAATATACCTCCCGACCAGTTTTCTCCATCAATCCATCTTCTGTGCTTCTGTCAAAACTTAGATCATACTCTGTCTCTGATCCCTGTCTTTCAATAAAATGCAAACAAGGCTTTTCCCAACCTAGCCTGACATTCCTTTTCTTATTCTCCTCCTGCAAACTTTATAATCTTGACTACCTCTGACCTCTGAACAAAGGTTTTGTCTACACCTAAGTACCTTTCTGAATCCTACCTCTCTGCTTGGAATTCCCTTGTCAGTATTGTCTTTCTCACACTGTTAGTTATTTATCACAACCCAACCCAGGCATCACCTCTGTGTGGTTCTCATGACTCTTCTTTGTCATGTTCATGTTTTGCTTTTCTTCTATTATTATATTTGTCACACATTAGAATTGTTTGTATTCTCTTATTTATCTTTATAGTCCAACATTTGTGTCAGAGAGGCAAACACATGGTAGATTTTCAATATATGTTTGTTGTGTAAAAGAATCTATTTTCTTATAAATTACATATCATTAAATGTATGGCCGTTTTAATTCCAAAAATCATTTTTGAGTCTTTTTTCCTAATGTGTTCCCTCATCTTGCTTTGCTATCTTGGTTCAAGAGTTCATCCATCTCTTCTAAATGATTTTTCTGCTCCCATGATTGTCTTTCAATTTTGTTTCTTCTTTTGTCATTAACAGAATCTTTCTGAAACCTTCTGTTATCATGTCATTCCCTCAGCTGGAAGCTTCAACAATTTCCCAATAGCTTTAGTGTAAATCATAAACTTTATGCTACAACTTATAAAATTGTTCCAGTCTCTGTTCATCATGAATTCTGTGCTCCATTTTCACTAGATTTCCTACAAATCCTTAAACTTCGTTTATGTTTGTGTCTTCATATCTTTATTCTACAGCTTTTTCTTCCTGGTGGAATCCTCTTCTTTCTTAGTGGGGTTCAAGTGTCTCCTCCTCTTTGAGATTCTTCTCAGTCTTGGGGTGGCCATGATGTACTGTACTGTTTTTCCTATCTTTCTGTGGAACTCTGTCCCAACGTCTTCATTAAAACTCAGTAGAGTGTAACATAGTTGGTCGTATGCATACTTGTCTGTTTCTCTCTCCTCGACACACCCAGATTATAAGACCCTTGAAACGTGGGACCTTCTGTGTAGGCCTGCAAGGCAGCAAAGAGTCCTGATATGCTCAGTAAGTGTTATTTGAAAGTTGGCTAACTCTTTCTCAGTTAAGAAGTTTGCTAATTTGTTTTCAGCCATAACATAGTTTGCAAATGAATACGTGTGTATAGTTGTAATCATTAATTTTATGTATTAATGTGACCAGGCCATAATGTCCAGATATTTGGTAAAACATTATTCTAGATGTCTCTGTGAAGGTATTTTTTTCTGTCAGATTAACATTTAGATCAATAGACTTTGACTAAAGCAGATTATACTTCATAATGTGGGTGGGCCTCATCCAATCAGTTGAAGACCTTAATAGGAAAAAGACTGACCTCCTTGAGGAAGAGGAAATTCTGCCAGGAGGCAACCTTTGGACATGAATGACAATTCTCTGGATCCTCAGTCTGTTGGCCTAATGTGAAGATTTTGGACTTGGCAGCTTCCACAGTCAAGTGAGCAATTCCTTAAAATAAATCTCTTTCTCTCTATGCATATCCTATTGGTTCTGTTTCTCTGTAGAACCCTGATGGATATGACAGTTAATGTATATCTCTTTTCACCTGAAACATTTCATTGATTCCATCTCCACACAAGGTTTCTAACACACAATAACACAAAACAGGTAATAAATACAATCCATAGGCTTAGATTTGGGAATGTTTGTGAAGGTATATTTGTGGTATAGCCCAGCAGTCCTAGAATTTGAATTCTGGTTCTAGCAGCCAGGTGACCAGGTGTTAAGTTACTTAGGCCCTTGGTTTTCTGTGACTTCTACCTACCTTAGATGATTGCTGTTGTAAGGATTAATGACTTATAATGAAAACATGTAAAGTGCTTAAAACTGCCTGGCAAATAGTAAATACTCAGTGAATCTTAGCTGTCATATTTATGAAGCCTCTCTCTGTTTGCCTAATTGCTTCAGTTCACTTACTTCCCCTTATCAGTTTACTATGAAGAAGAGAGGGATTATATTTGTCTGTAGCTCCTATAGTCTACAAATTGATACATAATAATGTATTAATTACTATAAAATTCAATTATTAAAATTTTTGGTTAGCTTATGTTGCTTGATGTAGTGATATTATATGTATATTCCCAGGTGATATTTTTTGGCTCCTTACTGTTTAAACAATACTGTCTACGTTGATTCTAAGATATAAGAAATGGGGGAAGTTCAAATATACTGGTAAAAATGCAAGATATTTTCATTTATTAAAGCCATAATCAAGATAGAAGGCATTAATTAAGTAATTACTTAAGGGAATAAAAATGTTGTTTTTGAGTTTGTGAGCTATTTTTTTCCTGCTGAGGGGTTGCTTGAGTTTTGTTTTTAGTTATAACATATGCAAATACATACATAATTATAGCCAACTTTGGGTTTTCCTTACTTGTAAAAGAAAACAGTGGTTCAAAAGAAAAATAAATCTCAAAGTATATTTTGTTCAGTCTAGAATTGCACCACATGATTTAGGGGGAATTAATGGATTTATTTTGTGAATATGTGTGTATGTTTTAACCCTTAATCTAAAACAAAACTAAAATTAATCTTTATGTCTTAGCACACTCCTGCTTATTATTTAAGAAGGTGTTTTAGAATCATGTTAATCAGCTAGGGGAGTCAATCAGAAAGAGAGGAGTGTGTGTGTGTTTCACATAGGAATCCCATAAGACATTGCTTTTTCCTCATTACTTTCTGTTTTCCACTGATGGTATTGAATTCCTCTTGCCCTTTCTTGATAAAGCATCATGTCCCTAAGGCTTATACTAATGTTGAAAGAAAACATTCATTTTTTTCCCCTTTGAGTATGTGAAAGATTGATTATGGAGACACTCTCCATCTTCTCTCATGCAGTTCTCTCTTTAGATCATTACTAATAATTTGGCAATCAAATGCACTTGAAAGATGTAGATGAAACAATTTTTATTTTTATCAGTGGCAAAAGAATTTCTGATTTACAAGTGGATCAAGAAACATATATATACTTCACAGAAATATATTAATAACTATCTAAAAGACATATAAGTATAAATGGTACACTGAGAATAAAGCAGTATAAACTAAAAGGCATATATTCCTGAAGTCATTTAAATCATCATCTGTCTTCCAATCAGGCTCCATTAAGTAAAAACAGATTGATGAGTGTTTATCTCTTTCTTGTAAATTTCCAGGAAGGAAGATGCCTCATTTAAGAGGTAATCATTACCTATATATGTACGTATATGCATATATATTTAGATATAAAACATATGCTATTTAAGAAAATTCAAGTTAAGTTTTAACTTGATTTGACCTTGCATTAAATATTTGCTTCTTTTTAACTTCTCAGAGTCCAGGTAATCGTATTTAACCCTATTTTATAGAAATAAAAAGGAAAGAAAAAAATTGCCTACATTCCACAGAGAGTTAATCAAATTTTTTTTAAAAAATTAGAAAAAAGTTTTTTGTTTTATTTAATGCTAGAATTCTTTCCATCAATCCGGCTTATTTATTTATTTATTTTTAAAGTCTATATCATCTCTTACAAAAGTCTCATCAATGGAGGGAAATCCTCAGGTGGCATAATTTTTCTCTCATACCTTACCTTTTCCACCAAAAATCTTCCTTAATGTTTTAATAAAAACTGCTTAGAATCACACTCCATTGATCAAATATGGTAACCACAGGTTAACTTTGGCCCTCACTGTCCATATTTCTGTATATAAAAATCAGTTTGGTTTCAAGACTTTGTGCTTAGGTATTTATTAGTCTTGCTGACTAATGTAGATACATCTGGTGATTTTTACAGCTTCCAAAGGACTTGAGAAACAAACTCAGAAACCCTTTGAAAGCTGAGCCCACCAGATCCCACAGTAGTTGGTGATATCCATGGGTCAGTTTAGTTTGGCTGCTTTCCAGAGCCTGGAATGAGAAACGTTCCCTGAGACTTCAATCAAGCCCTTCTTGTAAATGACCCACATCTTGTCATTAATTGGACTCTTCTTCTTTCGTGTTCCTGTTTTCTGTCCCCACCCTGACCTCATCCCATCTTTTCTCTCTCCGGATGTAATAGTAACACCTGGGAGTCTGAAATGGCATAATTTTATCAAACCTATTCCCCTTTGTCTGACGAGCAGAAGCTGACTTTTGTGTTTTTCATGCCTAATTTTCAGCCAGGCCTTCCCTCGAAACTCTATTACACTCTAGTTTCTCCTTTAGAGCAAAAGAAGTTTCCCTTAATGTGTTCAACAGATGCTGCTTCCCAATGCCATCTTTTCTGAGTACTGAAAAGTGCTCTATTGTGGAACCTAGCGTATATGCTTAAATATACAAACACAGCACTACTTCTTTTCTTTATTGACTTGCACTGAAATCTGTGCCTCTGCTAAATAAGACACTTTGCCATCCCAGTATCAGGGCACCCATGTGCAGAGACATTTGTGTCTCCTTAAAATACATCAGAACTTCCCAGTTTTGCCTCCAACAATATTTTAGCAGATAACTCACTGCCAAAACCCAATCAAACACTTTCCAAATCTTCTCGACAGCATTATTGATGACAGATGGTTAGCCTCCACATTTCACCAAATCGTAGGACAGTATTAGAAATCACACTGCGTCTGTATGATTATGTACGCAAACAGCATATGGAATCTCTGTTCAACTCTTGACCCCCGCAAGAGCATAAACATTTAGAAGAGTTCCAAAATACCAGAAGAGCTATAACTGCGCACAGTTTTACGTGAACTGTTTACTTACTGGTGCCCTTAGCTGAAGGGGAGTTATTTATTTTCTTTTCATTAGAATCCTAAGTATCCTTCTACTATATTTATAATGTCCATTCTCAGAGGTTACCAAAGAAAGGTAGCTAATTTTCCATGAGTGAAAATGCTCTGAAAATAGATTACTCAGGGCTTGAAAATGCAATTTCTCAGAATTCTGTTGTTTTCAGTTAGGAGTTTTTTGACCAGAAATCAAATGATATATGGTTTTTCCTAATTATTATTTATGTTTTATTTCCTAATTAGTATTTGTTTGGTTCTTTGTGAAATTTAATCCTTAATCTCTAAGTATCAAAAAGGCAATTAATATTATGGAAAATGTGTTCTTAGTATAGCTACTCATGTAAAAAAAAAAAACCAAAGATTTGTAGGATAGCTATAAATTTGAAGAAGTTTCTTGGACATCAAAATATGTTATCATAATAAATAGCTTACCATGGATGCTTGGAATGGTTGTCAGGTTCCTAGCTTCCTCAGTACCATTGTATATCCATAAATTTCCTTCCTAGATTATAAAATCCCTGAAGGTGAGGATTATATCTGTCTTGTTCACTCTTGTATTCCTAGCAGTAAGTATGGAATCTGTTGCCATAATCAGTGCTCAATAAATATGTGATAACTATCTAGATGACTGAATAGGTGGATAAATGGATAGATGGATTTATCTAGTGTTAAGTCATATTATAACGTTTACTTTTTCTTAAAGAATAACATAGTGAGAGTTAGTATACATTATGGGTAAAAGCCCGGCTTTAGCTCTGGTTACATTTACTAGCCTTATAAAAGTGGAAGGTTTTTAAAATCTAGTGCTTCAATTTTCTCATCTTTAAAATGGGAGGAGCAATACTTCCTACAACATAAGAATATAGAGGCAGTGTTTTGATGGTGCTAAGCACACTGGCTCTGGGGATGGATTTCCTATATTTGAATTCATGTGCTACACTTAATCGTTACATGACCTTGCTGAAGGTTTTTGTGAGAATTTGGGAAGTTGATACTTTTAAAATTATAATACCTAGGGCTTAGTGAGTACTCAAAACAAGTGTTATTTTTATTGTATGATACAATTTTTTCTTTCTTGAAACAAAGGAGGTCTTTTTGTTTCTCTCTCTGATTAGTTAAAAAGAAGAGAAAACCGGTAATTGTAATTTAAGAGCTATAAGATATGAATCCATCAGTCAAAGTTGCAAATGTGAAAAAAAAATGCTTTAGGGCAAGAAGTAGAGATGGAAAAAAACCCTTCAATATAATAGAACTTTACAGAAAAATGTTAATTTGTTTTCTCTATCCATCTATTTCATTCATTCATTCATTTATTTATCCAACAATATATATTGAGCTCTGGCTCTGTGAGAGACACTACTCTAGGTATAGTAGATATAGACAGTAGTTAGAAAGTAAATAGAAATAATAGCCTTTAACAGTGCTTAGAACCATGTATGTTTTTTAAGTGTTGTTTGTGTGTGTGTGTGTATATAGAAAAAAAGTGATAAGCAAAATAAGTAAATATATAGTAGGTTAAATTTATGTAGTAATTTATGTTTAGGAGAAGATAGCTCAGAGAGAGAGAATTTGGCATTTGGCAGTACAATTTTCCCAGAGTGGACAGGATAACCCTCATATATATGATGGACTTAGGATAAAGATCAAGCAGAGATGAGAGAGTGAAACATGCTGGTGTCTTTGGAAGGGACAGCCAGTCAGAGTGAGAAGCAATTGGAAAGACCCTGATGAAGAACACTAGCTAGTACATTCCAGTAACCTTAAGGAGGCCAGTCTTTTTGCAAGCAAGCTCTACAAGGAGGAAAGTTGTAGGAGATAAAGTCAGAGAGTTAGGTGGGAGTGGACTGGATCATGTGGGGCCTTAGAGGCCAATGGAATTATTTCGCTTTCCTTGTAAATCTGAAATTTTTTAGTAGGAGGATGAAATTATCTGATCAACATTTTAACAGGATTATTTTGGTTACTTTATTGAGAATACACAATAGGGAGGACAAAGGTGGAAATAGAGTATGGAGACTTTTGCAATAACCCAAGTAAGAGATGATGTGCTCTTGGACCAAGGTGTGACACTGAGGACTGTGAAAAGTTAACAGATCCTGAAGTTATTTTGGAGTTATTAGATGTGAGGAAGGAAAGTACAGAGAGACCCTTTTTAAAAAATCTGGAGCTACTGGAAAGATAGAGTTGCTGTTAACTATTTAGGAGGACTGAAGGAGGTAAATGGGAATTAGGTGGCCTGTTTCAGACTAGTGGGGATTTTGAGTAGGCCACCATATCTACATATATCAAGTTCAAGGTAGAAGCCTGGACTGGAGATTCACAGTTGGAAGTCATCATTGTAGTAAAAATTGAAAATGCACCCCCAAAATAATTTCAAAATCTTTTTGCATAAAAGAAAAATAGAATTCAATAAGCAAAATACAATTATTAGTTACAAATTAGAAAAAAATATTTTCAGTTTATATCACAAAGATTAAAACCCTAATATATAATTTCTTTATAAAGAAGAGAAAAATAATAATTGGCAACTCAACAAAAATAATGTAAATAGCCCCCCAAATATGAGTAAGATGCTTAAACTCATTCACAATGATAGATTTTAAGTGCAAATCACAGTGAGATAATACATCAAGGACTTTAACTGTAAATGTTTTGGCAAGGCTCTGGGGAAACAGGCACTTTCATTTATTGCTGGGTAAGAATGTAAAATGCCATTCTAAGGGAATTGGGAAATACCCAGTAAAATATATGTCTTTATTCTTTATCTAGCAATTCCTTCTAGTAATCTACCTGAAGATACCCTTGCAAAAATACAAAATGATGTATGTACAAGGATATTGATTTTGCAATATTTAAAATAGCAAAAGCCTAGAAACCACCTATATGTGGTTTTTCATCTGTAATGAACTGGTTTAAAATAAATTATATTTCCCCATAATACAGCACCAGAGTTCTGTAAAATGTAATGAGGAAGACCTCGATACACTAATATGAGATGATTTTAGAGTATTTGTTTAAGTGTTGGAAAAAATGCAGAAAATTGTCCTCACCTATAAAGTGGAGAGAGGAGAAAAGATGAAGGAACCAGGATGGAAGCAAAGACCTCTCTGGATATACATTGCATTATGCTTTTATTTTGGAATCATTTAATGTTTAATAAAATTAAAACAAACTAAATTGAAATAGAAATAATTGCTAAAATGGAATAAAGATTAAACAAATGATTCAAATTTTATATTGTGTGTTGAATAATCACATAGAAAAAAGATTACTTCATGTTATTTAAAATGCAGTATTTCTACTGTATAACTCTAAAAAGAAATATTTTAAAGACAAACATCTATTTAAAAAATAATTGAATTCAGTAGACTTGTTTTTAGTAGTTCTTTTATTTATTTATTTATTTATTTATTTATTTATTTATTTATTTATTTATT
>NW_023270739.1:24973633-24997138 GCF_011800145.1 Mirounga leonina
ATTTATTTATTTATTTATTTATTTATTTATTTATTTATTTATTTATTAGAGAGAGAGTGTGTATATCTGTGAGTGGGAGGAAGGGACAGAGAGAGAGAGAGAATCCTAAGCAGGCTCCATACCCAGCATGGAGCTCAACGTGGATTCCATCTCATGACCCTGAGATCATGACATGAGTGGAAATCAAGAGTTTGACACTTACCTGACTGAGCCACCCAGGTGCCCCAGTAGTTCTATTATTATTTTAAATATATTCTCAGTTTTATAGAAATCAGTATTTTCAGGACATGAAAAAAATATAAAATCAAATTAATTTAAAACCTGTAATTTGAAATGTAAACTATAATATCACTATAAAATCATCACTAATATTATTTTTGTGCAATACAATATATTTTTAGCTCTGTCCATAAAAAGTCCTAGAATCAATGACAGCAGTAGTTATGGGCACACCAACACCACATTGTAGTCTCTCAATACTATTTTTTTAGAAGATATTTCATTAAAGAGATTAACCTTATGTTTGTGATAGAAATTGTGAATTTTGGGGGTGCCTGGGTGGCTCAATCAGTTAAGCGGCTGCCTTCGGCTCAGGTCATGATCCCAGGGTCCTGGGATCAAGCCCCGCATCAGGCTCTACTGCTCAGCCAGGAGCCTGCTTCTCCCTCTCCCTCTCCATGCTGCTCTGCCTACTGTGCTCTCTCTCTCTCTCTGTATCTCTGTCAAATAAATAAAATCTTAAAAAAAAGGAAATTGCAAATTTTGTTTTCTACTTTATTTACCTTTGTCTTTGCAGATATTTTTGTTATACAAATTTTATTTTTACATATTTAAATTTATTTTTTTAAATTAAGGTTTACGTGTTTTTATTCACAAATAAATAGGCTTTTCTTCCTCTCACATAAAAGATTTTATTCATGTTTTAGTCTATTACTTCTCTGGTTTTACTTATGATACTTTACTTTCATACCTTTAGAGAGTGTTCTGGTGTTTGATTAGAGGTATAGATCCAATTTTGTCTTTTTTTTCCAGATGGCTGTGCAATTCCCTTGATACCATGTATTTTTATTCTTCTATTTGAAAATGCTAACTGTATCATATGCTAACTTTCCACACATATTTGGATCTATTTCTGGACTCCATATTCTGTTCTATTGACCTTTCTGTCTATTAGTGAATCTACTATTTATTATAAAAACCTTGTAATGTGCTTCAGTATCTAGTAGGGTTAATATCAATAATTTATCATTTTTTTCATAGTTCTCCAAAATATTTTTATTTTTAAAATTTTCCCATGGGCATTTTAGAATCACCTTTTTTAGTTCCAAAACAAAACAACAGCAATAATAAACAACCCCCTCCTCCTCCTGAAAACAAAACAGAAAGAATAAGCTTGTCTTTTTCTTGGTCAAGTATACTCTTGTGTCTTTCAGAACTGTTTTTAAAATTTTCCTCACAAAGGATTTGGATATTTCTTATTAGGTATTTCTAACAGTTATTTATATTGCAGAGCCACCCAAGCTTAGTGGTGTAAAACAACCATTTTGTTATGCTCATAGATTCTGTGGGTTAGGAATTTGGAAAGGAAAGAATAGTGACAGTGCTCTCTCTCTCTGTCTCTCTCACACTGTCACGTCTCCCTGACATCAGCTGAAGAGGTGAAGGCTGGAGGTGAATGAATGGCTGGGGCAGGAATCATTTGGAGGCATCTTCATTCACATGTCTAGCCATTGGTACTGACTATTCCAGGAATCTCAGCTGGGGCTGTCACTTAGACACCTATATATGTCTTGTCTGTGTTGCCTGGGATGCCTCACAGCATGGCAGCCTTGGACATAGTACCTAGTACTCAGGGTTCTAAAGGCAAGTGTCTGGAGAGAACTAGATGGGAGCTCTATTACCTTTGATAAATTAGCTTCAGAAGCCACCCTCATAACCTAGTTATTTCCCAAAGTTCCCACCTCTTAATACCATCATATTGGGCATTAGGATTTAACATATGAATTTGGAGGGGACACAAACATTCAGCCCATAGCAGATACTGATCTTATTTTCTGCCCTTATAAGAGTGTTAATATTTTAGCCTATCTCATGAATTGTCTTTACTCTTAAAGCCCAATAATTTTATCCATATCATATCCCAGGATATGTCTTGGGGCCAGTTTGTCTTGGCACACAGATTTAGTGTATAGATTTACTTCTTTTAGTTCAAACAACTTCTTAAAATGACATTTTAAAAGTTAATTCTCTCTTACTGTTTTTCTTTCTTGGAATCTTCAATTATACATGTACTGCATTTCCTTTACTTGTCTTCTATATCCATCATTTAATATTTATTTGTTCCCTATTCTTACTTCTATTTGTCAGACTCTTTGTTGTAGTCTCCATGTCATCATTCTCTTTCAGTTTTAAAATAATTTTGTCCTTTTTCCCCTGAGTTCTGTCAATTCTTTTTTTACGATTGCTGGTTTTCTGGCCATCACCTCTTACTGTCTGACTGTGTTATCTTAGAACTCTTGTATTTCTGCTTTGTGATCTTCCTTCATAGCTGCAAATAATCTGTTATTTTTAAAATTCTTATTGGAATATTGGGTTGAAATTTTTATCTGCTATTTTAAGATATTTTTAGTGAGTGTTCCTTTATGTTGGAAAATTTCCCTTATTTTTTCACTTTTTTTTTCTGACACCATTTTAATTTTGTGTGTGTGTCTTTACCCTTTCCTTTTTTGGTTCTCATAAATGAGAACAATATTTTCCTAGATTTGAGTATGAGGTGGAATAGAGTGGATGGTAATAACTTTCCTGATTCACAGCACAAGCCAGAAAGAATAGTATAGGCATTGGTAAGGTTTGGAAACCAGCCAATTTAAAACAGACATGTCGGGGCACCTGGGTGGCTCAGTTGGTTAAGCGATTGCCTTCGGCTCAGGTCATGATCCTGGAGTCCCGGGATCGAGTCCCACATCAGGCTCCCTGCTCAGCAGGGAGTCTGCTTCTCCCTCTGACCCTCCTCCCTATCATGCTCTCTGTCTCTCATTGTCTCTCTCGCAAATAAATAAATAAATAAAATCTTTAAATAAATAAATAAATAAATAAATAAATAAATAAATAAATAAATAAAACAGACATCTCAGCCGACCATTATAGGTTTAGAGGAAAAAAAAAAATTGGGGAATGACTTTCTATTTGAAAATCAGCCCTGGTTTAAAAACATCTTTTGTTATACTGTGGCACTTCTATGTAGGCATCCTTCCTTTGCCTCTTAGAACCTAACTTGGCTCTGGAGAACCTCCTCGTCCAGTCATGTGTCTCCTCTGCTTATTCTATTGGCTGTTGCTACTCAGGGATAGGGGTTGCTTTCCAGTGTAGTCCACTCACTTTTATAAAATGGATTTTTGCTGACATTCTCTAAATATATTCTCCTCTGCACTTGTCTAGGCAATTTTTAAGTCTTCCTTCTTCCCCCAGTTGCTCATGCACAACTGTCTTTCAACACTGCTCAAAGAACTTGCCCACAGTTTGGGGCCCTCACCTTTTGGAGAATAGATTCTTATTTTGCTATTGGTTTCTGAGATTAGCCTCTGCTGTGTCAGCACTCCCTAATCTTCCCGACCACTGCAGCATGGCTGCTCTGGGGCCTTCCTAGGCTCTGCTGGTTTCAGTTGCTTTTGGCAGCATGAACACATAATTTGATGTTTGTGGGTTTTCTTTGTCTCCTATTTTAAGTGAAAATGGAATTTGTGATTTTTTTTTGTTCTTTTCATTATCTTGTTGCTCTATTTCTAGCAGAAACAGACAGATTTAGAATTAAGCAGCCATCATGCTCTTCCAGAATCATAATTAATATAATTATTTTTGTCATAGTGAAAATATGAAGGATATTCTCACTTAGGTCAGGTAAATAAAGAATGGACTTTTCCTGTGGAAATATGAGACTCTCTAAAAAATGAATCCCTTGGCAAAATATATTCCCCACTGGTGAGTTTTCAAGATGTGCTCTGGACATAATTGAGAGAAGGCAGCTCGATAAGCTTGTTAGATAAGCAAATCTATGCAGAGTCTGTCACTCCCTGAAAAATGAAACTGGGTAGAGGAAAAAGAATCAGATTTACATGTTACAAAATGCTGTTCTTTATTTTAATCGACAGAATTGGATTAGACTCTAGCATCAGCATGCATTTCCCATTGTTTTCTTTTTATATTAACTACAGGAGACTCATTAGAATTTCATGGATGTAATTGTTTCTTGGTTACATCCTCAATTAATGACTATAATTGAAAGATCGGATAGAACTGGGATGACGTGACTGTAATTTAAGTGTAAGACGTCTGGGCCTCTATTTACAATGTATTTGTTATTTTTTCTTCTACTGTGGAGGAGTATTTACGAGAGGCAGAAATAAATGCATTTCAAACAGCAATATCTCAATCAAAACATTGTGCATATTGTGTGCTGGGTGTTGTTTTTCTGGGCTGTTTTGTGACTCTGTAGCCCTCAGCAGGATACATGTACATAAAAAGAGCTTGTGCTCAGATCTTCTGGGAGGACTTGGGGGAGGAGAACATGCCTCAACAAAGGGGAGGTGGACCAGAAGGCTATCTGTCCTTTTTTATGAGATGTGTTATAACAACTGTTCAGAACCCAGCACTTCAGCCTGCACATGCCAAGGATCCCCTAATTAGTTTTAGATTATGTCATGGGGAAAGAAAAGAAGCCACCTCCTTATCTCCTAATTATGACTCCTCTGATTTCCTCTTCTTGTATTTTCCCCCAAAAATAGATATTAACCTTATTAGTGTTTTGAGCAGTGCATCACTGATTATCTACACACAGGCTTTGAGAGCAGCTGCAAGGGGCAGCTGAACAATTATCTGGGGTTAGCCAGATTTGCTCCAGATTCTGGGATCAGAGAAGCCTGTAGACTGGAGCTCTTGAGTTCAGGGATGTCTGCTTTTTCTCTATCCAAGGTTAGGTGTGGACTGTGTAGCTCATTATGTCTCTTTTTCAGTAGTAGTGACCTTTCTTTCTCTTGCGGGTCTATTGATCTGGAGGGATGGCAAAGATAGCCACAGGATGGACGGTGTGACAGATGAGCTGGAGAGGCCAAGTTATGTGGCTGGACTAACCTACCATGGAAAGAAAAAGAAAAGTGAGACAGTTCACAGGCAGGAATAGAGAGTTGGGAGACAGAGAGGGTGGGAAGGGAGGGGCTGCTGGTTCAGAGGTGACTTCATAATAATGACTTGACAGCCATGTTCTTTTTTAGCTTTCATGCTGATACTGTGAACTGAGGGGTGTTTCTTAAAATGTTGCCTCTGCTACAGAAACACAAGGGTGCTTGCTAGAATGCGGATTATCAGACCCCCACTCAGACCTGTAGGAATCAAAGTTTCTGGGCATGGTCCAGGAAGCTGCACTTATTCTGATAGACACTGAAGTTTGAGAATGAGTGGGGAGGAGGAAGTAGAAAGTAGAAGGAATGGAATGGCAGTGAGAGGACAGGGAAGGAAGCTGGGCAAGAGTGGACTGAGGTCAGACTCACAGACACGGGGCTGTGAACCAGAACAGCGAAGTATCTTTCTGTAAGTTATGCATCTAATAAGTGGCAGGGCCATGGTTTATACTTCAGAATTTAAGCCTCTTTGTACCACGTTTAAGTCAATAGGAATAGGAAAGTGCTAGAATTTGGACGGCAATTTATAGGAAGAAGGCAACATGGCTTGGAATCCAGGCCTGGAATTTGTTATATATTGAGATAGGAATACTTTTTAAGAGTATGATATGGAAAGGAAATTATGTTCCATTTTCTTTAACCTTATATGCGAAACTCGTATTTTATTTGTCTCCGTCATGAATATTTTTGTACATAGTTGTATCTTAACTGTAAAATCATACATGCATCTTTTTTTGGTTAAATTGATTTTTTTAAACTTAGCATGGTTCTAACTCATAATTTTGAGATGTTAAGGCATTCTAGCACACATTAGCTAATACTCAACTAATAATTTCTTAAGAAATTCATCTGTATACTGCTTAAAATCATCTTGCCAGTGATACTACATATACTGATATATGTAGTGATACTACATAGACTGCTAACTTTGGATATAGTGCTTTCATCAGTTTTGTCTTCTGCTCAAGACTAATGACTCTTTCCATTTTCTCCCTTGTGCCCCATTGTCTAGGACCTGTTTGCATAATCTCAAAACATCATTTTTACTGTATTGGCTTGTTCGGCCTTGCTTTCCTAGTGGTACAGCCTGGGTTACCCTTTCTTTGGTATCTCCACTTGTCCTTCTTTGCATTTTGCTCATGAGCTTCTCCTCCAACCCTCATTTCTAACTGAATTTTACTAATGGAATTTGGATCTCTCTGCCTTTAGTGGTCCTAACACGCTCCCCTCCCTCTTTACCTATTAAACGTGACTATCTTATGAATAGCCTTCAATGATACGGTCCCTTAATGACATGGTGTTAGCAAAATGTTTGATAAATCAATTCATAAATCGTTTCAGACCCTGAGTAATGTTTTTAGATGGATTTAAGAACTCAAATGATTGGCATTAAAAATGAACAAATAAATATGCTACTATACTGTTTCACTCTATGAAGAAACTAAAACAGGAAAGTGTTAGAGACAAGAAGGCTCCTGCTCTCTCTGTGGATGGGTAGGATGATCTCTGTGAGAGAGGATGACTTGAATAATGAGAAGGAGCCAACAATGAGATGATCTCATTTCAATGGTATGTGTACAAGGGAGAGGTGTACAAAAGATTGTCAGATGGGGATGAACTTAAAGCCCTGGGGGGACAGAAATAAGCTCAAAAAGAGGAAAGTAATAGGAGAAGAGGTTAGTGAGGTAGGCAAGGGGAAGAGCCTGCTGGCTCTTATAGATTACAGCAAGGAATATAAAGTATATTCTAAGTGGAATGGAAGCCACAGGAGGGGGTTCCAAAGGCAAGACTCTGATCTAGCCTCCACATCTAGGTTCTGGGGAAACAAAACTGTGTCTCCTCTTACTTGATGGGCACTCATTTGCCTTTGTGTGAGATGTTCTCCTGCCTGGATTATTATCACTAAATCCACCAAATTTCCTAGCCCATCTTATTCCTTTTTGACTTTGGTCTTCTACTATAAAGAAAATAAGGTTAATTTTAATTCCATGTTTCTCAAGCTTATTTGACCACAAACTTTTACATGAAATGTCTATTACCTTCTTTGGGAAGGCATTCTAGACATATAAGCTAGCTGAGTCCTTTTTACAATTGTAAAATAGATATAGTCTTCTCTGTTGATTACGTTTTGTATTAGGGTTCTCCAGAGAAACAGAACCAATAGGATGTGTGTGTATATATATATATATACACACATACATACATACAGGGAGAGATTTATTTTAAGGAACTGGTTCGGTTATTATGGAACCTCACAGGTCTGAAATCTGCAGGTTGGGCTGTCAGGCTGGAGATCCATAGAGTAGCCAGCCATTGGTTCAGTTCAAGTCCAAAGGCCATCTGCTGCAGAATTCCCCCTTGCTCCAGGGAAGTCAATCTTTTGTTCTATTCAGGCCTTCAGCTGATTGGATGAAGCCCACCCACATTAGGGATGGCAGTGTACTTTACTCAAAGTCTACTGGTTTAAATGTTAATCTCATCCAAAACATACATAGAAAAACATCCACAATAACATTTGACTACATACCTGGGTACCCTGGCCCAGCCAAGCTGACACATAAAATTAACCATCATACTTTTAAGACAAAAGAAGAAAACCAATTTCCTCATTTTAAGAACTAGTTCTGTATTTCATCACAGATGGATTTAGATGTATGATTTTTGTGCTGCCAGTAAATCAGTAATTGTGGAATTAACAATCTCCTTCCAGTAATGGTCATGTTTACTAAAGACTTTCCTGAAATAAGTGTTAAAAGTGTAGTAATCAGACTATAAGAGTGAAGTGAAAAAGAATAGACCAAGGGTAGGAACACAGACTAGGTTAGGATAAAAGTTAAAAAAAAAAAAAAAAAGATTGATAAATATCGCCTGAAGAAATGCCCTAGTAAAGAGAGTAGAGACAGCTAGGAGTAACCTAAGCTTTGCTGCTGCAGGATGGGATGATTTTTTTTTTTTTTTTTTAAGAGAGAAGCTTTAATTGATCAGCACTTCATGCAAATGAATAATGTAGGTGAACCTTATCAGCATGCTGGAAGCTTACAATTATTCAAATTACACAAAGCCATCAAATATGTGGAAATCAAAACAACAGAAAGAGCCATTAATTCCTATTCTGTCCCCCAGCATTCTAGGGTTTTACCCACATTCATGATGGGAAGACACTTCAACCTTGAAATTAAACAGAGAACACGGTGTGGCAATTTACTCACACATTCACCATTTAATTGTTTTAAAGGTGACCCAGGCAGATGTACAACATTGAAGTATGCACATTTTTAGTGTGCAGTCCAATTCTGTTCGTGTCTTGCATGATGGATTTGGAATTTTAGATCATTCTAGTTAATAGAAAATGTGTTAATTAAGATCAGTTTAATAGTGATGTTTTTGGAGGATTAAAAAAATGTTTCATTTGAGCACCACATTTCCATTCTGAGAAACTAAAGTGCTTGGAAAGTGAATATATTGGATATGAAATATCTCCTAAACAACTCATCCTTCACAAACTGGAGTTCTGTATTTTCTGAGTTAGAATCCATCTGTCAGTCCTCAAAGGACTGTTCCCTTTCATCCATCCCAGACTTCCCCGTCTCTACATACACCTGTGACATCAACAGCTTAGGACAGTGGCTGACAGCCAGAATCCTAGAGCATCACTGGGAGAGAGGCCCTGTAGAATGTGGACTCTTTGCTGAGTTGAAGGGGAAAGTCACAACAGAAGGATCCATCCACTAGTTCCTATTGAGCCAAATCCCAGTTATAAGGTGGCCAAAGGGACCACCTTCTTTGTGTCTTAAGGATGCCTCATTTAAAGATGTCAGAAAAATGGTCTGATGGTAAATACACACAAAAAGATATTAGGCTGAGGAGATCTGATGGTCTGGAAAATCCACTGCCACTAGCTAGCTGTATGATCTAGGACAAGTTATCAATTTTCTGTGCCCATATGCTTTCATCTGTAAAATGGATATAACTATAATGTATTGAAGTTGTATTATGTGCTATGCACTTTTCATACTTAATCTCTCTCAGTCTTCATGGTAACATTATGAAGTAGGCAGCATTATACACCCACTCATTCTTTTGCAGAAGGGATAACTGATGCATAGAGATGTCTAGTATTACCCAGGGTCACACAAGCGTGCTGGCAGGATTTGAAAGGAACTTTTCCAAATCCTTGACTTTAATGACAATGGATTTTCAGTAGGTTAATTAGTACCTACCTCATTGGGTTGTTCCTGGGAAAAATTTATGTAATGTGTATAAAACACATAGCACAAATATCTGAAAGTCAGTGATAGCTTTAGCACCTGGATATAGCAACAGCAACAAAGTCTTCTTCCGTAATTTTCTTTATTAGTCCCCTTCCAGTATTCCTTCCCCTCACCTCTCTTCAGTGCTAATGCATTCAGAGTCTGTACCATTTAATAGATATCTCTCCATGTAACTGAAACCTTTTCATTGTTCACTCATTATTTCATGAATGAATATGTTGTCTCTGCAGTTTCAGTTGTTTTATGCAGGGAGAGCTATGGACCAACAGGCTCTTGCTTAGAAAATCAGCATGGATCCGTAGCTCCTCCACTGGACTTTAAAGAAAAAAACTCAGAAGTTCAGCTCTCTCATTTCTGAAAAGGGAATAATGACTCTCATTCTTCACCTCTGTCAGCACTAGAAAAAAATTCAAATGAAAGCAGGCATATGAAAGGCTTTATAAACACCAATGTGCCATAGAAATGTAAAGGTGGTATTAACAAGGGTTATGACATCTTCTGCTTTCTTTCCATTCATCCATTTTCATGTGTCTGTCAACATAAAAAGCAATAATTTTTGACTTGCAAATTTTACTGTTAGGCTCAACTGTTGAATGACACAATGAAAGGAGGATGCATTCACATTTTATTTTTATGTGAATAAATTATAGGCAACTGTTTTTCTCTTTTACTCCCACCCCAACCCCACCCCTTGACAAATGAGCTCCTCTTATTCATATTGAGACCAAAGTTTCACATTTCTGGAAAGTATTTAGGCTCTAAAAGCCCTTCTGAGCTAATTAATTTGTATGAGGTTGGTTGGATTGCTTCAGATGGTGTTATAAATTGGGTTCCTCCTAAAGAGGACTGAGATAGTGATTTGAATATAAGAAGGCTATTAGGGAGTGCTCTTGAGGTCAGCATCTCTGGGGGAAGAGAAGGAAATAAGATGGGGCAGAGGGAAAAGGTCACCTTAATCTAACTGAGGAAAGTTCTTGGCTGATCCCAAGGGGAACTCAAAAGTGGGATGATCCTTCAGAGTTGTCCTGAGTTGGGAAGAAGAGACTGAGGCTTTTTACCCTGACAACAGCCAATCTTGGATGTACACTGCCCCTGGAAGAGGACATGGCTTTAGGTGAATTAGCTCCCTTTAGACAAGAGCAATTTCCACGATGGACTGACAGCCAGATGCACTTGCAGCCGATTAGGAATTATGCCTCTCGGTTCTGAAAGGGGCTCTGGGCAGCATATTACAGTATCCACTACATATGTGGCAATGCACCTGCTTTACCAGAACTAGATATGAATCTCATCTACAGCCTCCTGGAGAATGATCATGCAAACTCATGGGTATTTCTGTGTACATTTAGGAAGAAGTAACTCATATTTTGTTGGACCTTATATTAGGCTGAAATCCGACTCCAGATTCCTTAATCCTCAAAGAGAAGATTCTGAGGAAACACTGCTAAAGAGCTCAACCTGGCATTGGAACAAAGAGAAAAGTACAATACTTGGAACTCATAAATCTTGGCTGGAGGAATAAATTGCTGAGTGACAAGCAGAATTTATGTAGCTCATGGCTGTAGCACCAGTCTTTACTCACAGTCACAGTTTCCAGCCCCTGAGGAAGAGTAATGGCTAATATTTTTTGAATATTCACTACATACTGGACATTGTTCTGAGGGCATTACCTAAGTTAACTATGTTAATATCACAACCCTATAGGATGGGCATTATAAACCACATTTTATAAATGAGAAAACAGGCTCAGAGAGGTAAAAATGTATACCTATAGTTACATTTCTAGTAAATAATGAAAACTGGAACATTCTCTTACATTTCATAATGGAATAATAGTAAATTGGCATCTCACATTTTAATCCTTACCCATCTTCCCACCCTTTTCTTTCTTTGCCACATATATTGGTTTCTTAGGGCTGCCCTAACTAAGTATCCCAAGCTACATGGCTTAAAACAACAGAAATTCAGGTAATCCAAGGTTACCTGGCTCAGTCAGGTAAACATCTGCCTTTGGCTTGGGTCATAATCCCAGCATCCTGGGATCGAGCCTTGCATTGGGCTCCCTGCTTAGTGGGGAATCTGCTTCTCTCTCTCCCTCTGCCCCTCCCCCCTGCTCTTGCTCTCTTTCTCTCTCATGTAAATAAAATTTTAAAACAACAACAACAGAAATTTATTCTCTCACTGTTGTGGAGGCCAAAAGTAAAAAAATCAAGGTGGTGGCAAGGTTGGTTCCTTCTGGAAATCTCTGAGGGAGAGTCTGTTCCATGCCTTTCTGTTAGCTTCTGGTGTTACTGGCAGTCCTTGGCTTGCACACACTTCCACACACATCACTCCAGTCTCTGCCTCTATTGTCACACAGTGTTGTCCTTTTGTGTCTGTCTCTGTATCTCTTCTGTTTTTATAAGGACACTAGTCATACTGGGTTAAGGGTCAGCTTAATAGAGAATGACCTCATACTAACTTGACTACATCGGTAAAGACGTTGTTTCCATAAGATCACATTCACAGGTTACCAGGGTTTAGGAATTTAGCATATCTTTTTGGGAGGCATAATTCAACCCATAACATCACATATTGTCAAGAAGATTATTCTCAGAGAAAACACTAATTCAATCAATAAATAATTTTTTATGTATCTAAAATGTCTGGTGTTATGCTAGCCACTGAAGGAAGAGTGGTTAACAAGACAAACTCTCTACCATTCAGTCAAAATATTTATTAATCATCTACTGTTTATCAGGCACAGGTCCAAGAACTGAAAATACAGTAATGAATAAGATAAAGCCTCAGTTCTTAACGAGTTTATCTTCAAGAGAGATAGACAATAAATACATTAACAGATATGATGGTTTCTGATACTAAAATGTGCTGTGGGAGGTGGAGGAAGATGGCAGAGGAGTAGGAGACCCTAGTTTTGTCTGGTCCCAGGAATTCAGCTAGATAGCTATCAAATCATTCTGAACACTTCTGAACTCAACCAGAGATCTAAAAAAAGAATTGCTGCAATACTACAAATAGAAAAGTGACCACTTTCTGTAAGGTAGGAGGTGCAAAGGAGTGAATCCAAGGCAATACATTAGAAGACAAACCATGGGGGGAGGGAGCATCCATAAGCCGGCACTGGAAAGTGATATAGCAGTGGAGCACAAAATCAGAACTTTGAGAAGTTTGCCCTGGGGAGGGATGTCACTGCCTCAAAGGTGCTCAGGTGGTGAAGCAGGGCAGAATCTTAGGTGGGACAGTGTGGTCTCAGGATCCTCAGGGTCACAGGAAGACTGGCAGGTGCCTGAGTGTGGCAGAGTTCCCAGGCATCAGAGTGGGGAAGCTGACTGCAATCAGTGAGCCTGGGAGTGGGCTTTCAGCTCAGGGTTGCCATAATCCATAAACTGCCAACAGTCAGGTGACCACTGTCTAAGCAGGGCCCAACAAGTGGCAGAACCACAGCAAGACACCCCTTACTCCCCTTGCCCCCCCCCAAGTGGAGCAGCGCAGGTGCATGCCGCAGGAGTTTGCAGGGTTTAGAGACTCAAAATGGGGTCACAAGTTGGGTAAGATAGACATGCTCGGTCACAGTGGGTGAGCATGAAGTGCAGATGGAGACCAGGGAGACAGGAGTGATGGACTGCTTTTCCCTGAGGACACACTGAGGAGTGGGGCCCCAAGCTCTAAGCTCTGGGGCTGGAGATTGGGAGGCCGCCATTTGCATTCTCATCCCCTAAAGCTGCATGGAAAGCCTTCAGGGAATAAAAGCCACACAGAGCAATCCAGAGCTGCTTACTTAACCTGGTCCCCTGGCAAGGGCAGTGCAATTCCGCCCGGGGCAGGGGCACCCAAGAATCAGCACAACAGGCCCCTTCCCCAGAAGAAGCTTGCAGATTTCAGAAACAAAGAGAAAATCCTGAAAGCAGCTCAGGGTAAGAGGTCCTTAACCTGAAAGGGTAGAAACATTAGACTGGCAGCAGACTTATCCACAGAGACCTGGCAAGCCAGAAAGAACTGGCATGATATATTCCGGGTGCTAAATGAAAAAAAATATGCAGCCAAGAATATTTTATCTAGCTAAATGTCATTCAAAATAGAAGGAGAGATCAAGAGCTTCCAGGACAAACAGAAACTAAGAGAATTTGTGATCACCAAACCAACCCTGCAAGAAATATTAAAGGGGATACTTTAAGCAAAGAGAGGGCCCGAAAGTAACATAGACCAGAAAGGAATGGAGTCAATACACAGAGTGACTTTATAGTTAATACAATGGCACTAAATTAATATCTTTCAGTAGTGACTCTGAATGTAAATGGTCTAAATGCACCAATCAAAAGACACAGGGTATCAGATTGGATAAAAAGTAAGAGACCCATCAATATGCTGTCTACAAGTGACTCATTTTAGCCTCAAAAACACCTCCAGATTGAAGTGAGGGGTTGGAAAACCACTTATCATGCTAATGGACATCAAAAGAAAGCTGGGGTATCAATCCTTATATACGAAAAATTAGATTTTAAACCAGAGATTGTAATAAGAGAGGAGGAAGGACACTGTATCATAATTAAAGGGTCTATCCAACAAGATCTAACAATTGTAAATATTTGTTCCCCTAAAATGGGAACAGCCAATTATATAAACCAATTAATAACAAACTTAAAGAGACACAGTGATAATAATACAATAGTTGGGGACTTTAACACACCACTCACTGCAATGGACAGATCATCTAATAGGAAGTAAGGGTTTTGAATGACACACTGAACCAGATGGACTTCACAGATATATTCAGAGCATTTCCATTCTAATGCAACAGAATACACATTCTTCTTGAGTGCACATGAAACATTCTCCAGAGTAGATCACATACTGTGTCACAAATCAGGCCTCAGGTACCAAAAGATTGAGATCATTCCCTACAAATTTTCAGACCATGATGCTTTGAAACTTGAACTCAATCACAAGAGAGGAAATTTGGAAAGAACTCAAATACAAGGAAGCTAAAGAGCATCCTACTAAAGAACGAATGGGTCAACCAGGAAATTAAATAACAATTTAAAAAATTCATGGAAACAAATGAAAATGAAAATGCAACTATTTAAAACCTTTGGGATGCAGCAAAGGCAGTGCTAAGAGGGAAGTATATAGCAATACAGGCCTTTCTCAAGAAACAAGAAAGTTCTCAAATACACAACCTAAACTTACATCTAAAGGAGCTGGAGAAAGAACAGCAAATAAAGCCTAAACCCAGCAGAAGAGAATTAATATAGATTAGAGCAGAAATCAATGAAGTAGAAACCAAAAGAACAGTAGAACAGATCAATGAAACTAGAAGCCGGTTCTTTGAAAGAATTAATAAGATTGATAAGGCTCTGGCCAGACTTATCAAAAAGAAAAGGGACCCAAATAAATAAAATCATGAATTAAAGAGGAGAGATCACAACCAACACTGAAGAAATACAAAGTTATAAGAACATATTATGAGCAACTATATGCCAACAAATTAGGCAATCTGGAAGAAATGGATGCATTCCTAGAGATGTATAAACTACCAAAACTGAAACAGGAAGAAATACAAAACCTGAACAGACCCATAACCAGCAAAGAAATTGAAGCAGTAATGAAAAATCTCCCAAAAAACAAGAGTCCAGGGCTGGATAGCTTCCTAGGGAGTACTACCAAACATTGAAAGAAGAATTAATACCTATTCTTCTGAAGTTGTTTTCAAAAAACAGAAATGGAAGAAAAACTTCCAAACTGGTTTGATGAGGCCAACATTACCTTGATCCCAAAACCAGAGAAAGATTCCACCAAAAATGAGAATCACAAAACAATATCCCTGATGAATGTGGCTGCAGAAATTCTCACCAAAATACTAGCCAATAGGATCTAGCAGTACATTAAAAGGATTCTTCACCATGACCAAGTAGGATTTATTCCTGGGCTGCAAAGGTGGTTCAATATGCACAAATCAATCAATGTGAAACACTACATTAATAAAAGAAAGGACAATATATTATCCTCTCAACAGATGCAGAAAAAAAGCATTTGACAAAGTACAGCATCTTTTCTTGATTAAAACTCTTCACCATGTAGGGATAGAGGGAACTTATCTCAATATCATAAAAGCCATATATGTAAAGCCCACAGTGAATATCATTCTCAATGGGAAAAAAATTGAGAGCTTTTCCTTTAAGGTCAGGAACACAACAGGGATGTCCACTCTCACCACTGTTGTTCAACATAGTACTAGAAGTCCTAGCCTCAGCAACCAGACAACAAAAAGAAATAAAGGCATCTGAATAGGCAAAGAAGAAGTCAAACTCTCACTCTTGCAGATGACATGATACTCTGTATGGAAAACCCAAAAAGACTCCACCACAAAATTTCTAGAACTCATACAGGAACTCAGCAAAGTGGCAGGATATAAAAATAATGCACAGAAATCAGTTGCATTTCTATATACTAATAATGAGACAGAAGAAAGAGAAATTAAGGAGTTGATCCCATTTACAATTGCACCAAAAACCATAAGATACCTAGGAATAAACCTAACCAAAGAGGTAAAGGATCTGTACTCTGAAAACTATAGAACACTCAGGAAAGAAATTGAGGTAGACACAAAAATGGAAAAATGTTCCATGCTCATGGATTGGAAGAACAAATATTGTTCAAATATCTATGCTACCTGGAGCAATCTATACATTCAGTGCAACCCCTATCAAAATATCATCAACTTTTTTCACAGAGCTTAAACAGATAATCCTAAAATTTGTATGGAACCAGAAAAAAAACCCAAAAAGCCAAAGGAACATTGAAAAAGAAAACCAAAGCTGGTGGCATCACAATTCCAGACTTCAATCTCTATTACAAAGCTGTAACCATCAAGACAGTATGGTACTGGCACAAAAACAGCCATGTAGATCAATGGAACAGAATAGAGAAGTCAGAAATGGACCCTCAACTCTATGGTCAACTAATCTTTGACAAGGCAGAAGGAATATCCAATGGAAAAAAGACAGTCTCTTCAACAAGTGGTGTTGGGAAAATTGGACAGCCACGTGCAGAAGAATGAAACTGGACCATTTTCTTACACCATATACAAAAATAGACTCAGAATGGATGAAGGACCTAAATGTGAGACAGGAATCCGTGAAAATCCTAGAGGAGAACACAGGCAGCAACCTTGTGACCTTGGCCACGCAACTTCTTGCTAGACACATCTCCAAAGTCAAGGGAAACAAAGGCAAAAATGAACTATTGGGACTTCATTAAGATAAAAAGCTTTTGCACAGCAAAGGAAACAGTCGATAAAACTAAAAGACAATTGACAGAATGGGAGAAGATATTTGAAAATGACAGATTGGATAAAGGGCTAGTATCCAAAATCTATAAAGAACTTATCAAACTCAACACTCAAAGAACAAATAATCCAGTCAAGAAATGGGTGGAAGACATGAACAGACATTTCTCCAAAGAAGACATACAAATGGCCAACAGACACATGAAAAAATGCTCAACATCACTCGGCATCAGGGAAATACAAATTAAAACCACAATGAGATACCATTTCACACCAGTCAGAATGGCTAAAATTAACAAGACAGGAAATGACAGATGTTGGTGAGGATGCAGAGAAAGGGAACCTTCTTACACTGCTGATGGGAACGCAAGCTGGTACAGCCACTATGGAAAAGAGTGTGGACATTCCTCAAGAGGTTAAAAATAGAGCTACTGTATGACCCAGCAATTGCACTACTAGGTATTTATCCCAAAGATACAAATGTATTGATCCAGAGGGTCACCTGCACCCCAATGTTTATAGAAGCAATGTCCACAGTAGCCAAACTATCGAAAGAGCCGAGATGTCCATCAACGGATGAATGGATAAGGCAGCAGTGGTATATATATACATACAATGGAATATTACTCAGTCATCAAAAAAATAAAAGCCATTTGCAATGACATGGATGAACTAGAGGGTATTATGCTAAGCAAAGTAAGTCAATCAGAAAAAGAGAATTATATGATTTCACTCATATATGGAATTTAAGAAACAAAACAGAGGAGCATAGGGAGGAAAAAATAAAACAAGATGAAATTAGAGAGGGAGACAAACCATAAGAGACTCTTAATCATAGGAAAGCATTCTGCAGGTTGCTGGAGGGGAGGGCTTGGGTGATGGGGTAACTGGGTGATGGACATCAAGGAGGGCATGTGATGTAATGAGCACTGGGTGTTGTAATCAACTGATGAATCACTGAATTCTACCTCTGTAATATAATTAATTGAATTTAAATTAAACAACATTACAAAATTACAGCATGGAAAAAATAAAATGTGCTATGACAAAGATGAGGTAGGGAAATATGACAATGAGTGACTGGAGCAGGGTAGGCATCTTTATCTGAAGAGTCATGAAAGATCTCCCTGGGGGGGTGACATTTTAGTTGAGACCTGAGTGACTAGAAGGGGGTGGCCATACAAAGGCCTTGGAGCAGAGATTCCAAGCAGAAAGGCAGCCAAAGGCAAAGACCCTGGTTGGAGATAAATGTAGAATATTCGAGAAGGGAAGTGGAAAACATTCTCCCTAAAGTGTATGAACTAAGGGAAAAATGGAAAGAAACATGTTAAATAAATAAGTGGGGTGGCTGGGTGATAGACACTGGGGAGGATATGTGCTATGGTGAGCACTGTGAATTGTGTAAGACTGTTGAATCACAGACCTGTACCTCTGAAACAAATAATACATTATATGTTTAAAAAAAAAGAAGATAGTAGGAAGGGAAAAATGAAGGGGGGGAAATCGGAGGGGGAGATGAACCATGAGAGACTATGGACTCTGAGAAACAAACTGAGGGTTCTAGAGGGGAGGGGGGTGGGGGATGGGTTAGCCTGGTGATGGGTACTGAAGAGGGCACATACTGAATGGAGCACTGGGTGTTATACGCAAACAATGAATCATGGACCACTACATCAAAAACTGATGATGTAATGTATGGTGATTAACATTACATAATAAAATTTAAAAAAATAAGTAGGTAAAGGGATTTGCTTTTATCACCCTTTCCATTAGAAATTACTTGAGGGGGTTATTAAGGTCCATGATTTGAATATAAGTTTTAGAAACATCCCTCTGGCTGCATTCTGTAGGGCAGATTGTAGAGGGATAAGAACAGAATCTGGAGGACCACTTTGGTGACTACTGTATGAGTCCAAACAAAAGATGATGAAACTGTGGAGTAGGATTGTAGTATTGAAGTTGGTGAGGAGTTGAGACAGAGATATATTTCAGTAGTAGAGACGATGGCACCTTGTCATCATTTTCCTATATCATCTGTATCAGTATATAACAAACTGTCAGTAGCATAGCTTTTATAATTTTAATTGCTCTGTATTAGTCACATTAAGGGAGAAACACACTATTTCCAAAACAGGCACAAAACTTCCTGTAATATCTAAGTAGATTGTTACTTTATGCAAGTACTATCTCATGTTTACCTCATTTTATTTTTCTAATAGTAGAAGTTTAGGTTGACCTTGTCCCAAGATATTAGCTTATCTTGCTGCTCTTTAAGGCTTCTGGCCACTCATTCATGGGTTGTTCCTCTTGAGGATCTTCCCTTTGACAATATCTTCCCCATCATTAGCCATCCCATTGATGTACTATTGGAGCTCTATTTATTTCACTCCATCTGCTTGGTAAATTATTCCAGCATACATTTTGTTAATCTCTGATTTAGGGGGTGGATTCTGTGATACATCTGCATGAAAATATGTTAAGTCTTCAAACAAGCCATGACCTCTTGGAACTCTGCCTGAAATACGAATTTTATAACCATTTGGGAGAGTGAGTTAACTTCACCATTCATCTGCCTAGTCATAGATTAGGAAGGAAGACATAAAATCAATGTTTTCCATAATCAAGTGTGCTTTTCTATAACATAAAACTTCTAAATAAAATATTCAGTATAAATATTGATTAAAGTAAGCTATAAAGGAAGGGCCTGGGGAAAAAAAAAGATAAAATGGAGCAAAATTTAAGCAATTACAGTTGGAGAGGCACAGATGAGTGCATTTACTCTTAAACATGAACATGTAGGGATGCCTGGGTGGCTCAGTTGTTTAAGCATCTGCCATTGGCTCAGGTCATGATCCCAGGGTTCTGGGATTCAGGTCTGTGTCTGGCTCTCTGCTCCGCAGGCAGTTTGCTTCTCCCTTGCCCCTCCCCCCTGCTCACGTGCACTCTCTCTCTCAAATAAATAAATTAAATCTTAAAAAAACATGTACATGTATACATATATGCATATGTATACACATATGTGTATGCATGTATACATGTGCATATATACATCTGTATATAAAATTAAACTTCTAATATTCTCTCAGAATTAATTTCTATGTCCTGAATTCTACTCTTTAAGTTCACAAATCTTTCAGTGCTGTGCTAGGAGCTAGTGGTATTTGAAAAGTTAATGCACATCTACTCTGGGCAGGCTTTTATATAGTTACCTTTTAATTGAGTAAAAAAGTAGTTAGCATTTTTACCATCTTAGTTCTTTTATTAAGCTGTTCAACTGACTACCTAAAGCCACCCTATTTTCATTTGATAAAGGAAACAAAACCAAATCTCTTTGTGTTACTTTCTCTTAAAGTGTATTGAGGAAAGGAAACTAATTTGTATCAATTCTCTTTTCTTAAGACTGATTTAAGAAAACTGTGTATTCCAGTTATTTGCCCATTTTGTTAATTTCTTTTTTTTTTTTAATATTTTTATTTATTTATTTGACAGAGAGAGAACACAAGCAGGGGGAGTGGGGGAGGGAGAAGCAGGCTTCCCGCCGAGCGGGGAACCCGATGCGGGGCTCGATCCCAGGAGCCCGAGATCATGACCTGAGCCGAAGGCAGCTGCTTAACCGACTGAGCCACCCAGGCGCCCCCATTTTGTTAGTTTCTGCTTCTACTGTCCACCTCTGAAAAATGGCCATCAATTTTTCTATAACATACTTAAACCACTGCCACTTAATTTTAAAGATACTAAACTGTTGCCATGGAGGAACAGCAAAACACTGTAGTTTTGATAACATTGGGAGGCAGCCCTCTTAGTGCAAATGTTGCAAATATTCTGCAACTGTTTTAAGTGAAACAAGGGAATGGCTTGTCCCAAAACAGTAACTAGTTTTCCCAGTGGAGATAATTATGCCTTTCAGTACAGTTCAGAATAAAAATCAAGATCATCAGTTTAGTGCATAAATATAATATATTCTAGGTTGTCCTGTCTTGGTGAGTGCAAGGAGAAAAAGAAAAAAAAAAAAAACCAAGCAAAATCAAGTGAAAAGAAATTCTAGGTATTTTTTAATGTGAAAAAAACAAAACAAACAAAAACCCTGAAAGTCTACTCTGAAATGTTGTAATTTCTAAAAGTGAAAGAAATTTCACAAAAGCATGTAAAGGAATTTTAAAAAATCTGAATATTCATGCTTTAATTCAGTAAAACAGGTACTGACCTGTAGTATCTTGGAGATGACTGTAATCAATTGGAATTACAAGATTTTCCTAGAATATCAGATTCCAACATTAATGCATAATCAACACCAAATGCAGGCATCAGCCCTCAAGCCCCACCTTTCCTGAAAAGCAGAAGATGGGAGCTGGAAGGATGACAACATGGTAGCATGGGGAGGTCATCTAGAGAAACTGTAACTAATGAGGCAACCACATTAAAAATAAATAGTGTTGTCTTGTCACTGTGTACTTTCCTGTTAAATGAGCTCCTATATTCTATCCTTCCTACTCTCTTTCTGCAGGTGCTGGTGCTTGATGCTTTTTGATAGTAAATGAGAGAAAACCCAAGAAAAAGTGGTCATTGTGCATTAAGTCATCTGGTAAGTCCTTTGAGAAGAACACCATTTGAGAAATGCTGATTTCCACATTTCTATACCCATTGGTACACTGCTATGTATTAACTGGAGAGTAGTACATAAAAGAAACAATTAATATTCTAGTATGAGTTTCATATGCATGGCAATAATGAGGGTCAACATAGTGGTTTTTTATATAAATATATGTTTTGAAAATAGCTCTCTATGTATCATTAGTGTATAATGGCATCATTTAGAAGTTTGGGGAAAAAAACAGCAATTTTATCTTAATTAAAATATTTTTCTTTTTTTTTTAAAGATTTTTTTTTTAATTTATTTTTTTGACAGAGAGAGACACTGTGAGAGAGGGAACACAAGCAGGGGGAGTGGGAGAGCGAGAGAGAGAAGCAGGCTTCCCGCCGAGCAGGGAGCACGATGTGCGGCTCGATCCCAGGACACCAGGATCATGACCTGAGCCGAAGGCAGACACTTAACGACTGAGCCACCAGGCGCCCCCTAATATTTTTCTGAAGGGATTCACTTTCACGTAATTCAGTGTTCTGAGTACTGGCTGACATTATCTTTTCAATAATAATTAGACAAAAATGTAATCATTGTACTTGTTTCATGGGAAAATTTTTTGTAGGTTGAATGTAGAATCAGTTCCCTCTGTTGTACTTTTTATCTTTTTATCTTTCCTCTGGAATTACTGTGACCTGAACCATTACAAATAATTATTGAGGGACCTAATTAGAGTTGTGCTGTTTTATGGGGCGCCTGGGTGACTTGGTTGGTTAAGCATCTGCCTTAAACTCAGGTCATGGTCCCAGGTGGGATTGAGCCCCATGTAGGCCTTCCTGCTCAGCGGGGAGTCTGCTTCTCCTTCTCCCTCACCCTGCCTCCTGCTCATGCTCTCTCTCGCTATCTTTGTCTCTCTCTCAAATAAGTAAAATCTTAAAAAAAAAATAAAGTGCTGTTTTTTGATGTTTGAGGGCATTAAATATCACTATTTGGTTCTTTTATTAATTTTTTGTAATTTGCTCTTATTTCAGTGCTTAGATAACTTAGTTTATATGACTAGATGACAGTCCTATAGATATCATATGTCAAATATCTGGCACCTCTCATATGTCATAGAATGCTCATAGCAAAGGTGAGAAGTAGTTCATCATGATGATACTCAGGTATATAGAAGTATTAGATAAAATGTAGAATAATTGGGGAAAGGAGTTATGTCTTCTGCAAGTCATGTGAATTAAAAAATAGCTTTACTTTTTAATATTATAAAAGAGATTTTTTTTCCTTATATTTACCTGTACCATACATCTATATATATGTGCATTCATTGAACTATATGTGGGATTTTGTTTCCTACATAAAGAAAATAGAAGCAGTTTTGTTGGAGTAGAGAGGGACATAAATGGAGGGGCATGGCATAGCTTTTTTTTTTTTTTTAAAGATTTTATTTATTTATTTGAGAGAGAGAGAATGAGAGACAGAGAACACGAGAGGGAAGAGGGTCAGAAGGAGAAGCAGACCCCCCGCCGAGCAGGGAGCCCGATGCGGGACTCGATTCCGGGACTCCAGGATCATGACCTGAGCCGAAGGCAGTCGCTTAACCAACTGAGCCACCCAGGCGCCCCATGGCATAGCTTTTGTTCCTCAGACTTTATTGTTTTTTATTTGTTTTTTATTGTTTTTGATGTATACTATAGCTGATAGTTTGGCTTGGGTTGCAAATACACTTGTTGCATTCCTTGGGGGATGTCCTGGAAAACATGTGGGGATCATAAAGGGCTTGGTGGTTCTGCAGGCATGAGAGCGATTATAGGAATATTGGTTTATTGATTTCAGTGTAGGTTTATTTGTATTTATCAGGTGATATAAACTAATATTTGGGATTACATATTGTAGCCTATTTTAGTTTTAATCTCATGGTCCTAGACATAGTCAGAATAAAGCCTAGATCTCAAAATATTGTGTTAGGAGACTTGTCTCGGTGATGTGACATATAAAGGTTTCTTTCTCACTCAGGTGAATCTGCTACAGATCAGGTATCTTCCATTTTGAGTTATGCCATATGGAAGCCATGACTTCTATATTCACTGCAACAGAGAGAAGGAAGGATAGAGGAGGCACCTCACTCTTGGTACCAAAATAGGATACAGATTATCTATCTATCTATCTATCTATCTATCTATCTATCTATCTATCTAT
>NW_023270739.1:24997148-25057335 GCF_011800145.1 Mirounga leonina
TATCTATCTATCTATCTATCTATCTATCTATCTATCTATCTATCTATCTATCTATTGACTTATTATAAGGAATTGGCTCACCTGGTTATGGAGGCAGGCAAGTCCCGAGATCTGCAGGCTGAATTAGTAAGCTGGAGACCAGGAGAATTAATAGTTGAGTTCTAGTCCATACACAGTAAAAACAAACAAACAACAGCGCCCAGTTTGAAGACAGTAAGGTAGAATTCTCTCTCTTACTCAGGGGAGGGTCAACATTTTGTTCTATTCAGGCCTTCAACTAATTAGATGAGGCCCGCTCAAATTAGGGAGAACAATCTGCTTTTCTCAGTCTATCTACCAATTTGAATGTTAATCTCATCCAAAAACACCCTCATAGAAACATCCAGAACAATGTTTGCCCAAATATCAGCACCTCATGGCCTAGTCAAGTTGACACATAAAACTAACCATCACGAGTGCACCCTTTGTCATCTAGGCACTTATCTACCTCTTTAACCCATATTTAACCTTCAAATAAGGACAATAACAAGATTATTATTATACCTAATATGATACAACTATCCTGCTTACAATCAAAAACACACTAAACCTCTTCCTCAGAAGAGGAGGTAAAATCTGGGAATGATGCTTACTCTTCTCCTTGGTATCCTGTAATTTGAATATGATATAAAGTTAACAATACTTAAACACTATGGTATAATATCAATACATCTTATGTTACATGATGAGGGGGGAATCAGAGGGGAAAGAAAATAGATACTTGCTTAAAATTGGATACTTATATGCCACACATACACACACACACACACACACACGTATTCATAACAAAATAAAGAGGAAATATTCTTGATAATTCAGTTCTTATTTCTGTAACTGGTTACATGGTTGTAGGTGGTATTTATTTATAACTGCCTTTTTCCAGTTCTCATTCTATATTCTCTTTGGCTTCAGCAAGCACCTCAGTTGGTCATGATTCTTTACCTGGGGTGGTGACCCAAACCCTCATTCCTACAGGGTCTGGTGGGGCTATTAGGGAATATAGAGGAGTACTTGGGGTATTTGGTGAGCCCTATATATTTCCAATATGATAGTTGAACTTTACAAAGTGAAACACAGTTATATGGCCTATGAAAATCAATTGTACCAAAGCTAGAAAACCAGACACTTGTATTTTTGGACCATATGAGGCAGTTTTTATTGGGGATTGATCCTATGTTCTTTGCCTAAGTGAAGAAAAGCTTGTTTTTATGTCTCAGTTCTAGACAATTCCTATTGATTTTTGCCCTCATGCTGATGACATATCCACACAGGCTATTTCCTTAGGGATTCTCAGGCATTTTCACAATAGAGTCTATATTACTTGACTATGAAGTGATCAAAGCAATTAATTAAGCAAGCTGACAGTTCACAGTAGACTGCTATCATATACTAATTTTTGAGATGTGGACAAGCCTCTTTACCAAGTATATTCCTTTTCCTGTAAAAGTACTTTTTAGGAATAAGCAAACAAAAAATCATGCTATATGGATTTGTTCTATTATTTACCCTCCAAGAGTATGGTGCTGCTGTACCACCTTCCATTCAAAGCATCTGTCACACAGAAATGAAATCGTAGGAAACAGGTATATTTCTATCCTTAAAGACTCTTCCTTCATGAGCCTTGTGCTCTACCCAAGACAAGGCAAACACTAGACGTGCTTGAAGATTTCTTATTTATCTTCTCCCACACCAAACATGACAACATCATCATCACCATCATCATCATCATTTTACTGAAAAGCTGTATATCAGAGAGATGGATAGAAATGCAGAAGAAATGAAGAAAGAAAGAATAATGAGGAAGCATGATGCCAAAGGTTTTGCTACCAATTACTCAAGTGGTTTCCTAGGTCTTCATTTTTCTATTCTCTGATAGTCTGACTACAGTACTACCTTTTAGTTTGGTCTCTTTACATATTATTTTAAAAGAAGTGATAGCTTTCGTCAGTTAATGAGAAAATTAAATTTATGCTTGTCATCATGTGGCTAAAACAACAAATATTCTCTGGGTTAACATTTTTCTAGTTTCTCTTGGAATCGAGGACACATGGCCTTGACTCAATTAACATGGAAAATGAGCTTCTCTACATCACAATATACTCCTGTCCGATCGGGGTACTAAGTAAGCTGTATGGGTTCTTACTTATTTCATATTCTGTCACTAAGAAAACTGGGTTACAGACTTTATTATAAAGATTTCTTTGGCATGTGGGAGGGCATATAGGATATGTTTATGTGTGCGTGTGTTGGTATGTATATTTGTGTGTATAAGTCAGATGCAAAACAATTTTTGAAATTAATTGGAGAGTGGACACAATCAATTCTGCACTTCAGTCTTCCAGTTTTCTGCTCAGCTTATTTTTTCTTGATTCATAGGCCTGTCTTTAGATTTTTATTCTGAAAGAATGTGGTTGATATCATTACTTTGTGACAATACGAATTTTCAGTCAACATGTTTGGGATATGAACATTTTTTCTCATACTGTACTTAATCTGCTTTGATGTTTCTGACTTCTTCCTTAGATAGGATTTCTTGTGTTATTTTCTTCCCCCAGATCAAAGCAATGCCACAAAACCCTGGGATTTCATATCTTAGTGTACAAAAAAATTCAAGGGTATCAAGTTTAGAAAAATTTAAAAGAAACATTTGAGTAATGCAACTCTGTATAGCCAGGTGTTTCTTGTAGACTTATATTATCATATAGGATGTAGTAACTGAGACAAGGTCCAGAAATCACAATACATTTCTTTGGCATAATAAATGGTTTACAAAGAACATTCTATATATATATATACACACATATATATATATATATGAGTTCATATATACAGATAGACACATACATATCAGAACATTCATATATATATATATATATAAAACATAAGCTGATAAATATATATATATATATTTATCAGCTCATGTTATATTTACTGCAATTCTAAAGAAAGATGGAACAGATATGAAACAGATATTATCTAACCTGGTATATTTCAATGTTGGTCTAAAGTTGTAAAGTTAGTAAGGGATAAAACTAGAATTCTAATAGTCTTAGCCAAAGTTCTTTAGTAAGAAAGGAGATTCAAAAACTGGAGAAATCAGGTCTATAGATGAGATCCAAAAGACCAGGATGAGATCACACATGGGCAGTGGAGCCAGTGCTCAGTGTGATCTAGTAATTAAGGCTAGAGTGGTTCCAGCCAGCTGAAGAATCCCGGTTCATTATGGAAAAGTGTTAGCGGACCATGAGGTGGGAATGTGTTAATAAGTCAATAGGTCATATTGGTGTAAAGGTGTAGGGTCAGAATAGACAATGCCGTCCCTCTGTATAAAATTTCTGGGTTGTGAAAGGAAGAACTTGGTCATCAGATTCACTTGTCACATAAATGTTTGATCCAGATTGACTCCAAAACTCTAAAAGATAAAAAATTAGGAAATGAGTATTAATGGTGACTCAGAGAAGGAATTTGTATAGAAGGAGTCAGAGACACTGCTGATTCATAGACAAGATTTAACACCAGGGTGGAAGTAGGCACTCAGAGTGCTGAAATACTGGTCACTCAGGTATGACCTTGGGAAGCTGACTTACATAGGGTGATTCTCAGATAAACTGAGGAAGTTAGACTAGGGAGAGCATTAATAAAATTATTTGAGCCATGAAGCCTTACGTATCTATAAATGATAGGTAAAACTAAACCATCAGCAATTAGTACTAATACAGTTTCTTCTCAGTGACTAGTCTTTTCAGCAATTATAATTATAAAATTATAGTAACAAAACACCTAATAAACCTTTTTCTTGGGGAGGGGGTAGGATCTTTTATTTTTATCCAGGGAGCTTTGACATCTCTCTAGAGGTGGAGTCAAATTTTTGAAGGGATTTAATAGCAGAATCTCATGGGTTCTGTTAGGCTCAATCTCGAAGGGTTCTATAGGAGTAACTTTGTCATCTACCTTTGTGTAGGTGAAGTAGAGGGAGCCAAGGTAGGATTACTTTCTATACACGTTAGGGGCAGACATAGACACTCTAACATTCTTGGAGATAAAATATTCTTGTCTGAGATGACATTTATTATCAGGGAAGTGTAGGGATCCTTTCTTTGCTGCTAATATAATGACCAGGTGCCATTAGGCCACAGAGGACACACATTTTCATGGTGCATCAATGTTCCCTTGATTTTGCTATTACTGACAAGAGATATATAATTGGCCTTTCCTCATTTATGAAGTCCTATCATTTGCACAGTTTTCAGATTTTAACAATATGATACTTGATTGATAGAGGAAAACTAGACTTTGAGGGAACCACTTAATGGGACATCCATAGTGTGGAATCTTAGAATATTTTCTAGCAAAATATGATGAAATCTTTCTGAATAAGTTCAAACTGAGAAGAAACAATATTAAGTAATATTAAATATTGCAGTGGAGTTTGGGACACTAAGGTTGATTGGGCTATTTGTTTTGTGATGTTCCTTAGGGTTGTTTTGTTGAGAGTTTGCCATTAAGTGGCCTAATTGTGTCAGTGGATGGGGGCCTTTTCAATTTGCATAATTTCCTCAAGGGACTGCAGCTGCTAATTTGGTGATTAATTATCCATATTACACATTGTTTATTTGACCATGCCTAGATTAATTTCTTTTTTCTCAGCAAATCACATTTAGATATAAATTTGCATATCTTGATTACATTTTAATGCCTTGGCTATCATTGTCTCTTCCCCGGACACCTCATCAGATTACAGAAGAGTGCTCAAGGAGAGAATGATGGAATGTCTTAAATGACATTGCACATCAGTGGACAGATAATGCACATGACTTATTTTTAATGAAGAATGTGTTTTTTTATAATCAAGTGAGTTATGACATCTAATGTATAATATATTTTGTGTTTTTGCCATTTCCATTTTACTATAATCAGGCAATTTCAAAAATAGTCTTTATTAACATTTTTAATATTACCATATGTGTATCTTTTTCTGTGTCAAAATATGTTATTTCTATTTATTTATAATCCTGTAGTTTGTTGTCAATGCTTGCAATCTGGGTTAATATTCAAGGTCTCTAATTAGTTAATCTCCCACCCAACTTCTCCAGCTTTGAAAACCACTGGGTTTCTGGTGGCATTATACCACAGGTTCCTTACAGTCAAGAACTGTGTCTCAATTTATCTTTTATTTAATTTATTTGATAGGGTCTCTTAACTGTTGCTATCATTATTGTAAAAGTAGATTGTAATTAATATTCATAGCTATACCTTATTGAATGTTATCTAGGTCCCAGATAGTGTTAAAAGATTTACTTGTATCATCTTCTTTAGTTGCTAAGCCATCTTATGAGAAAAGTATTATTTTCTTTGGTTTGACAGTGAGACAATAAGTTTTAGAGGCAAGCAGAAAGGAATTTGTTCAAGGTGAAATAACTAGGAAACAGTGTGGCCAAAATTAGAAACTGTCTAATAGTAAAGCCTGAGCTTTTAGCCAACTGTATGGATGGAGAATGCTAAATGATAAATGCTTTTAACCAAAATGAACAAATGCTCTTAATCAACAGTGAATGAATGCTTTTAATTAACTGAAGGGGTGCAGAACAATGAGTGTATTAATGGTCTTAATCAACAATGAATGAATGTTCTTTACTAACTGTATGGACATAGAACACAGAGTGAATGAGAGAGTGAATGATGGAATTTTGCTCTCCTATACCAGAGATGAATCATATAAAGAAATTCAATTTCAACCCTCCATCCTAAATAAACAACAAGGTAGGAACAAACGGGGTCAGGTCCAAGGCTTCCCACTAGTGAGAGCTGGCAGTTTTGATATAATGAGTACATTGTGGTTAGACTGCTGGAGGGGAGCACAGGTATTATTCACTTCTCCCTCTATGCTGCATAATCCCTCCCCATCCCCGGATGCAATAAAGAAATTGGGTACTCACAAAATTTCCATAAAATGTGGGCTCTAGCCAGTGTTTTGGGTGTTGAAGACTGCAAGTAAGGTTAAACTCTGTGGGTTTATTTGGGAAGTAACTTCTTGATGCACTCAGTTGCTGCCCTCTTGTTTCCAAAAAATGTATGCTTCAGGAACCTGAAAACTCATTCCCATATGCTGGTCTCTGATAGGCCTGCATGAATGAACCATAGAGACTGTACACCTAACTGCTTTACCAGGCTGGTTTGTACAATGTCTTAGGCATGCTAGGATGTTGGGGCAAACTATTTAACTTCTCTGTACTTCAGCTTCTCCATCTATACAATGAGAATAATAATATTAAGAATATGTTTTATATTATGTACTTAACATATCAATTATATAATGATATAAAATTAATATATCAATTTGCATATATTGGTAAATAAAAATAATTAAAAATAACATACTACTAATAATATTATAGAGTTATAACAAATAAATGTTACTGCTTGTCAACAATTTAGGCCTTTGCCAAGCACGAAATATGTATTGTTATTGTTTCCAAAACTCTTACTTTTTTTTTTTTTTTTTTTTATGCTCATGCAAACCTGAAGCTCTCCCAATTTTTTCTCGGGGAGCCAGTTTTTTTTTTTTTTTTTATTTATCTGTTTAAGATTTTATTTATTTATCTGAGACAGAGAGAATGAGAGAGACAGAGAGCACATGAGAGGGGGGAGGGTCAGAGGGAGAAGCAGGCTCCCTGCCGAGCAGGGAGCCCGATGTGGGACTCGATCCAGGGACTCCAGGATCATGACCTGAGCCGAAGGCAGTCGCTTAACCAACTGAGCCACCCAGGCGCCCTCGGGTAGCCAGTTTTAAAAATTCAATTTCCCCACCTCTACTTCCTGCTCTTTCTGGAGCTCATTACTCCTTTTCACCATCTGAAATGACACTGGAATTAATCTCTTCATTAAACAGACATTTATTCAACACTTCTTGCACGTAAAAGAACTTGAACTCTGACCTGAAGGAACTTGTGATCCTAGATGGGAAATTCATCAGCAAGTAAAGGTAGAATGTATTTTAAATATTATTATGGTGATAATTTAAAGTTCTCTGGCAGCTGAAGAGGGAAATGCTTAAGTCTGGTTTGGAAGCTGGGGAAGGTCTTACCAAAGAGAAGTTTAGAAGCAGAAGGGGGAAGGAAGAGCACTCTCAGACAAATGTCTGTGAATATTTAGAATTTGTGTCTGGGAATTTATGAGAAACCTCAGTGAGGCATCAGGAAAATGTCAATATTATTTGTGGAAAAATCTTACCTTCTAAATTTGCAAAATCAACTTAGTTCTGCTTTTAACTTTGAAGAACACATTGTTGAAAGAATGTGCTAGCGTTGGCGTCTGTACAGACCCACTGAGGACATCTGGTAGATGAGGAGTCTCACAGTCTTTCTGCTTCTGCCTTCTATTTCCTGGGCGCCTTGGCATGTAGCATGAGGTTGTTGAGGGAGAAGGAAGCCAACAAATGATCTCAGAACCACCTGATGAGCTAGTGAAAGACCTAAGCTTATACTCACTGACTCTGGCTTTATTACTGGTCTAAAGGAACTCCTCAAGATTTTCTAAGTTGCTGAATGTAGCTAAAGATGATTATGGATGGTGGAGGGAACTTTAAAGTAATGTCTGGTTAACTTGAGAAGGAGGCATGGTGGAGCATTTCTCGGTAAGTAAAATGTCTTCTCTGTCTTCCTCTTCTCCTCTCTCTTGGAATTTAAAAATTGGTATGTGCCTGTTTTTATAGAGGAGCTTTGAGTAGAGATATGTGCCAGTTTTTCATCTATGAAATGATTGAAAGTATTTCTTTACCTATGAAGTAGGGGTTAGAACATTCCTTTATAGGGTTCTTATAAAGATAGAATAAGTTACTATGTAAAAGTGCTCTGTAATCACTGAGGCCTAAATTAAATTTAAAAATGTAAAAAAAGTTCAGAATATCTGTACAAAATAGATTGAAAATGTGTGTGGCCAAATGGCTTTGGAGTTGATAGACTCCCATTGAATCTTTTTTTTTTTTTTAAGATTTTTATTTACTTATTTGACAGAGAGAGAGACAGCAAGAGAGGGAACACAAGAGGGGGAGTGGGAGAGGGAGAAGCAGGCTTCCCGCTGAACAGGGAGGCCGACCCAGGGCTGGATCCCAGGACCCCGGGATCATGACCTGAGTCAAAGGCAGATGCTTAACTGACTGAGCCACCCAGGTGCCCCAATTCCCATTGAATCTTGACTTTACTTCACTGTAGGGATATTTGGAAGGCTGACAACTCCTCAGAGCATTAATTTTCTCATCTGAAAAGGGAAAGTTTTGAGGATTAAATCAAGATGTATGTGAAAGCATTGTGTACCCAATGTTGAGTATAGAGTAGGTGTCCCTTTCTTTTCCTCACTTATTCTCCCTTCCTTCATCCTCCCTTCTCTCTCCCTCTTGCCTTCTCTTCTTTCCTTCTCCTTCCCACCCTCCTTCTCTCCCTTTCTTCCCCCCTTCCTCCTATCCCTCCATCCCCTCTTTCACCATCTCTTCACAAATGCATGATCATGTATTACAGCCAATGTCTTACTGTCAATACTCTCTTATTTAATATTTGTCTACCATTTTTTACTCTACATCTCTAAAAAGATTTGGTTTATTTCTTAAACCCCTTTTAACCATTCTCAGGCTGCATCCTATTCATCTTCTAAATACTCTCACCATTTATCATGACTTCTGTTCACCCTACAAGCTTCAGACAGGCTTAGCTTCCCTATATCAACTCTGACAGTCCTTACCTTGCAACACCCAAGGCTAGTCAGGATAGCGGGAGGGGGGTCACAAACTTCTGTTATATCCTTTATGTTCTCATACTTTGTAACATTGCTGAAGCTTCCTAGCTACTTAGCAATTTTTGTACACTCCTTGATACAAGAGTCCCAGTGACTGTTTCAATTTTCTTATACCTTATATATTCCGATTGGGTGGCATTTAGTATATTCTGCTTTATGGGGTGTGTGTGTAGGCACGCACGCATGTGTGTGGATGTGCATGCGTGTGTGCATGCATGCATGTATGGATGGTTCTTGACTGTACATTTTAGGGATCAATCCTAAGTTTTAATAAATTTTTGTAGTCCCTATCATATCTAGTAAATTTATATTCATTTATTTAATGAATATTTATTGAATTAATTCTGTGTGTTAGACATGTTCTAAGCATAGGGAATTCAGCAGTATCCCACATGAGCATGCTTTTTGCTTTCATGGTACTTATATTCTTTCAAGGGGCAGACAAAAAATATGTAAACAGATAAATAACCAAGATAATATTAACTAAGTTAGTTATCCCCTCAAGACTGTGGTTTTTCCTTTGAGAAATGGTGAAAATTACATTGTTCTTGTCTGCCTTTGGAGCCTCTTAAGGGATGATATGGATATATTTGGTAATGCCTGTGTGCCCTACAAGATTATTACCATTATTGACAATAACAGTGGAAGGAATCCTTGATTAGATATCAAGGGACCTCACTTCTAGCCACAGCTTAGTCATGAATTCTCTCTCAGCCTCAGTGTCCTCACCTGTAAAATAAGGGAGTCAACCTAGATGATTGTAAAGATTTCTTCCAGCATAGTGCTATATGTCTCTAAGAACATGATGTTACAGTTCATATCTAGAGGCCCCAATTGATCTGTCAAAAGTATGCAGGATATCTTTGAAAAGACACTGTAAATGTCTTCTGGGAAGTTTCATTTTAGTAACTATTAGGGCAACAGGAATACTGTGTCTTTTATTAAATTTGTCTGTCCCCTGGTGCTAATAATATCTTCTGAATATAAATTGCACAATATAATATAATAAAGCAGAGTTTAGAATTGTTTTCATAATAGTGCATACCATAGTACTCAGCCATAAAATAAGAACTGAAAAGTACATCTTGTTCTGTAAACTCATAATTTTCAGCTGTCTAAAAACCGAGTGTAAAAAGGAAATAAATAAGGGGAAACATTTCACAGCATGCCTGCACAGTTAAAAAAAAGGATTATGTTCTTTATAAAAAAAAAAACCCAAAAAAACGGGAACTTTATTCTTCTGGTATTTGATAACCTAGAAAAATATTTGTATTTTTAATCTTTGTTTTTGCTAATAATTATCACTGGCACATTTATTTACTCATTTTTGTATTCTTTAATTCTCTTTAGAAGCATTTGTTTAGGAGTCCTTATATACTCAACTCAACTTTCATATCAGCTTATGTATATTAAAAGAAAAGGTGGCCTCTAGAAGCTTGGAAGACATGAGATTTTACTTTAAGGATAAATGAATGTCTAGTTGAAGTTCAATATCCTCAGTTTGAGTTTTGCCAACCTGTGGGATTAGTTTAAAAATAACTTGCTTTAGCAGCATTGGTCAGTTAGCTTTGAGCAATCATTAGTTAACATGGTCACATGATAGATAAAAGGTCCAAATTAGATGCAAAATGCGTGTTGTGGCAATGCAATTCTGTCAATCAACTTTCTTATCATTGGGACAAATTATGGGTTTGATTTTTGTGGTTCTAGATAATATAATAATGACATTAATAATACTGTCATAACATATGCCATGGCTTTGTTCTTCCCTTGCATAGCCATCATTTCACCATATTCATGGAACAAAATGGGGAAAATGGCAGTCATTGTCTTCAAAATGCTGATGCTGAAGACTCACGGTTACAATGGAGTGTGATAAATGCTAAGAAGGGGTGGTATGGAAGAACATACTCACGTGATCAGTCTAGCCTAAGAAAGATTTAGAGGACAAGTTTATACATTGTGTGTTTTGACTGCCTAAAATCTTTTAAAGTAGGTATGATGATCTGCATTTTACAGATAAAGAAATTAAGCCAGAAACTAGATCAAGGTCACATAGGTAAAAATTGTGACAGCTAGAGTTTTAACCCCTGGTTCCAAAACACTTATCTGCTACAACAGAGACTACAATCCCTGTCTCATTCCCCGATGATTGCTTGCTGATGGTCATGGGGAAAATGATTAAGAGAGTATGAGTAGATTAATAAAAAAGCAGAAACAATGACAACAATTATATATGCATATACACACAAACATGCACACACATACATGTATATATACACAGATACCTATACAAACCCATACACATGGCTCATACATGCACATACATATTCTGCTGTTTTTGAGTCAGTGGTATAAGCAGTATGGTATAAGCGGAAAAAATGGATCCAGATTACAGGGTTTAATTCCATTTCCTAATACATGCATAGTGAAACCGGTCCCTGCATCCTTTAGAACCTCACTTTCCACATCTGTAAAATGACATTAATAGTGATAACGTTTACTATTCCCATATGTTGACTATTGTGCACTCAGTAATGTAATTGAAAGTTACTGTAAGCATTAAAGGTTCTACCAATATCAGCAATTCATTTTGAAGGTGGTGATTTATATTTAAATACATTTATATTTAAAGGTGTCAGATGCTGGTTATTAATCTACCAGCCTCCATGCTCAGAGTCCAATCCAGGTAAATTTTAAGCAGCAGGAGACAAAATAAAAAATTAGGTGAATAATTACATTCTCTTGTCATAGTATTTTGGAGAACCATTTTTGTCCTAATACATGGAATCATCTGGATAAATAACATTTTATGCTGAAGACAGCTCTATGTTGCTAGACTCAGGCATCATCTTACCTACCCAGAGTTTTGACACAGTGATCACTCTGTCAGGAAACATATTTGCTGCATTTTCCTACCTTAATAGACACTCCTCAAATCTCTTTTAGCGATTCCTCATCATCTCCCTGTTCTTCAAAGGCTATAGTGCCTCAGGGGTCAGGCCATGGATCTCTTCCTTCCCAATCTACATTCACCCCTTTGGGGGTCTCATCCACTCTGATGGTTTCCAATGCGATTTAGACCTTGAACATTTATTTCTCCAGCACAGACTTCACTCCTCAGCTCACTATTTGACAGTTCTGCTTGAATGTCAAAAAAGCGTCTCAAATGACCCAAACTGAACTAACGATAGGACAACTGCTCATTCCTACTTGTCCTTCAATTTTCCCTCACTTAAATTAATGAAATGTCATTTCTTTTAGTTGCTCAGGTCAATAACTTTCATATAATCCTTGACCCATTTCTTTCCCTCAAATACCACATGTGGTCTGGTTCCCTAGACTCTACTTTTGTAATTTGACCAGTTCTCAGTTCCAATGATGCCATCAAAACTATCCTCTCTTAAATCTAGATTGCACAAGAACCTACCTGCTGTTCTTGCTTCTACTCTTGTCCTATTCTGTCGTTTATTCTCAGCACAGCTGCTGAAGCATTCTTTCAAAATGTTAAGTCCATGCATGTCACTTCTTTGCTTGAGACTTTCCAATGATTTCCCATTCCACTTAGAATAAAAGTCAAAGTTCTAACCTTGACATCCATGATCTTCATCGTTTGCAGCACCCTCGCCCCATCTCTCTGACCTCCTGTTCTTTGACCTCAATTTTCTCCACCCCAGTAACCCCCTGGCTGCTCCTTGAAGTCCCAGGCACACTCCTTTTGGGCCTTTGCAGGCTGTCTTTCCTCTGCCGAGAGGGATTTTCCCCGGATATTTGAACACCTAGAACCCTTGTGTTTTGTTCATGTGTTTACCAAAATCCACCTTCTTTGTGAAACATCATCTGGTTATTCTTCCTAAAATTACACTACACTTACACATTACACCCATATTCCTCTTTCCTGCTCTGTGTTTTCTCCTTGGCAGTTCTTACCATCTAACAGGCTTTATATTTTACTCATTTATTATGTGTCTTATTTCCTTCCCCCATTCATAGAAACTAAGTTCCAAGAGTATTTCTGTCCATTTTCTTTACCACAGTATCCTTAGGATTTATAACACTGCCTGGCATATTATAGGTGCTCAATAAATATTTATTGAGTTGATAAATTTATGAATTTTATTACACATGCATATTAATAACATGTGTGATGTATATATGTGTGTGTATATATAAATGAATGATATGTTGTTAAATGAGAACAAGTCATACAAATGTGCCCTAAACTTGAATTATCTATATAAATACCTCAAAGGTCTAATTTATTTTATTTGTATAGGCACTACCTGAGATAATCTGAATCAGAAAAATAGGGTACGTCTTTGGGTTAATGTATTCATTCCTTAAATCAAGAACTATGGAAATGTTAAAGATTAGGATAATCTGAAGGAAAATTTAGGTGGGTATATTTGCAGGTACCATAGAAATATCACAGGCTTAATTAGTTTCAAAAATTTTTCCCAAGACTGTCCTATTCAATTGTTGGGAAAAACAAAGCATTATAAAATTTTATTGCTGCCACAATATGAAGCAGAATTTCAGCGTAGATTATTCAGATGTGGCTTAAGTGCACTTTGCTCAGTAGACAAGAAATGTAGCTGTTCTGGCAAAAGCATGGCACATTCTTTGTGTAGCAATTAAAGTCTGTATTTTTAAATTGAAGTTAATCAAACAAATAGAGTTGTGTTTTCACCCAGAAGTCAGTACCATCATAACCAGTACTGTCTTCAGAAAAAGAAAAAAAGGAAATATTAAGTTGATTTAGAAAAATCTTCAAGACAACTGAATAACAGGAAACTCACCAGAGTAAGTGGGAAAACACTGAAGAACTCTTTTAACGTATATTGGTAGGACTTATCATTTGCTATCTAAATCTACAGTAATATCCTAATCAAGAAAGTTGCTGTATTTTGTCAAGTGCTTTTTCTGCACCAGTTGAGAGGATCATATGGTTCTTGTCTTTTCTTTTATTAATGTTTCTGTCACATTGATTGATTTGTGAATGTTGAACCACCCTAGCATCCCAGGAATAAATCCCACCTGGTCATAGTGAATAATCATTTTAATGTACTGTTGGATCCCATTGGCTAGTATCTTGGTAAGTATTTTGGCATCCATGTTCATCAGGGATATTGGTCTGTAATTCTCCTTTGTGTGGTTTTGGGATCAAGGTAATGCTGGCTTCATAAAATGAGTTTGGAAGTTTTCCTTCCATTTCTATTTTTTGAAACAGCTTCAGTAGATTAGGTATTATTTCTTCTTTAAATATTTGGTAGAAGGCGCCTGGGTGGCTCAGATGGTTAAGCGTCTGCCTTCGGCTCAGGTCATGATCTCAGGGTCCTGGGATCGAGTCCCGCATCGGGCTCCCTGCTCCTTGGGAGCCTGCTTCTCCCTCTGCCCCTCTCTCTCTCTGTCTCTCATGAATAAATAAATAAAATTAAAAAAAAATAATAAATATTTGGTAGAATTCCCCTGGGAAGCCATCTGGCTCTGGACTCTTGTTTTTTGGGAGGTTTTCTACTGAATGTTTACCTTGCTTTGTTCCTCAATATATCATAAGCTTATAGAGGATAAAATCCTAAGTGCAGGGAATTGGTTACTTTCTCATTGCCCCTAGTGTCCACACCTAGTCCCCCAGCATATTAGAATAGCAAGTAAGGAGCAAAGAACAAGCCAGAGCAGGATAAAATTCCAGCATGATCTTCTAACATTATGTAGCGGGCCTTAGGATTTTCTCCGGGCTCTCCATTCAGTTGATATAAAGGCCATCTGGTAACCCTGAGACAACCGGATTTAGGGTTCATTTCTGGACTAATAGATTTATTCAATAAATATTTTCTGAATATCTAGTTTGTTCCTGACATTATTTTAGGTTCTGGGGATACTGAGGTAAATAAAACAGACATGAAATGTATATTATAGAGAGATAGGTAGTCAAAACAAGTATGTAGCATTGCATAGTATCAGGTGAATATTATTATAGGGTTAAGTAGAAAACAAAGCAAAACAGACAAAAGGGAGGGTGCTGTTTTTCATTTTTTATGGTTTAGAAAGAACTGGTTTCTCTGAAGAGGAGACTGGGAGAATGACATGGTGGAAGTGTCCTTAGGAAGGATCCTTTGGATCTCTACGGAGAACACTGAGATTCTGGGAGTGGTGGAAGAGGGAAAGCATGTTTGATTTAATCAAAGAACAGCAGGAAGCTGATGTGATGGTGCTGAGAAAGAGTTATATCATGGACAGTTTTATAGGCCATGGTCAGGCCTTTGGACTGAGTTCTAAATGACACAGGAAGCCGTGGGTGAGGGACTATGGTTAGCAAAAGAGTATCTTTCTATGATTCATGATTTAAAAGATAATTGTGGCTATTATGTGGCAAAAACACTCTAAAGGATGCATTGAGAAACCAAGTAGGAAGTGATTCGTGTTGTGGAGGAGACACAATGGTGGCTCACATGGTGTGTAGCAGAGAACTGGGAGTATTTCTAATACAACATGAAGATAGAGCCTAAGTGATTTGATGACAGAGTGTGGAATATGAAATGGGATGTGAGAAAAAGAGGACATCAAGAATGCGACCTGTTTGTGGCATTTGCTGAGGGAGATGGCACATGGGGAGGGTGAAAGTTTGGGGGAATGTTGAAATCCAGAGTTCATTCCAGACATGTTAATTTCAATGTTAGCTAGCCAAGGAATAATGTTGAATGGGCAGTTGTATAGGTGAGAGTGAAGTTTAGAAGAGGAGTGGACTGTGGATTAAAAAAAAATTGAAGATACATGCATATGGCGGGAGAAGATTGCTAGATGTACCTACCAGGCACAGATCCATCAGGAAAGTATAGTGTAAGCAAAGGCAGATCTATCACGGTGGATTTTAGGTTGGACACAACTTAATCCTCTTGGAGTTTTATTGCATAGAGTCCTTATTACCACACACACTCATGCACAAAGCAGCAGGCTGTTTCCAGGTCTTGCTTCTGGTATCTCACCACGCCTGAGGTCCTTGGCCCAGGAGTATTGATTTTTGCTGACAATACAAGAGGGTTGGAGCAAGAGGTACTTTTACACAGCACCATGCACATGGGAAGCATGCAGTTCTCACTGGCTGAATCAATGAAATAATCATAATGTCTTTTGCCTCTCAGAACTGAGATTCAGTATTTCCAATGTCCACTGAGAATTTGAAGACATTAAGTCAAATAAGAAGGCCTACAACTTACAACATAAATGGTTTCTGGAGAGTGGATGCAAGCCCAACTTTGATGAGTGAGGGTATCACCTGTTTGGGTGCTTGTAGCTTGTGTCAAAATCTTATAGCATGCAAACCCATTTTCTTTCTTAAAGAAAAAAAATTGTCTTGAAAATAGTTTCCTTTGATGACTCATTGGTCCTTTTCTTCAATCTGTAAAATGTTTTAACTGGTTCATATCCACATGGATTCCCTAAGTCTTATCCTGCATTTGTGCAATTACAATTCTCCAGTGTATGAATCATCCTTCCTTACTTTCTCATCACCCCTGATTATTTTGACCCAGTGCCTCCTGCCTTAGTGTGATGTCAGTGTCAGTTGGACTTTGCTGTGATGGTCAAATTATAACTGAGAGTTTTGGTCATTATTGTATGGCATCTCATTTATGATAAGAAATGTTAGAAAAACAAGAAGTTCCAAGTAGAGATAATGATAAACTGAGGTGTTAGATGTTTAACTTGACATTATATATAATTTTTTTAAAGATTTTATTTATTTATTTGACAGAGATACAGTGAGAGAGGAATACAAGCAGGGGGAGTGGGAGAGGGAGAAGCAGACTTCCCGCGGAGCGGGGAGCCCGATGCGGGGCTCGATCCCAGGACCCTGGGATCATGACCTGAGCCGAAGGCAGACACTTAACGACTGAGCCATCCAGGCACCCCTAAATGTTTTTTAAATGTTTTTTATTGTTATTCACTCCACATTATAAGCTTATGTTTAACATATAATTTATTCATTCAGCAACTAGTGAGCAGACTTTAATTAGGCTGTGGATATATAATGGTGAAGAAATAGACACTAAGTCTATTAATAAGCTTCCAGGCAGACAATAAACAAATAAGCAAACCATATACATATATGGTTATATTTATATATAAACATAAAATCACAGCTTATGAAGGAAACAAACAGGGTGCAAAGAAAATGGGACTTGCTTAGGTCAAGTGACCAAGAATAGCGTTTCAGAGGAAGTGACAATTAAACTGAAATTTGAAGGATAGAAAAAGGTCGACTGTGTAAACATTGGAGGATGTGGGAGAGCCATCTAATATCCGAAAAAGGAACAGTGTGTAAACATCCTGGGACAGGTGCATTAGGGAAAAACTAAGATGTTTGTGGTGGACAGGGGAGAGATAAGTTAAGAAAAAAAATGGAACCAGGTGAGGTTGGAAAGCAAGCAAGGTCTTTAAAACTTGGTAAGGTTATTAGCATTTCACTTTAGAAGTAGAGCAAATAGCAGCAAACACTGGCCTGGCATGTATCAGTGCTTGCCTCTTCAGATCAGATTATTTTCACCCTTTAAAAGTTCAATACCAATGGATATGTTATGTAATGGCATATTTCCTATGAGCTTTATGATGAACGCTATCTTGGAGATTATTAATGTACTCGAGATTTCTGTAGAACTCCTATGTTATTAAAAAAATAAAATCTTAAACTATAATAAGTACTTAATGTAAGAGAGTCAAAGAGGTCTGGGTTCATATATTAGTAAGTAGTTAGCTGTGTGATCTTTGGCAATTAATCTCTCTGAGTCTCAGTTTCCTCAACAATAAAATGGGGATAATATTTACTAAGTTAGGTTGTTGTAAGAATTAATTGGGATGATATATGTTGAGTGCTTGTCATAGAATCTCAATAAATAGATTATTAATTATCACTACAATTAAACTTACTGCTATCATATAAAATCACTTTCTTCCTTGTTTTAGAATACTTTTTTTTTTTTACTATAAGCTTACTATAAACTTAAAAATGGTAAATTGTGACAAAGTTTATTTTATATGCTATCTGAGGGGACCAACAGAATAGTTGAGCACCCTATCCAGAGGAATGGCCGAAGTGTATAGTTTTGAAGGTGGTTGTGGGTTTCCTCCTGGATTGGAAAAGGCAGTTCAAAGATTTGTAGGATCCAGCTTACCATACACCTATGTGTATATTTATTTTTTTCTTCTTTGCATCTTTCCACTGTATATTAGAGGTGCTAAAGCAGCAGAGGGGAAGCAGAGAAATTACAAGAGAATATGAAGCATTTCTTCCAATTAAGTTTCAGAAGTAGACTGGAAACTGTCAGTCTAGAGAAAGAACAAAGACACAAAGAAGTTGTCTCCAAAGCTTTGTAGTAAAGCTTTGGAATTAGAGCTGAAGTGATGAAGATACGGGAGCCTCTTTTAAAGACAAAAATTGGGGCTGTGAACAGAGGAATGACTATATAATGTTCTTTCATAGAAGTTGTGTTTTGGATAGTGGTATTTTAAAGTGGAGGACAACTCTTAAATTAAAAATAAATATTCATGAAAGAGATTAAGAGGTACAAACTTCATTATAAAATGAATAAGTCACAGAGATGAAAAATACAACATAAGGGATATAGTCAATAATATTGCCATTACAGGGGCGCCTGGGTGGCTCAGTTGGTTAAGCAACTGCCTTCGGCTCAGGTCATGATCCTGGAGTCCCAGGATCGAGTCCCGCATCGGACTCCCTGCTCAGCAGGGAGTCTGCTTCTCCTTCTGATCCTCCCCTTCTCATGCTCTGTCTCCCATTCTCTCTCTCAGATAAATAAATTAAAAAAAAAAATCTTAAAAAAAATTAAATAATATTGCCATTACATTGTATGGTGACAGATGGTGACTACACTTATCATGGTGAGCAGTGAATAATGTATAGAATTGTTAAATCACTATGTTGTACACCTGAAACTTATATAATACTGTATGCGAACTATAGTTCAATAATAAATTTTTAAAAATAGATATTTAATTGTAAAGGGTTAATTCTAACATCATAGTTTTGGAAAAGCAAATTAGTGGGTTGAGTATATTGACATTTCTTAGGAATTTTCTACATAGGACTTGGTTGCTCTAATTGGACAGAGAAGATAGGTCACCTCATATGTGACTAGTGCAGAAAATATACAAGGGACGTTATCCTAAGGAAGTTGCAAACAGAGGGAGTTCAATTTGAGAGGCACATCTCAATGACAAGGTTTCCAAAAAATGTAAGCAGAATGGTAACTGTAGGATTTGCTATTTTAAAATAATTCTAAGTTCTACTTCAATACTATAAAATTTAGTGAAATTTGTTATATACTCACTACTTGTTAAGCCAAATGTATACACAGATGAAAAAGTTGTACCTGTCCGGGAGAGACTATATATAAACATATAATTGAAATACAATAAGAAGTATGTCATATACCTTTTGTATCTTCAGACTGCATTCTAGAAAATGTCAATGATTTAACATTCTAAAACTTGGCATATGCCTAAATCTAATTTGTTATTATTACAACACATACGTACACACACGTACAGTAAACATACTCGTGTGTGTATGTATTATGGTGTTCTCGATGCTTAGGAATAATTAAGACCTTCTGGAAGTAGGATCTCTGATTTTATAACTATGTTCTAATGCTTGTTAGGCATTTGATTTTGGACAAGCCACTTAACTTCCCTGAGCTTTCATTTCCTCACATATGAAATAGGGATATTAGAATCTATCCCATAACCTTGTGAAGATGGCATAAGATAATGCTGATTAAGCGTTGATCAGGTCTGACACAGAGTATTCAATAAACATTAGCTATTACTTTTGTTGTTTTTATCATTGTTTTATTTTTATTCTTAGTAGCAGCAGCAGTTTTAAAAGATCAAGATACCTGAAAGAATAGTTTTTCAGTGGCTATTATTCTTCTACCTCTTTTAGAGGACACATATTGAGATCTTTCCCAAACTTTCATTGTATCAAGAATAGAAACATTTCTGTGACCCTTAACAAGGGCCCAGCAGTGATCTAACTGCTATACAAGTACTAATTCATTTGTCAGAATAATGAGATAGCAACTATTATTATTATACTGTGTCACATTGTACTAACAGGGAAGCTTCTATACTAACTATTGAATGAGAGGAAATGCAATGTCCAGAAAACCATTGCTGACAGGATAATCCCATAAATTCCCTCCTGTCCTCCTCCCCTCACTTCCTCCCTCTTTTATATTGAAAAATGGATTCAGATTATATTACAACTTTCCTACTTCCTTTCTAATAATATATCATAGACATTTTTACATGTTATTACGTATAGATCCATCTCATTATTTTTGAAGTTTATAGAGCTTTATTTTTTGCAAATGAAGAGAGTTCTGGACATGGATGGCAGTGATGATTGCACAACAATAGAATGTACTTAATACCACTGAAATGTACACTTAAAATTTGCTCAGCAGTAAATTCTGTTATGTGTATTTTACCACAATAAAAAATTGGGAGAAAAGTAAAGGTTATAGAATTTCAAGTCCTGTACTAGATTTTGTTTAAACTCTTTCTTATTGAAGGATGTTTATAGCAATACTGTAATGAATATCACATTAATTTTCTTTGAACACCCATTGTCTGTAGTGTATGAGAATAAAATAATAGGTATAATTAATTGAGAGCTTACTGTGTGCCATGCACCACACTAAGCACTTTATATAGATAATCTCATTTGAACCTCACAACAATCCTGTAGAGTTGGTGCTCTTTGCATTCTCCCTAGATTATGCAGGTTGTTCCTTGCCCTGGGATACCTGTTTGAGGTGGCAAGTTGGGCCTGACATCCAGCTTGAACTGTTCACCAAACCTTGGCCCAAGGCTGTTTTTAGCAGAAAGAAGGGGGGATTTATTCTAAAATGCCCAAAGATACCTTCTGGTTGTCAAACCTTGGGTCCCTAGTCTCCCTTCATCCAGAGGGAGCAACTTTTCTAATCCTGAGGCATTTTATGGCCTGCTGCGGTCCTGTAGTTTCCCTAACTTATGTTGCAGAGCCAGGGTTGAATTCAGGAAGTCTCCATGAGAATTCTATGCTGAGTCATTACACAAATGCCTCCTGGAGGAATAAATTCCCAGGAGTGCAATTGCTAAGTCAAAGGGTAGATGCATTGAAGATGTTGAGTTTCTTCCAAAAACACTTTACTCTATTTCCTTTCCACCAATAGTTTCTAAGAATTTCTGTACCCTCACACCCTAGGAAATCTTGGATTTCACAATTCCTTCTTATATCTGTTAGGTTTCTGTTATCGTAGTGCAAAATGTTGCCAGACACAGCTATATTTTTTCCCACTGTTGTTATTTTACTCAAACCAAGATAACTGATACTTTTCTGTTATTTGACTTTTTGTCCTAAAAGCACAAGTAGATGTTTAAAAATCTTGGAAGACTGATGTTGTGTTGGCATTGATTTTGCTGTGCCTGAGCAACTTGCTTTGACATATGAAAATATCATAGGTCTTCTGACATACTTGATAAAGAGATTTGGTTGTACAAAGACTTAGACTTGTTTTGGATGATAGTTTGAAGTTTGTGAGAGCAGATGTAGATACTAAAATGTCTCACTGTATTTTAAAAGGCTGTTTGGTACATTGTGGCCATTTTCCTTGGTATAAGCAAAATCAATTTTATTAGAGTATTTGCCAACCATAAGCTATAGCTATAGACAGTGTATGTGCTTTATATTAAGCTACTTCAAAGCCTGTGCTAATAGAATCATCAAGGCCCTCCAGTCCAGGCATACTTGTAAATTGCTAGTCTGTCCTTTTGTCTTTCAAGATCTTCTGATGTGGAAAATGGATAAAAGTTTGGAACCATTTTTAAAGACTAATTTAAAATGTCATCCACACAGATATAGATTTTATTTGTATTTCTTTGACTCAAATGCTTTCCTTATTACATTAGTCCAAACTTTCTCTCATTTTAATCTATTCCATGTTTTCCATTTTAATTCTTTTTACCATCTTTTGATGCCCAGCAAATATGTAGCCTCAAATTTAAAAAAAATGGATTTCAGTCTCAGTCCAATGAAACAACTCAGAAGAGGTAGAAAAAGTAGAAGCCAGAGGAAGAAGAATCACGGATCTCATCCTAACACAATCACAATTTAAATAGTAGCTGATACTTATTAAGGGGTACTATTTGCCAGGTACAATGCCAAATATTTTCCCTGTATTGATTGCCTTTATCTTATGCATCCTACTTTTCAGGTGAGAAAATTAAAGCCTAGACAGGCTAAAAAACTTACCTAAAATCAAATGGACTTGAACCAAATAGCTTGATCCACCTCTCTTAATCATTGTGTTCTACTGCAGAGAGAAGGAAGTTTGTTTTAGGTAATACAGGGTTTACTTTTGGCTATGTTTTCAGGAGACAAGTATAATTAAATAACATGAGTATTTGTTATGCCTCCTCCCCACCAATCCTATGCTGCTCTTAAGACTCAGTTCCCTGGGCGCCTGGGTGGCTCAGTTGGTTAAGCGACTGCCTTCGGCTCAGGTTATGATCCTGGAGTCCCTGGATCGAGTCCCACATCGGGCTCCCTGCTCGGCGGGGAGTCTGCTTCTCCCTCTGACCCTCCCCCCTCTCATGTGCTCTCTCTCATTCTCTGTCTCTCTCAAATAAATAAATAAAATCTTAAAAAAAAAAAAAAAGACTCAGTTCCCTATGTCGAGAGAGAGAGAAACAGAAGAAAGAGCAAGAAAAGTCATCAATAGATTCTGAAACTGGGTCAGATTATGGTTTGGTAGCAAAACTTACCATGCAGAAGCAGGCTGTAATCAACACAGCTTAAATACAAAGAGATTATTTTTATCTTGATAAAACAGTGGGAAGAGAAAAGAGAAAGAATACTGAAGAGTTCAACCAGAGTGTATCCCATTCTAGCACAAGAGTGAAACTTAATAAGCACCTAAGACACACTGAAGGAAGGCTAATTCCTTTTAGTGAAGCTCTCCAAGGACTTTTCCATCACTCTACGGGTCTTTCTAGTTATGCCCTGGTAGTCGCACCAGTAGTATCAGTAATAGTAACAGCAGCAGCGCTACTGAGCTGCCAGGAAAGCACTAGCAGTAGTATAAGCATGGAGTTTAGAGTCAGAAGATCCAAATCCAGAAACTCCATCTTCCACTCACAAGTTTTGTGTCCTCAGAGAAGTGAATCTCTTCCAGCCTTCATTTCTTTATCAAACAAGCATAATGATATCTGTCTCACAGGACAGGTAGGAATAAGTCAAATGATTATTATAATCACCTAGCATGTACTGACATATAGAAAGGTCCCTACTATCTATGATAAATATTAGTTTTTCTTCTTTTTATTTCTGCCCTTCTCCCCCTTCTCCCCTTCCCCATCTTCTTCTTTGTCTTCACAGTGGCTTTGTATTTCTTCAGTTGGGGCAGAAAGAGCAGTATGCCTGACAGTTTCTAAAAACATTGTTCAGGGCGCCTGGGTGGCTCAGTTGGTTAAGCGACTGCCTTCGGCTCAGGTCGTGATCCTGGAGTCCCGGGATCGAGTCCCGCATCGGGCTCCCTGCTCGGCGGGGAGTCTGCTTCTCCCTCTGACCCTCCTCCCTCTCATGCTCTCTGTCTCTCATTCTCTCTCTCACAAATAAATAAAATCTTAAAAAAACAAAACAAACAAACAAAAAACATTGTTCACTCTCCCATATTGGCATGCTGCTACCCAAATCTTCTGTACCAATTACTCCCAGCATCTAAAATAATTACTGAGTGCTTTTTATAGGCTTCGTATGATCTTTCTACTGCTCTCAGTTCATTCTAGGCTTATTTAAGAATCCCATTGTAACACATGTATTCATTTTGTCATTTCCTTAAAATATATATCATCATGGAAACCAAAATTTTAAAATTCAATAGTAAAGGCAAAATGTAATAAATTCCTTCAGGTTAAGACTTTTATTCTTATGAGCCTTCTTTAGAGGGCCCCCTTAAGACATTTGTCTTTCTCTTGAGCCTTAAGCACAAGGGCAGTTGCCTCTTTTAATTTGAATACTGAGTTAAGGTATTAGGGCCAGATATGTCTAATAATCATAGATTGTGCTAACAAGTGAAAGTTTTATGTCAACTCTTATGTCATTTGTGTTTTTTACTAAAGAATAAGCAAATGAAACACTAGGACAAATGATGTATGTCAACTCAATTCTTATTGGAATGACACCATTCCTGGCCAAACACAACCTGATTAAGGTTTCGTCCTGCCTCAAGCACAGAGATAGAGACTGTGTCAGTTAGACCCCAGTGATGGCAAGTAACACAAATTGATTGTAGCTAACTCATGCAGAGAAAGCAGGATATCAATTAGTTGGATGATAAGAACAATGAGAAGAGTGATGAAAAACTAGAAAATCAAGGTTGTGTAAAGATGATACTCAGAAGATCTAGGAGTCTAGACAACTAAAATTAGTTATAATGAACTTCTTCATCTGGTACTTTTCCTTCCCCTGACATCATGCTTCTTGAGATTTAAGGTCTTAGAAGGGAGAATCTGATTTAACTTGCTTGATTTAGGGGGTAGAGAATGGGCACATTGAATAAGAGTCCTGCTGTGCATCATGGAGACAGGAAATTTTTTAAAAGTACCAAAAGAAGAAAAGAAGAATGAATAGATACTAACCAAGGACAAATCAGTGGTGGGGGAAAAAAACCCCACTATAGAAGACAATGAGTTCTTCCTGGCAATGACTCAATTATTTGGAAATATTTTTATAAAAAGAAATTTGTACAGATTTTATAACATTTTTCAAAGATAAAATACCATTTAGGCTTAGATTTAACATAGAACAATGTATAATAAAACTTACTAAATATGCAATGTTTTTTTTTTTTTTAAGATTTTATTTACTTGCGAGAGAGACAATGAGAGAGAGCATGAGAGGGAGGAGGGTCAGAGGGAGAAGCAGACTCCCTGCTGAGCAGGGAGCCCGATGTGGGACTCGATCCCGGGACTCCAGGATCATGACCTGAGCCGAAGGCAGTCACTTAACCAACTGAGCCACCGAGGCGCCCCTAAATATGCAATGTTTTTAAGCCAATATTTAGTTATGGTAAGAATACAAATTTATTTCATAATTCTGGCCCTGCTGCCAACCAGCTTTATGAATTTAGGTCAATAACATTATTTTTTGGGTATCCGATTCCTTACCTACTTGAAGTAAGGAAATTGGGTAATGATCTCCTTAAGGCATAAACTATAGCACAGGAATGATCCCTGGACCCCCACTTGCTTTTTCAACCCTAACCCAAACTGATAAGGTGTGTTAGTTTCTGACAATGCTTTCAAGCTTCGGCCATGGTAAGCTGGATTAGTGTCTCTTGATTAACTCATTTTGTTCCAATAAAAAAAAGAAGTACCATAATTATTCTCGGCATGCATCCAAAAATATGCCTCACTATCCAGTTCCAATTAATAATGTGAGACTTGTTAAAAACACATTTTGTTCATTTGAAGGTTTTAATAGCACCCAGTTTCGACTTAGTTCTCTTGGGAAAATATTTAGCATGCATTTAACTAGCTTGACACATACAACTAATTAATTTGTCTAAAGCAAACTATTATATGAATCATAAACAAGGAACTGAAAATTGAAATAGTGCCAGAATTAAAGCTTGAGGTACTTTATGCTTAATTAGCCTCAGGTTGTTTTTTTGGTCCCTGTTTCTATTAAATAAGGTACATAGATGATGTTATGTCATTTTCAGATAGAAAGCTGAAAAGTCACATATGAAAGTTGGTGTTTTTTATGTATTTTCAGAAATTGAACGATCTTTCAGAAATGTTATTTTTAAGGAATATGTCCAAATGGCATAGATCAAGTGATGGTGGACAGGGTGACAAACTAATGTGAGCTGCTATGCCTTTTTCCCTAGCACAAATCCAGAGAGGCACAGAAGCAGGAAGGAAGTTGATAGATTTAAGTAGACTATTTGCATTAGACTTATTAAATATTCAGTACTTTCCATTTCTTAGCAAGAGTATACATTTACTCTGAAAAAACCTTGAGAAATAGAAGTTGATCATATTAGTGTAAAGAAATAGTTCCCTAAAGTGGAAGAGAACCAGGTGCAATGAGAGGGAGGGAGAGGGGAGAGGTTTTTTTGTTGTGATATCTCCCTGCTCCTTGCCTCTCACCAGTATTGCCTTGGGAAGATCATTGCCCAGTCAGTGATTAATGCAAGGCAGAAGAATAGCAGAGCCAGTTGAGTGTGGTGGTGGGATGGTATGATAATATCATCTAGCTGGGGCGAGGTGCAGGTAACAGGAAGTGTAGGAAGACTGGCTGGCTATTGCCATTTATTACTTCTCACCACTTCCTCTAAACTTGCAGGTGGGTAAATTATATCCCTCATTTTATATTATATTAGATAATATTGGTGGAAGTGGAAGGAATTTTCTTAGAAGATAGATTTACCTGGTATAGAGGAGTTCATAAAAAAGAGGCTTCCTACCTTTAGGCACTTCCATTCCCAAGTTCTAAACTTACGGGAAGCTACTAAATAAGGCCTGGGCTGCTTTAGCCACCTCTCCCTATTGCTCATCATTAACTCAGTGGCTAATACATCTGGAGAAAAAATGGCCTCAGGGAAGCCTAACAACTTATCTGAGGAAGGCAGTCACTACAGAAGAAAGACAACAGGTTCAACACTTTGTATGAGAAGAAGCAGAATCCCTTGGCCAGATGAAGAAAGGATTTAAAAAAGAAAAGAAGAAAATCATCTTTAAAGAGATAAAGATATTGGTATAGCAGGAGTAAGCAATTTCTAAAGAACTAATTCAAAATACTGGGTGTTAATATATAATAATTCAAACAAGCAACTCAATGAACGCATTTAATAACACAAAGAAAATAATCAAAGAATGAGTTATTGAATTGAAAGGTCAGATTTAGAAACCATTTTAATAAATCCTAGGAAGAGATCAGTAAGGGGGAGAGAGATGGAAAAGAAAAATGCTAAGTAAAGACATATGGAGTCTAAAAGTCTCAGCAGATATGTAATGAATTTTCCATAAGAGAGAGAAAAAATAAAAAATGAAATAATGGGAGGAAATAGTTGAAGAAATAACTTACCCTAATTTTTCAAATTAAAAGAAGGAAAAAAATCATTTTGAAGTAGCACATAGAATGCTAAACAACAAAGAATAAACAGAACAAAGTTAAAAACTCTTATAAAAACTAAACTGAATTTTAAGAATACCAGTAAAAGAAGGGATAAAGGTTCTAAGAGCCTATAAAATAGCTTTGTATTAGTATCAGACTTCTTAAAAACTTAAAACTTAAAAACTTAAAAAAATAGAATATAAAGAAATAATATTTTCAAAGAAAAGAAACTTTAGAATTTTTATTTGTCTAACTCTTCACACAAATGTGAGAGTAAAGTACAATTTTTTCTCAGGCATCTAAGATCTCAGAACTTTTACCACAGAAAGTTTAATTTTAAAAGGAATCTCAGAGGAAGTATTTCATGAAAAAGAACAGCTAGAATTCCAGGAGGATGTTAAAAGATATATGAGAAATAAGGATGAGTAAATAATTTAGTAGAATTTAATGTTTTCTTTAAAAAATATAGTCTAAAAATGTTTATAAATGACAACCCAGAAAATTGTATGCTGCAAACATGAGGTAGGAGTAGGCATATTCCTATGTACTTATCTTTTCCATGAAGAAGCTATAAATAATAATACATTTAGAAAATTGATGTAAAATAGTAAACATAAACATGAGTTTTTAAGTCCAAATTTTTTTTAAAAAGCATAAAAATATAATGTGTAACTTTTAAATGAACAAAAAGTAAGAGAAATAGAGAATATGGCAAATATGTCATATAAAATAAAATGGTTGAAGAGAGTCATAGTATAGTCATAATTGCAATAAATGTAAATAAATGTAAAATGTAAATGTAAATGTAAATAAATAAAAATAAATGTAAATGTAAATAAATGTAAATGTAAGTTAAATTTATTGATCAAAAGAGTTTTTCATATTAGGATAATGAAAATTATCCATTAATCTCATAATTTCCGTTCCCTAAGAAACAAGCTTTCAGCCAGAGATTTTTATGCAGGGGGTTTGTTGGGGTGAGCTTTCAAGAACAATAGTTGCAGAGAATGAATAATATGAATGAGTTGTAGAGAATGAAGGAAAATTAAGCAGAGGAAGAAGCTGAACTGTGATACCATTCCAATAATACACTCAGCTGAATTCACAAGGGAGCTCTGAAGCTGGGATGGCCTTTCAGATATGTCTAAAATTGAGGCAGTGGTGTTGGGACTTAATACCAACACAATGGCCAGAAAGGTATTAGGTGTGGGCTAAGTGAAGCAGCTCCCTTTGGCCAAGGGTAATTCCTAGACAGGGACTCAACAGTTAGTCATAAACAGGCAACACTGCCAGTGACTGAAACAATGAGTTTCTCAGTCCTGAAGAGGGCAAGAAAGGGGTTCAGCACAGTTTACTGTGTAGTCCACACCTGCAGTCACTCAGCTCAACTTGCGTCATGAAATACCTTCACCCACCTAGTAACAGCTTCTCCACAATTCTAGAAGGTCTCTTTTTCTGGGAAAACTCTAAGAGAAAGGCTAGTGGGACAAATCTATCTATAGCCCCTGTTATAATTCTTATTGGGAACACAAATGATGCTCATCATTTTCCTGCCCTACTGTCCATTTTAGCCACTCCTCAAGTTCATCTAGTATCTCTGTTGGTCTTGTGACACATCTATATGAGGTCTGAGTCCCTAGTTCTGGATATGGCTGCTACACTTTTTCATTTACTGTCAAGATTGATGAGGGCTATATCAAGAAACGTCATTGTAGATCACTGGGTGTCGAACGTATTCTCTCTGCCTCCAGGTATAACAGCCGCTCCTTATCCTCCTGATGATCAGGGTCAAACACCCCCATCAGGATAGTCTCCTTTCCTGGTCTGTTGGTGTTTTGTCACAAAATACCTGAAGTGACTAGGTGGCAGCCATGGCTTAAACTTTCATGGAGGTATTGTGGCACTCACCATGGTTCTATATCCACATAATTTGGAGTCACAGGGATGGAAATCATGTATTCCCCAGAAGGATTACTGAACATGATAATAATCTATTTCTATCCCTTGGTTCTTAGATTCATGTACTCTATTTGTTGAGGTCACAGCATCAAACAGTTGTTATTAATTTAGAGCATATACTGTGCCCTGGAAGATGAGATTCTATCCTTCCTTGGTATCACCCCTAAGGTGGTGCCTCAGTTTATAAGTGGTGCAGCATGTGGTGGGACCAGTGGATCTCATGGTAATGTCTCTCTGCAAACCTCTGTTGCTAAAAAAAAAAAAAAAAAACCTCTGTTGCTATTTAAAAGTAGCACCTTGGACTGAAGTGATTATGTAGGATTCCTTGTTGATAGAACAAATTTTATAAGCCTTCAGTTAGTGATGTGAACTGAGGCCCTGTGGGCAGCAGTGTCAAACTTAAACCAAAAATATGTGTCAATAATTTACATGATTTTCTTCCTTTTTCAGGATAGAAGAAATCCAATGAAATCAGTCTGTTTTGCCACCGAGAACTGGTTGGCTTCATTGAGGCATGGTACTATATCAGGAGCTCAGTTGTTGGCAAGGAAGACATTCTGCAATGGCAGTGACTAGATGAGATTTGGTGATGGAAAACCTATACTTTTTGTCATGAATAGCTTCCATTCTTTTTTTTTTTTTTAAGATTCTATTTATTTAGGGGTGCCTGGGTGGCTCAGTTGTTAAGCGTCTGCCTTTCCGCTCAGGTCATGATCCCAGGGTCCTGGGATCAAGCCCCACATCGGGCTCCCTGCTCAGTGGGAAGCCTGCTTCTCCCTCTCCCACTCCCCCTGCTTGTGTTCCCTCTCTCTTATTTGACAGAGAGAGACACAGCGAGAGAGGGAACACAAGCAGGGGCAGAGGGAGAGGGAGAACCAGACTTCCCCACTAAGCAAGGAGCCCGATGCGGAACTCGATCCCAGGACCCTGGGATCATGACCTGAGCCGAAAGGCAGACGCCTAACAACTGAGCCACCCAGGCGCCCCAATAGCTTCCATTCTTATTACTATGTATACCACTGTGGCAACACTGAGGAAGTTGATGCAGGGACCTTGACTGGCCAAGTTGTTTAGTTGATTAGTGCCTCTTCCATGATGGATAGTCTGTGATAGGCACTATTATATCAGACAAAAATCCACATGCTTTGTGACAACTCCTATGTGTTCATCCATGTGCATTTTCTCAAGGCTTCCCTGTCTTAGCTATACTAATATTTTTTTCACTTCATTCCCCTGATGAAGCTCTGAGGCCATTCACCACTGTCCATAAATCTATATCTATATCTATTTTTTAACCTCAGGCCAATTTTCATTCCACACAAAGTGAATAGCTAGTCACATTGTCCAAAGCTCTGGTCAATGGCAGGATTTCTCCTCACTTCTTTTTCTCAGTGCCATCAGGAGACAGGCTATAATGTAGCTGTGGTCCATTTTTTTGGCTTTAATCAAATATTGAGTCAAACCAAGTTCAAACTTTTTTCTCTAGCAATTAGTAATAAAGATTTCCTTGCCCATGTGAAATGAGTATAAGTGGAGAGAGAGCCATAAGGGTGGCAGTGGTGTATGACCCCACAAGTGTCCGGGCCATCTGCTTCTACAGCTTACTTGTGCTCTCTGTTGCAGTCAGTGCTCCATCTTAGATGTAGATGCCACTTCCATCTGATAATGGATTGCTGTCAGGTCCACATGATCTTATAACTTGTTTCTGATAGAGCCCAGCTCATGATGGGCAGTTTGGCTGGTTGTTCCCTTGATGTCCCAAGGCTAGGTGCTCTGCTCTACTGGAGCACAAGGGCATTCCAGCAGCTGTTTTTCAAATGGCATGTAATTTTCTGCTGTAGTTTTCTGAGGTCTTGCTTCGGAACCCTGTGGATCCACTTTGTGGTACTCCTACTGATGCTTGCCATAAACTCTACAAGGCAACTTTTACATCACACATATCTTTAATATCTGTTGTTTGCTGGTTTGCATGGCCCAAGAGGCAGAGACATTTGCACTGTAGCTTGCACTTGCTACATAGCCCATCCTACTCTAGGCCCAATTTAAACTTGGCAGCCTTCCATATCACTTGGTAGATTTTTGTGTTTCTTTCTTTTTACTTATTCACATTCAGCCATTTGATGGGAGATAGGAGATGTAGCAAATTATCTTTTACATTGGAAAGGATGCCCAAATATTCCCCAAACTAGCATGTCCCTAAAAACTTCACTGATGTGGTAGGCCCCTGCATCCTCTATAGCACATTTATCTTAAGAAGACCTTAATGTACTTGCCATTTCTCACTCATTCAGTCTGATTAGGATGATGTCATTGATGGGATGTACTGTATTATGGAATTTGGCAAAATGGCCACATGGTCCAAGTTTCTTCAGCCTCTCTTATGACAGAGAGTAAAAGAGTTAACATGAAGCTTCCCATCCCACATGAAAGCGATATGCTTTTCTGACCTTGCTTTTCTGGTCCTGGTTCCCAGTAAGAATGGAAAAGAAGGCATATACCAAATAGATGGGTGCAGGCCATATGCTGAGGCTGTGTTAATCTGTTCCAGTAACTTTCACTGCATCTTTAACAGCAACTACTAATGTTTGGTGGTATTTGGTAAAGTTTGGAGTAGTCTACTATAATCCCCCTGCAAAAATCTGTTTTTTGTAGAGACCAGACTATTTTTGGAGATATAATCAAAACCATCACCTCTGCATCATTTGGTTTCTTAAGGGTGGCACCAATCTCTGCCAGTCCTCAAGATACAATATCATTTTGCCTTTACTATTTCTTCCGGGAGGAGGAGAGTTTTTAGTCTTCTTTTTGGCTTTCTGCAGTCTGATAGCTCTTACTTCACAGACCAAGGAACTAACATGATAGTTCAGCCAACTAGCAAACATGTCTATTCTAAGTATTCATTTGATGGCTGGGAAAATGACCACTGGCTGGATCCATGAGTTCAGTGGACCTACTGTGAGCTGAACCTGGACAGATCTCTGTTGGTTGGTCTTCGTTGATCCTTATTCTTAAAGGGGCATCATGATATGCTTCAAGTCCTCAAGTATCAGTATCAACTCAGATCCTGTGTCAGACATTTTCAAATGTCTGAGTAGTCTGAATTCTCCCCCTTTCCCAGTGTAGTTACCAGCATCAATGACCATAGTTTCCTTTGGGGGGAAGTTCTGAAGGAATAATTAGAACCTCCACATGTAATGGTGTTATGGAGTCCTTCCTCCTGAGGACCTGGCCTTTCCTTCAGTCACTGGGTCCTGGGTCTAAAATCTGGCTCAGATCTGTAAAGTGGCAAGGGGTCATGATTTTTATTGGAGTGAATTTCCTCAGCTTCCTGATAATCCATCTTTGAATTATTTTGATTTTATAGATTGAGCAAAAACCCTTGCGGGTTGCTAATACATCTAACCTCTAGGGCACTGTTTTCTATATAACCATCACCATAGTTCTCTGTAGGTCAGCACCACCCCCATTTTCTGGCTGCCATTCAGACTTTGCTGCTTATTTCTATAATTGCAGCCACCTGCTTTCTCATAGTTAAATACTACCAGCTGGTCTCTATTATTTTGAGATCTTATCATGTCCCATTGATATCAGTTGTGTAACAGCTTCTTTCACCACCAGATGGCAAGCTTCTTAGCGATGTTGGTGCCCCTCTCAATAGTGCATTCCTTAGAGATTTGGAAAACCAAGTGTCTCTGGGCTTTCCCATAGAACATTGTTGAATGGTAGGTTTCCTAGCTGTTCTGGTTATCACTGGGAGAAGCTGTAAGCTGAAGAGGACTTGTCACAGATATAGGTTAAGAAGAAGCCAGGGATTCCTGGTGAATACAAAGAGCAAAGGTGGAAAAAAAATGATGTAGGCAGAATCATTTGGAAAACAGTAGACTTATTCTGCTTTATAAATTAGTTCTGTGTCTTTCCTTCCCTCAATTAACATATGCACGACTGACTTTAGCCCAGTGATGCTAACAAAAAAAATGAAAGAAAAAACACTTATCAAATTTAGAGCAGAATCCTTGTTAATGCTAACCCACAATATTTCCAATAATTTATTTCTGTCAGTTATTAAAATTTGTAAATGTATTCTATTAGGAATAGAATAGTCAATTCTTATTGACTCCATTTTATACTCCCTAGTAAAAAGTAAAAACCATGTTTGCTGGTATGTTTTTCCTGTTGTTAACCCAAAGTCACAGAAACTTTTTCTATATTTTCTTTTAGAGCTTTTATGGTTTTTGGTTTCATATTTAGGCCTATGATCCATTTTGAGTTAATTTTTGTGTATCATGTGATGTATGGATCAAATTTTATAAATTTTTTTTCATATGGAAATCTAGTTGTTCCAGTATCATCTGTTGAAAAGACAATCCTTTTTCTACTGAATATTCTTCTCTCCTTTGTTGAAAATTGATTATATATGTGTTGGTGTATTTCTGGACTCTGTTTTTCACATTGAGTTATTTGTTTATCCTCATGCCAATAGCATACTGTTTGGAAGCTTTTAATTTTGTGGGTGCTTTTATTTATTTTTCTTGCTTTATTGCTCTGGCTACAACCTATAGTACAATGTTGAAAGAAGTTATAAAGTGGATATTCTTGCCTTGTTTTTCTTCTTAGGAAATAAGTTCAGTCTTTTACAATTAAGAATGATGATAGATGTAAGTGTGTTATAGATACCTTTTATTAAAGTAAAAAAAAAAAGTCTATTCCTAGCTTGGTGCTAGTTTTTTTTTTTTTTTTTTTTAAGATTTTGTTTATTTATTTATTTAGAGAGGGAGATAACATGAGTGGAGGTGAGGGAGGGGCAGAGGGAGAGGGAGAAGCAGACTCCTGGGCTGAGCAGGGAGTCCAATCTGGGGCTCCATCCCAGGACTCCAAGGATAATGACCTGAGCCAAAGACAGATGCTTAACCAACTAAACCACCCACTTGCCCCAACTGACAGTTTGTTTTTTTAAATAAAGAATGGGTATTAGATTTTGCCAAATGATGTTTCTGTATCTAGTTGAATGATTCTTTTTGTCTATTGATATAGCGAATTACATTTATTTGTTTTCTAGTGTTAAAATAACCTTTCATTCTTGAAATAAACCCCACTTTGTCATTTATTATTAGATCAGTTTGCTAATATTTTATTATGAATTTTGTGTCTTTGTACACAAGGGATATTGGTCTGTAGTTCTCTTTTCTTATAATGCCTTTGCCTGATTTTAATATTAGAATAATATTTTCCTCATAAATGAGTTGGAAAGTTTTTCCTCCATAATTTCTGGCAGAATTTGTATAGAATTTGTATTATTTCTTTTTTTAAATGTCCAGCCGACTTAATCAGTGAAATTATCTGGGCCTGGAGTATTCTTTTGGAGATTTTAACTCGATATTTAATTTCTTCAATAACTATAGGACTATTCAAATTATCTGAGAAGATTCATATTACAATACTGCCCAATGGTAGTCATTTTTTTCCAGAAAAAAAATGGATAATAGGTGAATTCTGCAGCCTTAGAGACTTGTAAAGGATAGAAGAAAAGAAGGTGAAAATAGAATAAAGCTAATTGCAGTAAGAAACTTTAAAAAATTTCCTTATGAATTATGGCAATGGGAAAAAAAAAAGTATGTCAGAGGTTTTCTTAATCTAAATATATCTAAGTTTATAAGGTTGGTTCTTACCAGATTTTATTAATTTTTATATGTCATATAAAGTTTATAGAGATGGATAGCTCATGATTAGTAATACATAATATTTCCTATTAGTACTGATATGATCAAGATAATATAAATGTCAAGAAATAAAATTCCTTTATTCATGCATTTACTTACAAACTCATTTATATATTCATTGATTCAGTTTCTTAGTGTATCCATGAACTTATTCATTCCCAAACATCATTTACTGAAGGTCGTTAATGTGCCAAGCACATTTTGAAGCTCTGAAAATTTAGCTGTAAACAATAAAGACTAGCATAAGTAAACAAGAAAATTTCAGATGGCCATTACTACTGTGATAAAAATAGGATCAAATGATGTTTAAGAGAATGACGTAGGGGCTGCTTTAGATTGAGAGGTCAGAAAGGTATTAATAAGGAGATGGAATTTAAGATGACCCCTCAGTGACAAAAAGGGACTTGTCATGAGCACATTTAAAGGAAAAATAATTTATGAAAATGAAACAATTCATTAATAAAACAACCTGATAGATTGGGCTGGGCCTCTCTGAGGATCTCTGAGGCCAGGGAAGCTGGGACAGACTGAGGGGAATGTGATCAGTGGGAAATGAAGTAAGACAAGTGGAAAAGGTCTACATGTAAGGCAAGTTGGGCCAAGGTACTTTAGTGTGGGAGCAAAGCAAAGCTCATGGAGAGCATCAAGCAGAATAGTGGTGTGTGATTTATTTTTTTAAAGGATCATCCTAAATGCTATGTGGAGAACAGACGGGCAAGAGTGTAAATGAGGAGATCAGGTGAATGAATGCTGAAGGCTTGGACGAGAATGATCTTAACAGGAATGCAGACAAGTAAATGGATATGTGCTACACTTTGGTGGTGGACAGGGTGTGCTGCTAGATTGGATTAAGAAGTTGGATAACATTCCCTCTGGCTGACTTGCACATTTTTGGCCTCAACAACTGTGTGTGGTGCTCTCATTTCCTGATAGGAAGTGCAAAGAAAGAAGACATTTTGAGAGAGTGAAAATGAAGATGTATTTTTGGATGTCTTGAGTTTGAAGTATCTAATAAATATTCCAGTGGAAATGTCAAATAGGCATTCATATATATAAATTCAGAGTTGAGAGGGATGACATTCATTAACTCATTCACTCATTCAATAAAAAACTTAAGAGACTATTACATATGTTAGATAAGTGTGCTAGTGATGGGGATGGTAATAGAAAGAAGAAGTAAGATCATTCCTTAGTTTAAAAAGTTCACCTTCTAGATGGGGAGACAGATGTATAAATACATAATTACTATACAGTGTGACAAGTACTATAATAAAGAAAGAAACAAAGCACTTTAAATATCAGATGGTAGGACAATCATTTCTGCTTGAGGGAATTGGTAAAGAAGTTGCTAACGTTTTGAAGTTGATAGTACTTTATTTTTAGTACAAAAATTATGCTGAATTACTAGAGTAAAATTTCTGAAGGTAATCTAGTAAATGTGTATGAGATCTTTCAAAGCTAAGCTTAATGTCTTCAGAATGATACCATGGGGGATTAGCCCCAAATACACATAGAGACAAGTGGAAGAATTAGCACACCACATGCACTGAAAATAAAACATTTTGCACGTTATTTTGTTTGATTAGTTTTATCACTTTTTTTGGATAATATAGTATCCAGTGAAAGTAATTCAATGGACATCAATTTTTTCCCCATTTCCTTTAATATTGTCTATGCAAGTGAGAATTTTTCAAAGTATATTTTTAAAGAATAGCACCAAGTCCCCACATCCTCCAGACAGTTTCTTTGGCAACACATATACATCAGATCTTATTTTCAAGTGCTCACTACTGTTATCATCTACTCTATTTAATTAAGGACTTTGCTGACTTCTTGTCCTACTTCTGTCTGTTCCTGCTTTACATATAGCCTTGAAAGGAGCAGGCAAAGTACTAGAAACCAAAAGTTTAATTGCTTCTTACACCATCCTGGAAACTGGGTGTACAGAGAGAGATGGGTGATTAAGTAGAGCATTTTCTTCAGTCAGACAGGTTATATATTCCTAGTACAGGGTTAAGAAACAAGGAAGCTCTACATGTAGGAAGCAGAAGTGGTACATTTGCCGGTTTTCTGGTCCTTCATTAGGTTTATGGTATAAAGCCTAAAATTAAGAGCCAATAGTATTTGCTGCCTTGACATCTGGTAAACCCAGGAGGACCTCAAATGGCCTAACCACAAGTTCCCCTCCCAGTTCTGCTCCCATGGATAAGGTCCCCTCACCAAGCAACTCTCCTTATCAAGGGGACCAAGTAAAGTTCCTGCTTATGCCTGAGTACCTGGTTTTAGTCCCCTGGGGGGGGGGGGGTCCATGGGATTATTCAAACAAGCCAATCACATCCTCCCACAGGACAAAAGTCATCCCACCCTCTTGAAACTACAAAGCCTGCCTCCCATAGGCCCCAGCTGTTCACTCTGTTCCTGAGTGCAGCCTCCATGTAGCCCTGCTTTGTATGTGATGTTTTCCTTCCCTGGGCTGTGAGTATAATAGTGTCAGATGTTGTGTGTTTGGCCATCCCCACAACCCTAGGGCCAGAATCTCTCACTCATGGATGGGACAAATAAGAGGTGATTAAAACAAATTGGTACTAGGATACACACAGCAATTTGCCCTGGGCAGGAACAGAGTACTTCAAGAACTGGAAGGGCATGGCTTTACTCCAAGAAGTGTGGTTTGATGGCAGCTAATTTTCAGTGTAACCACAAGAAATAATTTGCTTTCCTTGCCATCCTACCCTTTTCTCAGTGTTTTTGGAATTTGATGTTACATGTCAATAGCTCATGCTTTCTTTCTGACTCCTTGCCTTTACCCTCCAAAAACACAGTTTGGTCTGAACCTCTACCTACATCAGTGTCTTAATTCTCAGTTCCGCATGGGTTGGTTCCTTTTCTAATTATACTTTCCTTTCTGCCTTCATACCATGCTATGATGGGTATTCAGAAGCAGGACTTCTGTGAAAGCAAACACTTTTCATCCTCTCTTGGCCCTTGGCTTCTACAACTGTGATCCTTCAAGTTTTGGTTGGAGTCTATTCTTTGGTCGTCAACTCCTGCCAAGTTCACTAGTTAGGTTGCTTGCATGTGGTCTTGTTGTTTTGTTTGGGGTATTATCCATTTTTAGATTACTAGGCAACTTTCCTTCTAAAAACATAAAAACTCCACCATAAATCAAGCCTAAGTAATAGGCATTAGGTTTTGTGTTTTTGTTATTTTTGTTTTGTTTTGTTTTCTGCTTCTTGGATTAACTCAGTGAATTAAAAGTTAACTAACATCCATTATCCAGATGAGCATGTCTGTGAACATTTACACAACAGTTGTAGTTGCCTTTAGTCTCCAAGTATATGGAGTTTTTCAGGAATAACTGTGGATGGCATCAACTTTGTAGCCAGTTTGTATGTACAGATAGCCACACATGTACATGTAAACACACACACTTGTGCATACCCCATTTTCATACATACGATAGATTACTTGTTTATTCTACCTTTTTTTCCTCCCCCACAGCAAAAATACTCCATTTCCATTTGACTCTGATGGAAAATGTTCCCAAGTGAAAGGGAGCCCTTGGTCATTCAATGAACTGAAATCGCAGTGATTACACATTCAGAGTTGTCAAGGAGAAGGAGATTGATTTCTGAAAATGGAATCAAATGGCATCTGAAAGTGTTAGCTTCAAAACTATCTCCCCCTTCTGTTTGACATCGATCTTTCCAGCATGTGCCAGCTCATTATCGGGTGGGCAGAGGGGAATTGCAACTTGACGTCATCTGTGGCAATTTTACAAAGGAGAGTGGAAGGGCAGACTGTCTGGTAAAATGCTTTGATTGACAGAGGTTTGTAGCCCACAAATGATGGCGTGATATACTCATATGGGAAGAAAAGTATGTATTGGTGGACTAAAGCTACATTTAAATAGCTGGAGCTCATGTTATAAATGGTAAGAAAACCCACAATGGGCAATTCTAGTCTAGGCTAGTATTTAAAAGAATAGACTTGTATTAACATGACATTTTCTAGCTCTTACTTTGGTCTGCTCTGCAGCTTGAAGACAGTTTAATTTCAGTTTGACTCTTTGTAGTGCTCTGGTGCATTTCCAAGGGCAGATTAAAGACAATTCTTGGGCCGTGGAACGTATCACCGATACCAAGTTAGGACCTGGCACCAATGAATGAAAGCATTTACTCTGGGAGGGTTCTGAGATCAAATAGGTCTAATGAAATTGCTTTAAATGGATCCTTCACCTCATTTAAAAAAGAGTTCTGTAGCCCCATCAATTTACTTTGAAAGGTTTTTCTGCCATCTGGAGAGATTGGTGTGTACATTTATTTTTGATAATTTCAAGTGGTTGCCGCCCTGTATCACACGTGTGTCTGTCTGTCAAAGTGTGCTCTCAGTGTTTGGGAATTGTGCACTCCAGGCTTTTTGCATTAATACTGGAGACAATACAGCTTTACTGGAACAGGAATCCTGTGGCACATGGAACAAAGAACTCCCTGCTTCTAGGCGGAGTGTACTAAATAGTACATCAGAATATACTACAGCCTATGCACTCGGAGTCCACAGTTCCAGTTTTTAAGGAATAAACACAGAATAATTCTCTTGTCATCTTGATGTAAATCTTGTTTATTTTTTAAAGCATACCTCACATCTTCCCTTTGGTTCTCAACCACTCTCTGACTTCTGTGCCCACCAACATCATTACTCTCAACAGATAAACTTGTCTGGTGCCTTTCATACCCTATGGTATGAAAAAGGTAAAGGCCATAATAAGCAGAAATCTTCACAAATTCCTCTCTCACTCCCGTAGCAAAAACTATTTAAAGAGGGGCTTGTACTACATTGTACTTCCTTGTTCTCTGCTTGTTCTCCACCTACTACAACTTAGCTTCTAGCCACTCTTTCTACTTAAAAAAGTCTTCCAATAAAATCAGCAATGACTTTCTAGCTGGGAAGTTAAAGCACCATTTCCCTGCCTTGCTCCACTTGATCTCCATAGCATTCAAAAGTACAGTTCACCTTACCTTTCTCTTTTTTTTCTTCTTCCTTCAAATCCAAAGACCATTTCTTCTTGTTCCAACTTTTTCCCCCCTCATCTCTCAGACTGTTGCATTTCTCTTTGCTGCAGGGACTCCTTTGCCTCTGCTTACTGCGGGTAGAGGTGAGGGGATGCAAATATTCTTGGAGTCACATAGCAGATTGGGCTGGAGAGTTCACCTTCATGGCTTAATGTTGGCTCCCAGATCTGCCTCCTGTCAGGCTCAATGTATCCCCTCTGTTACCGTTTTGCCTCCAGTTTTCTAGCCAGGCTTGGGGATAGAAAGTGCTCAATTCATTACCTGGTGCATAGTAAGTGCTTAATTAAAATCAGCTAATTATGGATGGATTTAAATTATCTAATAAAAATATTTTCCAAACTTTGTATAATTTGCATTTGCCATTAATTCTCAATAAGGCCTTCCTCCTCTTTAAAACAATTCAAATTTATCCAAATTAATACTACCTATGGATTATCCTATGTTACTTTCTTCTTTCCTCTATATTAAATCATTTCCATTTATGGACTTGGGTCAATAGTTCTTTATATATTTCATCAGAGTTCCAGTGAAGGCTTTTGATAATTTCTTATGTAATTAAAAAAGTTAATATGATACAGAGCAGGAGTCAGAAGAATTTTATGGTAGAGTTAAAGGTATTTGTGAAATGAGATGGAATTCAAAGTCACATATTAGCTTTGGTTGGGCATTTAGTGGACTGAACATTTCAATCAACAATAGGGGTCACCATGGGAAGAATTTATAGCTTTAGTTTTCATCTCAGAGATAGGATCTATTGCCAAAGCCTTTGAAAAGGTTACTAATGAGACCAAACATTGTGCCATATTCTCTGACAGACAAGCAAAGAAACAAACAAAAATGCCATGGAGAAATGAGGGAGCAAGATTTAGTTGAAAATATATAAGACTTGGATTCAAGTTATACTTCCAGCACTCATTGCTCCCTGATAACTCACTTAACTCCTTTAATTGGGCTCTATAAGTTGGAACGATTTCCACCTACCTGTTTCCTGATGCTGGAAAATTCTTTGTGGGTAATACCACTAATACATATATGTATATGTAAAGGATTATTTAGACCACCCTGTACCCACTAAATATGTACTATCTGTTGACCAATCTGCAGCCTCGTGGACCAGGCAGTTCAATGTCATGCTGCCTGGGTAGACATTCTTATAATATTAACTGTTATTTTATCTCCCCAAGTTTCACACTGCTCCACTGAAAAATGAGGACATTAATGTACCTCCCTCAAGTAAAGATTACTTATGAAAATACATGTACCTGATTGGCAGTCAACGTCTCTGCCTACCTTTCTGTTCTCATTTCCAATAACTCTTTCTTATGCACCTTAAAAACTTGCCATACTGCACTGTGTTCATGTTCTAGAATACCATCCTCTCTCATGCCTCCATGCTTTTGCACACATTCTTTCCTCTTCCAAGATATTGTTCCTCCCATACTCCTTCCTGTCTGCACTCTTCTTGAAAAAAGCCCATGTGCATCCATAAAAACAATTCATTCTTCCTTCAGGTGCTTGTCACTTCCAACTGCCAGCCAAGTAGGTAATAAAGAGATTTGTGTTTTGAATCTATCTCTAGAATAATAACTTTAATTCAAAAGCAGCACGTGGCTGTGTGAGCACTATTTTCACTATGGTTTTAAAAATCGTAGGCAAGGTAGGACATCACACAATGATCTGCCATTATTTTCACCCTCGTCTAGAACTTCTCTAGTTCTAATGTTTGAGAAAAATGTGGGAAAGCACCATCAAAAAATAAAGTGATATATAAAAATCATGGTTAGACTTACACTGCTACAAACATCCTGGGAGTGTAAGGCTCTAGAATGATGGAAAATTGTTGAAGTGTGAAGCATTCAACTTTAAATTGCCTTTTTTTCTTTTTTTACCATCTTAAACATTTTTAAGTATACAGTTCAGTAGTGTTAAGTACATTCATATTGCTGTGCAACACATTGAACAGTAAGTCTCTATTTCTCTCTCCCCTCAGCCCCTGGCAACCACCTTCTATTTTCTGTCCCAATAAATTTGACTTCTCTAGGTACCTCATATAAGGGGAATCATACAGTATTTGTCTTTTTGTGATTAGCTTATTTCCCTTAGCATAATGTCTTCAAGGTTCATCCATGTCATAGCATGTATCAGAATTTCTCCCTTAAGCTGAATAATATTCCATTGAATGTATGTATGTATCATGTTTTGTTTATTCATTCATCTGCTGATGGATACAGGGTGCTTCCATCTTTTGGGTATTGTATGTTGCTATAAACATGGGTGTGCAGATATCTCTTTGAGACCGTTTTCAATTCTTTTGGGTATGTAACCCAAAGTGGAATGGGTATTTTATTTATTACTACATTTTAAATTTTTTAGGAACCTCCATACTCTTTCCCATAGCAGCTGTATAATTTTACATACTCATCAACAGTGCACAGAGGTGCCATTTTCTCCACATCTTCACGAGCACTTGTTATTTTCTGTTTTTTTGTTTTGTTTTGTTTTGTTTTGTCTTATTTTGCTTTGTTTCAATAGTAGCCATCCTAATGGGTATCTTCCACATTCTTGTTGGGGTCTACCACTAATTTTCTTAGTAGATCTTTCTCCTAGGAAGTGCTGGCTCCCTAGCCAAAAAGAGCAGGTCTGAAAACACAGAGGGAGTTTAATGTAAGCTTTTGGAACTCAAAAAAAAAAAAAAAATTGCAGATGTCTTTGATTTTTTGGCTACCAAACTCAAATTTCTAGCTCTACACTTCACTGTCTCAGGATTTTTGCCCTGTCTTAATTTGGGCTAACACTAAGTTAATTCTTTAGACTCAAGACTCTATTCAATTTTCCTGCCATTTATAAAATATTAATTACCTCCTCAGACAAAATTAATGTATCTCTTCATTTTTTTTTCAAGATACTCTATATATTGCTTGAGTTCATACATTATATTATGATTGTTTGCTTATATACTTGTCTCTGGGGCAGACCAAACAGACTCAGTTACTGTTCTCCTTTTTGTTCTTACTAAAACAACTATGATTTTCTTTTGAATAGCCTATATCCAACTGATAGCCTATATTCCCCATACTCTCTGGAAACTAAAGCCACTCACATGACATAGTTCTAATCAATGAGAACAATTGGAACATTGGTAGTTTCTGAATAACTTTTGGTTTCCTAATACAGGTATAGTTCCCTTCTTCATAACTGGAGTATAATGAGAGGCTACATGTGGAGCAGCCAATTTGGAGTCAGGTGTCAACCATGAAAATAAAAGCCATATACGAAGGATGATGAAACTAAAAAAAAAAAAGAAAGAAAGAAAGGAAGTTGTAGTAATATTATGGAACTTTGGTACCATGTCTGGCTGTGTATTATGGATTTTTTTTGAATGTGGCAAAATATCAACATGTTTGATAAAGCAAATTTCCTCATTTTTTAGATTCTAGAAAAATGATAATTTTTGAAACTTTCAAGGAAAAGGCAACTCATAGACAAAGTTGAATATTTAAAATGATCGATTTGCTCTCAAGTGGAAGAATGAGGGGTTCATTATCTTGTCACACCTGTATATAACCCATTGGCAAAACAGAAATGTCCTATATAGCACACCTGTTGGGAATCTCTGACTAAGCCACATTAGTCATATTGCTTTTTCAGGAAGCTGAACACAACGTCTTACTAACAGAATTTCTCTAGTGAGACAAATGAGGTTACTCAGAGCAGAACAATACATTATTCATCGTGTTTCTCTTACCTAGTATGCTGCTAGGAACTTAATAGTTACTCAGTAAGTATTTATTGAATAAATGAAAAGAAATAAATAACTCCTTGTCCAGACTGACTGGTTTCCTCACAGTTCTAGATCATGCTCATTTCTGACTCAAAACCTTTACTTTGCTTCCTCTAACCTGGAAAAACTTCTGAACCCCTCTCCTTGTAGCCAACTCCTACCCATTCTTCAAAGTCCTTTTTAAGTCTCTCTCTTCCATGAGAGCCTTCTTATCATTTTGGCTCAGATCACACCACTTTATGCACTTTTCTGTACTCCTATAACTCTTGCTGAAAGAAAGGTTCACTGTGGCCTTAATCATATGCATATCCTCCAACTAATTACCCAGCTTTTCCATGTTGTCATATGCTAACTTTATTTTCTACCAGCAAACTGTTGTACTTAGGATATTCTTTTCTTAAAAAACATATCTCATACCATGAAAATATAACTGATCACAAAAATACATGAGAAAATTAATCAAATAAAAAAACTAAACAATGTAAACATTGTATTTAAATATCCTCTTTGAAAATATAACTGATAACAAAAATACATGAGAAAATTAAGCAAATAAAAAAAACTAAACAATGTAAACATTGTATTTAAATGTCCTGTATTTAAATTCAGGAAACATTCTGTCTGAGATGGATCAGCTGTAGATTTTTCTTTGTTTTGTTTTGCTTTGTTTTTTAATGTGGATCTAGTAAAGTTGGGCTAAAAGCACCAAATTGTTCAGAATCTCCCTAGAATAGGCCCAAGATTTTCAGGGTCCCAGATTCTTAAAACTACATTTAAAGAAATGATCATCTGTTCCAAAATATTTGCTGAAAATTTGACTTGAAGGTGGGCTTATAAAGGTCTTTGGGTGGTAAACTAGATGGGATACTTTACATGGGCCTTTTCATTTCTTTAAGAATTCTCCACTGCCTGGCTCATCACCCTTAAATATTATGGAGAAAGCTCACGTTTTCTGAAGTAATTAGATGCCTTTGGATCAGTGCTAAGTGCTTCCCCTTGAGCTCTAGGAATCTGCTAATATTCCTCCTGATATAATCAAAATATTCTTCGCTCACTCTGAAATTTCTTTCTTTGATTTTTCACTTTTCCTGTTCTTCAGCATTTTGAAGAGAGATAATATTTGCCAACATTTATACCTAGGTGTGTTTGTACATTCACATCATCAAAAGTCATTCCATTTGTGTACATATATTTAATGAATTGGGCAGTGATTAAACTGTCTGGCATGTCACCTTTCTATGGCTTTTTCTAAGCTGGTTTTAGAGAATTACTCAGGCCTCAGTTTGATTCTACCAGAAGGAATATCACCATCCAACATGCCTACCTGCTTTGCTTAAGTGACTTAAATCTGACATAATGGCCTTTATTATAAGGAAATTTGCACCTTTACTTTCAAAATTTTGTATTCTTTGATTAACTGCATGATAAATGTTCTAAATTTGTTGAATAAGAGCTCATGGTTTATAAATATACTTAATTTGGGGTTATACTGTTTGCTTATCCTTTAGGTATTCATATGAAATAGCTTTCAGTCTTAAAGAGCAGTTAAATTACAATATCTTCAAAACTGAACAGTCCCATCACTGGCTAGAGATAGATTGTCTATTGTTCAGTAAAATTTGCCCCTGGCTGATTCAGGGTAGTTTATTTTGAAAGGTTAGTTCACAGTACCATAGAAATCCACTAAAAGGAAGCTCCTGGCTTACCTACCAGGTAATACCATTACATGCATTCAACTTGCAACTGTTTTTGAATTCAGAACCATAAGGCTCTCTGCAGCAGGTATGGCTTTCAGTAGGTTATAAAGTGCTTCAACAGATGGAACATTGTTATTAGCATGGATAATATATTTTCATTGTATTGGTATTGAAAGTGATTTTCCAGATAATGGCTTAGACAAATGTTTGTGGAATCTATCCAGTTAATCCACCAAAAAAATGCAGCCTGGCTTTTAAGAGCAATTCCACTTTTATTGAATGTTTTTGATTAAATATTCTATTCCTGTGAATTTCTTGCCACGATCCTCTGTTTATTTTCTTTTTGAAGTCATTGTTATTAAATTGTTTCACTTAATAATGACTTCTGAATAATCCAGAAATTCATTTAAAATTCACAGCGACATGTTTTATTATATTTTAAGTGATTCATTTAAAAAATATCTCAACAAAGATCTTTTTATATTCCCACAGATATCATGGAGTGTAGGTCAAAGGGTCATACTTACTAGATGAGATGCTGTAGCCGGGGCCCTAAAACCAAATGAATTGTTCACTCCTCAACCTAAGAATTAGCCACAGAATAGCAATGTCACCTATTTATTTATTCTCCCAGGAAATTAAGTGTCTCTTATGTAGCAGTCAATATGCTAGGTGTTGGGGACACAAAAAATTTAAAAAAGAGAGAGTTCATGAAGATAAGGAAGTGACTAACATTTAAAAGTACAATTTCAACTTCCTGTAGTTAGGGGGATGGTGGAGATGTAATATTTATGGGCTGTGTGTCCTAGATAAGTTACTTATTCTGTTTCAGCCCCAATTTCTCTATTAAGATGGGAGATATTAACCATATATACCTCCAGAGTTGATGGAAAAGTGAAATGAGATATGACTGCCTGGCACAAATACAGTAAATAAAAACAAAAAACTAAAGCTTTGAATAACTTGGAGTTCACCATATTTAGATACCATTTATGTCCTTCCCCAAATCTCTCAGCTGATAAATATTTTAGCAACTATTTAAATATTAATTTTATTATTTCTCAGGTTCTTTGAGTCTTTAAAATTGCCATATTCCTATTTGTTGTTACTAATTTAGATGGGGAATAAGGAAGCCATTATAGCCATTCTTGGTTTGGTGTAGACTGTTCCTACTCGGACGTTTTCTTTGGCTTTGGCTTCCTGACTCAATTATAAAACCTATACTACTACTAACAACATTCCTCCACCACCACCAACAAAAAAAAGCACCAACCCATAGAAATAGCCTTATTAGTTTCCTATTGCTGCTGTAACAAATTACCACAAACCTGGTGGCTTAAAGCACACCAATTTATTCACTTACAATTCTGGAGGCCTGGGGTTTAAAATAGGTCAGCAGAGATGTGTTCCTTTCAGAGGCTCTCAGGGAGAGTCCATTTTCATGCCTTTTCTACCTTCCAGAGGCCACCCCAGGCACATTTTTGGCTCATTGCCCCACATCACTCAACTGCTTCTGTTGTCACATTGTCTTCTCTGATTCCGATTCTCCTGCCTCCCTATTCGTAAGGCCCCTCGTGATTGCCATAGGCTCATTTTGATAGCTCAAGATATTCTCACATCTCAAGATCCTTAATTGATTCGTCTACAAACCTCTTTTTGCCATGTAAAATAACATATTCCCAAGTTCTAGGGATTAGGCCTTGTATATATTTGGGAGACTATATTTTCTCTACCACAATAGCATAGGAAGATGAAAAGAAATCTGAAACATGTTTAAATTTTCAGGAATTAGTTGGGATGGCAGGAAGTAGACCAAGCTAAGGCAATGAACAAACATAACATTATCTTTCAATGGATATAATAAATTCTGTTAGGACTCATTGGGAAAAGCCAAACAGTAGTGTGAATTATAGAATTTTGCTTGTAAAAGCAGTATTTTTGCATTGAGTACCAAAGAATAAACTAGAACCTAGCTGACTGAAAATGGCCTGGTAGAAATTGTTGATAAATTTGTCGTAGGGAATGGATAGAATAGTTAGAAATTACAGGGGATAGTTAAAAATTAGCATATGGATCCATCATGAAATATTACTGTAAAAAAATAATAGTAATACATTATTCATTATTATTATTTTTTACAGCAATAGAGACAGAAGTTTCTTGAATATTATGTTCTATTGAATGCACTGAACAGCCTTGTAAGGTAGATAGGGAATGTAAATTGAACCCTGTATTACTGACAAAGCACTGTGGATCAGAGATATTAAATAACTAGCTCATGGTCATAGGCTGGAATGCTAACTGAGGATCTGACTGGCACAGTTCAGGTCTGTGCATTCTGATGCTTGAGGGCATCTGAAATCCATTTGATCCCTAAAGTAACTGATGATCCCTTTCAAGTCTTGTTTACACTATGGTTGCCCCTTGACATTCTGGATGATTATACCCCGTGATTGCAAAAAAGTCCCTAAATTAACAAATAACACCCTATTTTTAAATTTCTAATATTACTGTTAATGCAATTCATCCCATCAGAGAGGTGAGCTACTACTGCTTGAATATTACACTTTTTATTTTACCTTTTGTCATGACCATCAGCAAAACTAACTGTTGTCTTTCATTTTCTGGACCATTTCCAATGAAGGACCAAACCACATTTTAATCACTCTTGAAGATGACTTACCTGCAGTTGCTGTGAGGAATTATTAATCCCTCTTAGATAATGAACCACTTATAGCTGTTCAACATTAGAGCACAATTACTAGAAGCTGCTCATATGAGAAGTAGCAACCCTGAAAATTAAACCTGCAAACAGAAGCGTCTGCCTCTCTGACTCTCCATATGGGCTCACAGTCGATAAGCCATGTGTCCCCGTGAGGTCCCCTACAGGGCTCTTCCTCCGGTGCCAGCCTCTGGAGGACTGGGGCTTGTGTCTTGGTGCTCTCACTCCGTCGTATGCACTTTGTGTTTACCAGAGAGCCAGTGTTTTAGGTCAGACCAACACAAGCATACTCTTAAAATTTTTTCAAAGTCTGTCCTCAGTTTCAACTGGCCTGGGGGATAGCAGCTTATCTCTTTGAACTACCCCCAAAGGATCTCAAAGTGAAATTCCATCATGGCAAATTTCGTCTCTAAATGTAAGCAATTACCATCCAGCTGTTTTCCTGTGGTGAAACAAAATCTTGATTTTATGTTAAGGTAAGAGGTAGTGTTTATTTAAAGATATGTGGTGAACAACAAAATGTACCAAATAACTCCCTGGGCTCTCCAGTTTTGTAGAACCCATGATTCAAATGTGTGCCTCGGCAACGTAAATCACAGTGTGTCCTGGGTCATCGGTTTCATTCTTTCATGGCCCACCTGTGCAGTTTCTCAAATATCTTCTGAATTTATTTCCTTAGCTAACTTCACGTGCATTCATTAGTAGGACCACAGATAATTTTACGTGAACTGAGTAATGAAGAAAAAACCTTGGTTTAGCCTCTGCGTGAATTACCACAGGATCCTGCTACTGTGATTGATGAAGTGCCACGCAGGGAGACTCCTTACACACTCAGCTTCAGTACACAGCTCACCTTCTATTCCTTCCACAGATTTTGTGATTACCTCTTCTCACATAGAGCATAAATGGCTATTACCTTTACTTTGAAATATTATTTTTTTTCCTTAATAAATACCTTGATGTATATCCTCAGTGAGGCTTACAGACCAAGGGAAAAAAAAGCCAATAAAACACAACAGCGGGTACTCTGTCATTCTGAAAGGCTCCAACTGTATAAGCCGTTATGACAAGGATTTTTGCTGTATTTTGCATCAACAGCTTGTCACATGGGTCCCAGTTCATAGGATGTGTCATTATTTCCCAAATTGAATTTGCTTATCTGCTCTTCCCTTTATGGGTAACACTGACTAGGAAACCAAGCTCGCCCTGTTTCATCTGAATTCTGTTTCCCTCCTTTTTGAGCATTCTACACTGGAATGAATAATACAATGCATGTATCTGATAAATGGCTCATTTTAATCAGGCTCTTCTGTCTCTGTGGTGCCTCAGACCTAAGGGAAAAACTTTGACTTTTGATTATTTTCTTTTATTTCACTTTGCAAGCTCTCATTTTACAGGCTTCTGCCAAAAAGCAATTAAAAAAAACCAAACTGCTGCTATTTGGTTTCTTCACCATTTAAAAACCTGTGGTCTGAGATCCTCCTTCCCACTCAGCCCCTACATCAAAAGCAAGTGACCTTATTTCAAGCTGAATATTGTTCTTTGCTTTGATGCTCAGATCCCTACCGTCGTGCACACTCCCGTTACTATTGTCTGTTCTTACTGGTGTTGACAGAGCCAACCCCAGGATAAAGCCAACCAAAGCAGTTGCTCTGGGCCTCAAGCACTAGGTCCCTTTACACTTCTGTGACCGGGCTGCAGGTCAGAGAGTTAGGGTGGGGGTTGGCAGGAAGGTAAGGAGATGGTGATGGGGAGGTCTTTGATAGAACCAGAGCTTACATTTTCAGTAATTTACCGAATTCTCTTTCTGCTTCACATCCCTTCCCTTTTTCACCCCACTTTCCCCAAAAAAACTCTAAGTGATACTATTTCATCCATGCATTAATACATCTATACTGTATCAATTTTGATCTCAAGCAATCGTCATCAACTCTGACTGTGTTCAGCTAAAGTAAAATTTATGGGGGCTCACAATAGTAATGAGAGGCAAGGATAGAAAAACAAGAAACACTCAGGACCACCTGAGGGCTGGCAGTAGGAAGCCCATCAACTGTGATGCTGTAGAATCAGTCTGATCCACATGCTTCTAGAATGGAGGTGCCTACCAGGGTACCTTTAGATATAAAGCCTCAGGAGGGAGTGAGTCTGAATGACCACAACTATTGTTAGTCCAAACTAAATCTTTATATGAATTAGAACATGGTACCTTATCTGGGGAAAGGCAGATAAACAGACCCCAGCTGACTTTGAGTCCCCATTGACCTTCTTGACCTGTTACCCTCATGAATAAGGCACAATGTACATAATCATTCCCATGACTCTGCAGTTGGGCTGTACCTGACTGAAGCAGGAAGGGGGTGGGAGGAGGACCTGATTCATTCCGCATTCTTAGTGGGAGCACCTGATTCATTCCGTATTCTGCAAACAGTGGGGAATTCCCCAAAAGGGAAAATAGAGGAGGGTAATTAAAAAGAGGTTTAAACATTGGGAAGATATTGAGAAAGATTCATTGCACATCCAGAGATCTAAAGATGCCTTTGTTACATTTTTGCACTTCAATTTTTCCTTGAATGAAAATATTTAGACTCCCGATATAGACAAGGGTGTAGAGGATTTCTCTCTTTATGATTTGTATGGACTCTGATATCCTGAAGTTTGGCTTCCAGAGACTTTGATAAGACCTCATATAACTGATATTACAGGAAAATAAATTTGCAGTGTTAGACAACTAGGAAATCATTTTGCCTTTATTTATTATAGCATTTTTAGGGAGAGATAATTATACAAACTATACAGTTTAGGAGTTGTGATGTTTAATACATGAATGCTTAAACCAAATTTTGGTTTTGCTTAAATTAATTGCATGCCTGTTAGATTAGTAATCATATGTTCTTGGTGTATCTGGAATAAAGTAGTATAACATCCTTTTAGGATTGTGTGTGTATGTTTGTAATGATCTGGTAGCTTTCTGATTAAACATAGATTTAACACATACTTTTCATTTCTGCCTGCTGCCAAAACCTCATTAAAGTGAAAGTAAAGGAATTTAAAATGGTAAAAACACACAGAAGAAAAATAATGCACGAGGAGACAATAATAGACTGAAATGGCAAGTGCTGGCAGTAAATGGAAAGTAAATGGAGGCATTAGTAGAGCTGAGAAAGCTGGCTGGAGAGAAAGGTAGTGAGAACTGAGCCTAGTTTGATCTCTCCAGAACCCAGGACAGGATCACACGAAGCAGGGGAAGGTATGGTGCTGCAATCAGGAAGCTGGTGGGGAACCTCTGCAGAGACAGGTAGATCTTCTCCACTGGTGTGTATGGTCAACAGACTCACCCATCCCCAGTCTGACAGGCAACTGCAGGTTCATTCTGAATCAGAACAAGAGGTCCTAGGCTCAGGGACAGGACATAGAGCAGAAGCAGAAGAGAAGAGCCAAACTGAAAACAAGACTGAGTAGAAGTCTATACATTGAACTGTGTAGCTACTAGCGCCCTGCTATTGCTTGGCATACACAACCACCAGGAGATTGGAAGGTTTTTGGTTTTTGTTTTTTTCTGGTGGTGGGGAGAAATGGAAAGCCTTGGGGTAGGTGGTAGGGTGGGGTTTCCAATATGAAATGAAAGGATTCCCAATAAATCACTCTCAAGGCCAAGCCTCTCAGCTGGAAGATTCCATCCCCTCACACAGAGCTTCCATTTAGGCTTCTAATGCCTTCCTCTTGAAAATCAACAGAAAACAAAATCTCTGGCTATTGAGGAAAGTGCCACTCAAAAATAAAGGCACCAAAGAAAGAGAAAAAAAAAAAAAGAACTCAGAGAAAACAGGGAATGCAGAGAATAGACAAAAGCTCTAATTAAAACTATTATTTATGTTTTCAGATAAATGAGAAGTCATTGCACTCAGTAGGATACTATAAAAATGGAACTGTCAGTTGGCTAGATAGAGGTCTTAAAAACTAGAAATATGAAAATGGGATGAAAGATTCATCTGAAGAGCTAGATGATAAAACCAAGGTATCTTTAGAGAAAGCAGAACAAAATTAAATGGAAATTGTGATAAACACAAAATGATAGGAATATTGGGGCGCCTGGGTGCCTCAGTTGTTAAGCGTCTGCCTTCGGCTCAGGTCATGATCCCAGGGTCCTGGGATCGAGCCCCGCATCGGGCTCCCTGCTCGGTGGGAAGCCTGCTTCTCCCTCTCCCTCTCCCCCTGCTTGTGTTCCCTCTCTCACTGTCTCTCTCTCTCTCTGTCAAATAAATAAATAAAATAAAATAAAATTATAAGAATATTAGTAGATGAATCCAGAAAGTCCAAAGGCTGACCAAAAAGAGTTCCAGAAGAAGATAACAGAAGGGAGGACATTAATAAACAATGAATGTGAAAAAAATTTCTAAAACTAAAACACCTAAGTTTCCAAATTAAAAAAGTCTAAAAAATGACCGACACAATTATCTTTTTAAAAAATGTCCACACTAAGGCCATTTAGTAGATCACTTATAGTTCACTGTAAGACTTCAAAATACTGGCAATAATGACCACATGCAAAAATTTTCAAATAACAAGTTGAAAGTTTGCATATGAAGAAAGGGTCAAATTGGACTTCTTAAAAGAAATAACTCAAAACAAGAAATCAAGGAAGAAATGAGGACAGAATTCTGAATTTTCCAAAATCAGAAAAAGACAACACAAGAAAGGAAAACTAGAGACCAATATCTCTCATGAACATAGACATAAAAATCCTCAACGAAATATTAGCAAACCAAATCCAGCAATATATTAAACATTATACAATACAACCGAGTGGGATTTTCCCCAAATACGCAAGTCTGGTTCAACATTTGAAAATCAATTCATGTAATTCACCACATCAATAAGCTAAAGCAGAAAAATCATATTATCATATCAATGGATGCATAGAAAGCATTTGACAATATCCAAGACCCATTCATGATTAAAAATAACTCAGCAATCTAGGAATAGAAGGGAGCTTCCTCCACTTCTATATAGAATTTTACCAAAAACCCTACAACTAAGATTATATTTAATGTTGATAAATTAGGTGCTTTCCACCTCAGATCAGGAACAAATAAGGATGACCCTCTCACTACTCCTATTCAGCATCATAGTAGAAGGCCTAGCATGTGCAATAAGGCAAGACAGGTAAACAAAGGTTTGGAGGATTGGGAAGGGAAAGAAATTCCCTTTATTCATTGATGCCATGATTGTCTATATAAAACATACCAAAAAATTAACAACAAAAACAACAAATCTAGCAATACCAAATGCTAGAGAGGATGTGGGGCAAAACTCTTATTCATTACTGGGGGCTGCAGAATGGTACAGCCACATTAGTAGATAGTTTGGCAGTTTCTTAGAATGTTAAATTTGGTCTTACCATATGATCCATTGTGCCACTAGGTATTTACCCAAATGAGTTAAAAATTCTGTCCTTAAAAAAACCTGAACATGAATGCTTATAGGAACTTTATTCACAATTGTCAAAATACTGGAAGCAACCAAGATGTCCTTCAGAAGAATGGATAAATATTCAACAGCATCTTATTCAGCAATAAAAAGAAGTAAGTTATCAAGCTATGAAAAGACATAGTAGAAAATTAAGTGCATATTGCTTAGTGAAAGAGTCTCTGTTCTGAAGTGAATGTGGATACAGCACCACTCCTTGCCCCTTCCCAGCTCCCCCCATGGACTCTCTTGCCTCAGTGCAATCTCCACTCGGACCCCCACCCACCTTCTGTGCCATCTTGTATGTGGGATGGTTACCTCCCTCTCATCTCTAGTGGCTCACCTACAGGAGGATGGGAACACACCATCCGTTTCCCAGTGGACCTTCTTCCTTTGTGATCATCTGTCCCTTTCCACCCCACACTGGCCAGTGGACTCATCCATTCTGTGGAACAATACCCTACCACAAGTCCATGGATTCAGTGGACTTACCCATTTGTAAGGACACCTCACACTGTGGCTGGAAGCGATGCCTGGAACATTCCTGGCTTATCCTGGGAACACTCTTCAGCACCCTCACCCTCCCTCCCATGGAGTCTCCTGTCAGTGGAGGCTGGACTCTTCTCACTCAGAGGTCTCATCCTGCCCATACCCAGGTGCTCAGGGGTGAGCATATGCCTAGATGTCAGTATGGTCTCCACATTTCTGCTTCTCCCTGTCTTTGTGGTATAGTTCTTCAGTGGTCCTGGCCCCAGTCCAGCCCCCTGCAGCCCTGCTGTACCATTCTAACCAGACACAAGGGAAGAGGCAGACATAAGGTGCGGCACTCACTTCTGCTCGCTGGGGAATTGGGGAAAGGAACTTAACCCTCACTGGAGGGGATGGGAGGGCTTTTAATTCATTTCTCTCTCTCTTTTTTTTTTTTTTTGTGGCTCTCCCTCTCTGAGCCAGTTTTCATTTCTTCCCTATGGCATTAACAACTCCTGCCTCCCACCCCAGACCTATGCCCACAACTGAGGAGGTGGGCTGAGAACAAAAGGAGAGGGCAGGACCCAGTTTTGCATGGTTAGTTTTTGTTAATTATCTGGATAACAGCAAGAAACCAAGAAAGAATGAAAGAAAGAATGAAAGAAGGAAGGAAGGAAGGAAGGAAGGAAGGAAGGAAGGAAGGAAGGAAGGAAAGAAAAAGGAAAGAAAGAAAGAACAAAGAAAGAAAGAAAGAGGAGGGAGGGAGGGAGGAAGAAAAGAAGGGAGGGAGGAAGGGAGGGAGGAAGGAAGGAAGGAAGGAGATAGAAGAGTCTCTGGAAAAGCTAAACACTGTATGATTCCACCTATATGATGTTCTAAGAAAAGGCCAAACTATAGAGACAATAGAAAGATTAGTGGTTGCCAAGAGTTTGAAGGAAGGGAGGAGGGCTGAATTAAAAATAAATTCTGGACTTTAATAAATTGACAATTCTCCTACATTCAGAGTAAACTTATCCTTTCCCCAAATCCCCAAAAGTCTTACCCCAATATGGAGTCAGGTTCAGGCCCAGTCCAGAATATTTCATCATCTAAATTAGTTTGAAGTGGAATGGGGTAAGGGGAGTTTCTCAGGGGAAGTTCCTCAGTCACAGTTTTTCCAAAGTGACTTCTCTTCATTTGAAGGCTTGTAAACTAAAAGACAAGTTATTTGACCCACCTCCCCATTTCACCCCTTCTACACACAGACACCGTGATTGGATAATTGTAATTTAAAAACTGGGCAGAAGAGAAGCCTTTAGTAGTCACTGGTTAGTAACAACTATGAAATCTAGCCGGGCACCTGTTTCCAGTCCTTGATTAGGGCTTCATTCTCCTTTCTGCAAGCGGCTCTCCGTATCTCTTGAGTCATCCTCCTTTTCTTTAGAAGTGGCCTGTTGTGTGGCTGAGAAGCTTTCTTGATCTACTTCCTGCTTGTGTAAATTTGGGGACCCAGAGATCTTTTTTCAATGTAAATGTTGTCTGTCCAATTCAGTCCAAACTGGAGGTGCTTCCAACAATTATAGTTCTCTTAATAGCTTTCTGGGTTTCTTAGAGATCTTATTGTAGTTGACTGCATGAGACAAAGCCACACCCATAGATCTTTCTGAGACAGGCTTCACCCTACTTTGGGCTGAACATAAAGATCTTTTGGACAAGGCCTTTAAGCTTCTTAAAGCCTTTTGTCTGTAGCTGAGCGAGTCTTTGAGATGCAATCTTAAATTTCTCTGAGGTGACAACCAGGACTCTTATTCTACTCTAACTTAATCTGACCATCTAACCAAAAGTGTTCTTCTCCCTTCCCTTACAACATAGCCAATCATAGGACTTAATACTTTGTGATATTTTCTAGTTTATTTAAAAAAAATATTTGATGTTTATCTGCCTCTGCTCAATAAAATGTAAGAGCCAATGGATGGGGACTTTGTTTTGTTTTACATTGCGTATTCAGGGCCTAATCCAGTGTGTGTTACATAGTGGGCCATAAATATCTGTGTGTGACCCAGTAAGTGAGCATCACTACTAATAGGGATATTTATACTACTTTTTCTATGGTTATTGATTCAATAATAATTACAATTACAATAGAAACTCATTTAGAAACAGAGCTACATGTTTCCATTAGCGATGAGTCCTGGGTTATTTATAGGCCCCTGTGGCCATACCAAAGTGGAGAGGGTGGGGATGCATTCCAAAAGATACCATTATGCTTTCCTTTGGTCTAAATATATATGAGATTTCCACATCAGTGGAATTAACTACTCTTATTCCCAGTTTCATCTTATCTCACAGAGCTGTTAGAAAAATTAAAAATAAATTTCTATATAGCATCGGACAGAGAAAACACTCAATGCAGTGTGGCTTTTACTGTTAAGAAGAGAGGGAGAGAAACTCTGTCCTTGAATGTATCCTTATATTTCATCATTCTTACTTCAGTAATGAAAAATTTGACCTTGAAATATGTCTTCAGTATGTATTTTTTCATTATCAGACACATATCCATGTTCTATTAATTTAAACAGATTCCCATCATAAAATGTTCAATGACAAGAACAACAACTAATAGAGAAGTATTATTTGCAGCAAAATTTTGCGTCTTATTAAAATAGATGTTGAATTAGCTAATGGGAATTTATAGTCTAGTTGCAGTTAGGTTAAACCAGATTGACAAAATTGGGACATTTCCATTTTTCTGTAAACACCTTCTGACACCATCACTCATTCTTATAAATGGAAGAGAAATACTAGTATGTTGAATTATTTCCCAGCGTTGTCTTTGTTTTCTGGCTTTGTGAAGTCTGCGTACACAGCCACGTACTTGTTGTCAGAGGCAGCATTAGCCCAGAGCTTCTTTCTTCACTCTGATTCACTGTGTTTATATTAACACTATAAACACTATAATATTTAAACACTATAATATCCAACCCTCATACAGTGCCATAAGATAGGTATTATGGTAGGGTTACACAAACACTTTCTGTAAAGGGCTACAGATTAAGTATGTTCGTTTCTGTGGGGTGTGTGGTCCTGATCATAACCTTTTGCCTTGTGGCAAAACAGTAGCCTAAAAAGAAAGACCGTATGCAAACAAATAAGCATGGCCATGTTCCAGTTGAACTTTATTTATGGATCCTGAAATATAAATTTCATACAATGTTCATATGTTATGAAAGATTATTCTTCCTTTGATGTTAAACACTTAAAAATATTTTAAAAAATTAACTTGCAAGCTGGACCAAAACAGGTGGTGAGCCAGACTTAGCCCATAGGCCACAGTTTGCTGATCCCTGTAATATACAGACTAGGAGACTGGGGTTCAGAGGGGTCACAGAACTTCCCCAAAATGATACTACTAGTAAGTGGGGGGAGACTGGATTTAAAAGTGAATATCTCTGATTTTTTTTGAAGTTGTTATTTATTTATTTGAGAGAGAGAGTTAGAAAAGGAAGGACAGAGGAAGAGGGAGAGAGAGAATCCCAAGCAGACTCCTCACTGAGCACAGAACCCACATGGGGCTCCATCCCACGACCCTGAGGTCATGATTGAGCTGAAATCAAGAGTCCCCCCCAGGCACCCCTAGTATCTCTGATTCTTAACCCTTGTGGTATATTGCCTCTGGACAGTATCCTAACTCTTAAACTTAAATCTTAAAATCCTAGTTTAACTGAACTGGCAATTCAGATCACTTTTGTTTAGCCTGGAAATCTAGCCACTAATTAACAACATTATTTCTGTGGCAAAAGATAGTTCTATTTCTTTTTTTTTTTTTTTTAAGATTTTATTTATTTATTTGACAGAGAGAGACACAGCCAGAGAGGGAACACAAGCAGGGGGAGTGGGAGAGGGGGAAGCAGGCCTCCCGCTGAGCGGGGAGCCCGATGCGGGGCTCGATCTCATGACCCTGGGATCATGACCTGAGCTGAAGGCAGATGCTTAACGACTGAGCCACCCAGGCGCCCCAAGATAGTTCTATTTCTAAGTGACATCATTACTTTGGGATTATTTCCTGTTCTAGGGAGTGCCTATATGTACACATATACTTACATATGAAAATAATTGTTTTTTTTTCTCCTAAACATTTAAACACTATTACTGTAATTTAGTATTTGATGATGAATTTTCACCAATGTGCAGACAGATGCATTTTCAGCTAAAAACAGTTTTCCCTTGTAATCTATCCACAGTGCCAACAATTGCAGCACCCCTGCCCGCCATTCCTCACCTCCCAGTTAAGGATAGATAGAGGTTAGCTAACCAGCCATACAGAAGACCACAGATTTCTCCTGGGTGATTCAGGATGATCATAATATTTGCACAAAGCTCTGCTCTGGCTCATGTTAGTGTAACTGTAACTATATAGTTGACTGAACATCTGGGGCAGTGCAGGATACAAAATCATTTTCCCAACCCTGAAAAAAAAAAAAAAAACAAGTAATGTGTCTATCCAAATGCTTCTGTTTATGCTTTCTCTCCCTCATGTCTTCACCGCCCACTGCCCCCCACGTTTCCTCTCTTGGGGAGACTTGGGCCCAGTCTGCTTTTTGGGCCTACTCATTATCTTGAACTCTGAAACTCAAACCTTTTATATTTTAATTCAAAAGGGACCATTGTTCCAAATCATCCATTATTTTCAACGAGGTCAAAATAATACAGGCTGTCAAGGGCCCCCAAACACAGGTAATTTATTGTTCAGAAAGGCTGGATTGAATGTGGTCCCCAAGAAAGCATTCTTCAAAACCAAATACTAGGCACCACCATGTAGGAATCCGACTGTAAATGATTAAAAACACAATGGATCACTGGTCAGTTGTTTGGTCTGTCTAGAATCATTATGCTTGAAAAAGACGTTAAGAAGCTAGGGAAGGAAACCCTTTGAGGTCTGTTCTCTATAAAGAAAGAGGATTAAAAAAAAAGAAAAAGGCCAGTCCTCCTCCCCCAACATCATAGGCAATGAATGTGTACACACATAGACACAGACAAACACCATATATTGCTCAAATAGCCCAGGGCTCAATGTTAAGAATTATAAGGGAAAGATTTAAAAATGCAAGTTTGGGCAATGATTTAAAACAGAAGGACAAAGTCAAAGCAAATGAGTATTATATCCTATAAATTTGCTCTCCTATGGTGTATATAAAGATGTAGGTAAGAGGCATTTGTTTGCTCACCGTTGTGGCTAGAAGCCTAGGAAAATAAATTTATTCAGGCACGCCAGTCTGTCTGCAAAGACTTCCATTTCGCCTTTTATGGAAACCCTGAACAAAGAAGAGTATCTTTGCTTCTGTCAGGAGAGCAGTTTCAATCAGACTGATGAATAAAAAGCCCAGCTGCCAAAAATGATCCATAGCAGGGTAAAGTTTAGATGCCCAACTGCCCATTATTCTATTAAAATGTGTCATGAATGTTGGCCTGGGCTAAGAGAGCGAGGCTTTGCAGCTCACTAAATTGCTCCTCAATTTTAAAATACCAATTCCAGGAAGAATTCTATAGGATAGCATGTAGAACCTCAGCGTCACAAAACAGAGGCTGTTCAGTGAGACAAAGGTTTTGTTTTGCAGCCACCAAAGGAGTTTTATGCATTTACATATTTGTTAAGTCTGTTGTTCTGCCTGTTTGCGGAGAACTGTGACTGGCGAATGGTTGTTCTGGGATATTTACAACTTTTATCCGAATTAAGTGAGGCTAAATTATTTCATTCAAAAGAAGCAGGATATATGACACTTTCATTTTTCTAAAGGAGTCTTGAGACCTTAGGAAGCTTTAGGAAGCTCAGGTAACATTTGTTTTACCCCCTCATTTTACAAGTGGACACTTGTAACACTTTAGAATTTGAACCTCTCCCAAACCATGTGTCTGGAAGTGGCAAGGCAGCAGCCAGAATCTTATATCCCAAACCTATACTCTTTCTGCTCAAATTTTGAATGGAAAAACATCATGTCTCTGATTCCTGAATAATATTTCCAGAAGGGGACACCTTATATTTTGATAATTACAAACAACAAACAAACAAAACAACAGCAGTGAAAAGATCTGTAGCAGAAAGAAGCATACTCTTCAAAGGCAATTGCTGTAACAGAAGAGTAGCAAAAATCTACTTTCTATGTAAACACAAACCTGGACATAAAAATAAAACAGAGGACAAGAAAGAAAGAGAGAGAGAGAGGGAGAAAGAAAGAAAAAGAAAAGGAAGGAAGGAAGGAAGGAAGGAAGGAAGGAAGAAAGAAAGAAAGAAAGAAAGAAAGAAAGAAAGAAAGAAAGAAAG
>NW_023270739.1:25057345-25264303 GCF_011800145.1 Mirounga leonina
AAAGAAAGAAAGAAAGAAAGAAAGAAAGAAAGAAAGAAAGAAAGAAAAAGAAAGAAAGAGAAAGAAAGAAAGAAAAAGAAAAAGAGAAAGAGAGAAAAGAAAGAGAAGACTGCACTATGTATCTCACCAAACTACTACCAGAATATTATTTGTTTTTGTCTGTTTTCAGGTCATTGGCTTTATGTCATGATATCTTAGACAAATGTTTGTTGCTTATTTTTTTTAAAGGTTGTTGTATTAGTTATCTATTAGTATCTATTAATTACTCCATAACTTAATAGTGTAAGACAATAGCATTTATTTGTTTCTTTGGGTCAAGAATTCAGATGTGGCTTAGCTGGATGTTTCTGGCTCAGGGCCTCTTATAAGGTTGCAGACAAGGCATTTACAAGGGCCGCATCATCTTAAGACTTTGCTGGGCCTGGAGGATCTGCTTCCAAGAAGACTTACCCACATGATGCTGGAAGTTGGCACACGGGCCGCTTGCTTGTATATCCTCAAAATATGGTGGCTGACTTTCTCCGGGATGATCACTCCAGGATAGCAAGGCCAAAGTCATAATGTCTTTAATGACCTAGACTTGGAAATCATGCGCTATCATTTCCTCACTGTTCTACTGGTTATACAAGTTGGTCCTATTCATTGTGGGAGGGAACTCCAAAAGGGTATAAAGGCCAAAAGGTGACGTTCATAGAGGGCCATCTGGAAGCTGGACTCACAGCTGTCTTCACTTAAAGTTATGGGCTACACCGAGGCTATTTGATTAATTTGGCTAAATGGGCCAGTCAGTTCAAAACACCCAATTGTTAAGCTCACTATCATCTTCTAAAGCACTGCTTTTCATTATCATCATGTACATAATCAGAGTGCCTACCATAGTGACAGCTCCATACAATTTATAAATATTTTCACATGCATTATCTCATGCAATCACAGCTCTCATTATTATTATTATTTTTTTTTAATTTTAAATGACTTTAGATGTAGAGTTGTAAAGGTAGTAAAGAGGATTCCCTTAATCCCTTTAGCCAGCTCTCCCTAATGTCAACATCTTACATAACTACAGAGCAGTTGTCCAAACTGAGAAATTCACTTGGTACAATACAGTTAACTAAATTATAGACTTTATTCAGATTTCCCTAGTGTTTCCATTAATATCCTTTTTCCTTTCTAGCATCCAATCCAGAATACCACATTGCATTTAGTCTGTGCCCGCTTATAGTTTCCTCTGCTCTGTGACTATTGCTCAGTCTTCCTTTGTGATTCATGATCTTGACATTTTTAAAGAATATTGGGGTGAGAGAAAGAAAGAAGAAAATCAAGACTCCCAATATTTTAGTATGAGTGACTGAAAAGAGGAAGTTTTCTAGAATGCTAGGAAGAAATTTAGGGTGGAAGATCAGGAGTTCAATTTTAGATACGTTAAGTTGTCTATATATTTGGAATGTCTGTATATGATTTGTGTGATGTAAGATTAAATAAGGCTGGAGAAAATCTGAGCCTCTAGTAAACTGAGACATCTTCTAAGACCGAGCCAAGTACATAGGGTCAGAGTTCTGCTCCGGTCTCAGGGAGGTGAAAGGTATGGCGTGGGTAGGCTGGACTTCCTGGAGAAACAGCAATCACAAGATGAGAAGATGTTTTCAAAATATCCACCAGCATTTGAGCAATCTACACTGGATTCCCCAACTCCAAATTTATGTATACCTTAAAAATGTAATTTTTATCTCCCTCCCCCATGACTGCAATTTTAAAGACGACTTCTTTTATTTACTTAACAACAGGATTTGATGATAATTTCACATTCATCCTAAATCTACTTTATGTATTGATAAGCATTTGTTTCTCAGGCTGTAGAGTCTAGATTTTATAGTCTTTTTTTCCTATGATCAGCTCTCACGGCAAAGAATTTCCGAAAGAAATTTCTTTTTTCAGAAGGTCAGGTAAGTAGCTATTTAAAGGCGCAATTACAAGGCAAGATTGAACCTCGTGTATACACACTGACAATGACTGGAAAAAAGGAGAAAGTCTTAATGGGGAGAAGGAATGAATTTGTCAGAGACTGCTTCTTGAAGGTGAAGAACGTTCAACTTAGCTTTAAAAGAAGTGACGGCTAACATAAAGAAAGGTCCAAGAACAGAATAGGGCCCATTTATAAGATTGGTTTACCTGAGAGCATGAGAAAAGTTCAAATATGTATTTTTGAAGGCAATTATAGGCTTTCTCTTTTATTTTCTTTTGCTTCCTATTTTCAAAAAGCACAATATTTCAAAGAGGCTCATCCTATTTAACTCTCATGTGGTTTAAAAATCTAACTAGACATATGTTGTTAATACTTTTATATGTCAGGAGCCTGGAGGGTAGAAACAATTTGAAGCTTAACTTTTAAATTTTGGTTTCCCAACAACACCTTTTTTCTCAGCCTGAAGAATTTTGCAATGCCAAAAGTTATGAATCTTTCCAGATCCAAACCAATAACTTGGGTGACATGAAGCAAATGATTGATTAAAAATAAAATGATGGGGAACAGGAAGGTGTCTCCATTTATTGACACAAATTTTCATCTTTATCATGATATTGAAAAGGCCTATTACATATAAGATAATGATCAAAATAAATAAAAAGAAATAACTTGAAAATAGTATAAAACAAACATGTAATGAGTCTATTATAGTAAGATTGTCTTTCCTCCAAAAAACAGGACAGGCAGCATGTCTTCCCCAGTGAAGAGGTAGATTCGTGGTGATTGTAGCTCAATAAATACATTTAAATTGAATCATTATGATTTACTTTTTAAAATGTTAGTTCTGCAGTCTGAAAAAAGATCAGCCTTATTTCTTTCATTGGGAGAGTATTTTCAGATGGCTGTTAAAAGGTATTTTTTTCCCCCCTCTCTTTCATTCAACTGCTGGAGAGTAACTAGAAACAAATCTGTTGCTTGGAATAAATGTTCAGTCCATATGTTATCTTTCATGGTAGCTGGTAGAAGTGCGAAATCCTCCCTGGTTAATGCTGCTTGCGGTCTGTCCCTCCCCACACCACCATATGTAACACATTTACGAGCGGGGAGAACAGTTCCTTCGTCATTTGACTCTTTTTCTTGCGTTTTTCCTTGAGTATATAGAAAATTTAAAGAGAATCAGCGGTACTAGTACAAAGAGTGGATAGACCAACCGGGCTGTTCTGAAAGGCATTCATGAGCCATGATGAGCAATGGAAAGAAAAAGGGAAAAGACAAAAATTAAGCACATTCTCCAAATATCTGTACATTGGGAGACAGAAGAATCATCATGGGCTCTGAAAACAGAGACCTGGGCTCATTCCCAGCACCACCATCTACCTGGTAAATCTGGGCAAGTTTCTTAATTTGAATAGGAATTTTCCCATCTGGAGAATGGTGAGTGACCCATAATAACTACCTTGCAGTGTTGATGTGGGAATTTAAAGAGATAATCTAAGAAAAGTGACTGGACCATTGTTGCTGTGTGATAAATATTAGTTTCTGTCTTCACATTCCTCCATCTCACTGCCATTCTTCTTATCGGTAATGAAAAAAGTCTTGTTTGTGTTTCAGTGGTTTATGAGCATTTGAGGAAGACCATGAGTGTGATCAAGTGCGTGTTTTATGACAGAATATTTATCAGAATCTTCCTTTCATACTCAAGAGCCAGCCTAAATTGACTTCTCTTGGCAAAAACCTGTGGTGTAGCTGGAAGACTTGGGAGTTTGACTAGTGACCAATACACTTCAGGAGAATTTAGCCACAGTCCGAGTGCTTAATGCTGGGAAAATAGTCCTTGACATCTGAATGCATCTGAGTGTTGCTGAGAGCCAAATGTGTGGGGTAGGACCCCTTGTGAATCGAAACATCACAAAAGATTTATATTAATTCCCAGAAAACCAAATATATTGAGTTTCATGCAGCTCTAATTGAAATGTAATAACTGTTTACAGATTTGACTGCGCCATCACCACAGAGTAATTGCTTTTCCACACCAAACAAGTAAGAGATGAAGTAAATGTGCCCAGAAGAGTTTGGAAATTCAATGAAATGTTTCTAAGAATATGGTTATATATGGTGTCTTCCCTGTCACAAAGCTCAGTCAGAGCTCAATCTCCAGAGTCAAGTTACTGCTGGATGTCCAAAGAGCCCTTTTTTTTTTCTTTTCTTTTCTTTTCTTTTCTTTTCTTTTCTTTTCTTTTCTTTCTTTTCTTTCTTTTTTTTCTTTTCTTTCTCTCTCTCTCTCTTTCTTTCTTTCTTTCTTTCTTTCTTTCTTTCCTTCTTTCTTCCTTCCTTCCTTCCTTCCTTCCTTTTTTTTTTTTTCCCAAGAGAGGGAGAGGGGAGGGGCAGAGAGGAAGAAAGAGAGAGAGAATCTTAAGTAGGTTCCACTCCCAGCGCAAAGCCCCACCCAAGGCTCCATCTGAGGACTCTGAGATCATGACCTGAGCTGAAATCATTTAACCGACTGAGCCACCCAGGTGGCCCAGAAGAGACCTTTCATTACTCCAGTTGGGATTTGTTAAAACACGAAATCGCATTCTCTCAAAAAACTACATTTAATAAGGCACTTATTGTTGGTTTTTTCATATGTCCTGCATAACATTGGGCTCAACAATCAGAGGCATCTTGGGTTTTTGGGTACACTAAGGATGTTGGCATCTCTGCAGAGCGCAGAAAGAAAGCGCAAAGAAACGTGGCAAACCTGGAAATTGCTAATGAATCCCACTGCAATTCGTTCAACATGAAAATGCTCAAGAATCATTTATGATGGAATAATGACCAACCTTGCTCAAAGCAACTGAAAATAAAGTTAAAAACAAAACAAAACAAAAATGAAAACACAACAGTATTTGGGAAAAAATTCACTCAACACAGTAAGAGAAAAAGTGGCTTTTCTCTACCCCCAACCCCCAAGGCTTTAGAATATTTTTGTAAGTGGCAAAATGATCAGGGAAAGGGGGAGAGTTCTGTCTTTTGAGAATGTTCAAAAAATAACACTCCATTAGAGGAGTAATCTAGCCTTTCTTGAGAATATATGTAACAGTCTCATGAGATCAGTATTATTTTCCCCATTTTAAAGATAAGGAATCGAAGGCCCTGGGAAGTTAATCATTTTCCACATAGAGAGTAAGTTGCAAAATACAAACTCAAATCTAATTCGTGCTTTCTCCAAAACCAGTGCTCTTTTCAGAACAAGTGGCCAATTTCAAAATTAAAGATTATATATATATATATATATATATAAAATCTGCATAGCTTTAGAAAAAAGCCACATTTTGATATTAAGATATGACTTGAAATTCAATTATGTTCATACATTATATGCTACTACTCAGAAAGCTAAAAAAATGGAAGGGTAATTGAAATACAGTTGCTTGACCTCAGGTTCCTACTCTAAATCATAGAAAATATAAATTTTCCCAGGGGTAGCATGAAGGACAATTAACAACAATAATAGGGCAGTTCGGAAATATCTGTGCCTTTTCTGATGAAAATTCCACAGTAACTGAAACCACCTTGTCCTATCATATTATTGTGAGCAGACCTGAGATGGAATGCCAGTTTCACTTGTGAAGTAATAGGGAAGAGCACTTACTTTTCTAAAACCTCAGTTTTTGCATCTGTACAATGGGATCCTAACAGTGCATATCTCACAGAATAATAATATGCATGTAAAGGCTACAGTGTAGCAGTTGCACATAGTAAGGATCTATTAGTTAACGATTTTTATTATTAATACACTAGCTGGCAATCTTGATACCTCACAGCTCAGAGCACAATTGTACTTTTCCCAAATAAAAAGTATCTACTCCTCAGTTGTTTGAGTTCTTTGTTGACACATCTTCTACCAATATTTTAAGAACTTCTTTTCTGCAAGGTGTAACTATTGGCAAAGTACTTTTATAATGGCTTGAAGAGATTGTAGAGTTCCAGTACATTCTGTGTGAGATGGTACCTTTGCTAGAACAAACATTTTTTTTTTTTTTTAAGATTTTATTTATCTATTTGACAGAGAGAGAGACAGCGAGAGAGGGAACACAAGCAGGGGGAGTGGGAGAGGGAGAAGCAAGCTTCCTGCAGAGCAGGGAGCCCGATGCGGGGCTCGATCCCAGGACCCTGGGATCATGACCTGAGCCAAAGGCAGATGCTTAACCACTGAGCCACCCAGGCGCCCCTAGAACAAACATTTTTCACTACAAATAAAAAGAAGCCTTACTTAAAAACTTGCACATTAATTTTCTTCATCAGCATATTTTAGGTTTTCATATTGCCTCCTTTAACATGAACTACACACAGTTAAATTTATCTTCAAATTCTACCTGCCAACACACATAATAAATAGAAATACTAGGGCAGCTGTGTTATGATCAGCAAAGTAATGCGCCTTGCCAAGATGTCCATGTCCTAATCCCCAAAACCTGTCAATATATTATCTTACATGGCATTTTGTGGATGTAATTAAGTGAAGGATTTTGAGATGGCAAGATTATCCTGGATTACCTGGGTAGGTCCAATGTAAACACAGGGGCTGTTACAAGAGAAGGCAGAAGGGTCAGAGTCAGAGAAGGTGTGACTCAGTAGGGTACCATTGCTGGAAAGGGGGCCACAAGCCAAAAAAATGGAGGTAGTTTCTAAAAGCTGGAAATAACAAGGGACACATTCTCATCCAGAGTCCCCAGAGTGAACACAGCTCTCCTGACACTTTGCTTTTGGTTCTATAGATAGGACCAATTTTTGGACTTATGACGTCCGGAAATGTAAGATAATAAACTCCTCCTGAGTAATGTGATATAAGTTTAGTATTTTCTTTTTCATTATGATTGCTGTTCCTGCCGATTTATTTATTTATTTACATATGGAGATTAGACCATTCCTTCTCATAGATTACAAGAGAAACTATTGGAAATAAAAGGAATTTAGTCAGTGTCTATTATTTTAATACACAAATTGCTTCCTATGGATAATACGTTTACTAAACTCGCCCTCAATTCAGAATAGGGCAAAGCTAACTTTGCCAAGAATACGACAAAAACTGATCAAAATCTTACATATTAAAGCAAAAATAATATTCAGTGATCAATTCAACATTAACATTCCCAAGGCTTAGAGGACCCCATATTTGTGTCTCTAATCAAAAGCAAACATGTCCACTAGCTGGTAAATTAAGGATGTTGACTTGCTTGTGTAAATCTGAACTTCTTTGAATTAGAACTAATGTTTTAATTATGTGGTTATATGATATTTTTTCTGATATTTGAATTCAGTTTGTATATTTGTCTGCTCTGGCTGCCACAACAAAATTCCACAGACTGAGTGGCTTAAACAGCAGAACTTTATTTTGTCACAGTTATGGAGGCTGGAAGTCCAGGACCAAAGAATCATCATGGTTGTTTTCTGATGAAAGCACTTTTCCTGGCTTCTCTGTGTCCTCACATGGCCTTTCTCTGAGAGATCTCTGTTGTCTCTTCCTGTAATGACACAAGTCTTATCCGATTAGGGCCCCACCCTTACAACCTCATTTAACCTTGTTACCTCTTTATAGAGACCCTCTCTCCAAATACAGTCACTTTGAGCTTCAACATGAATTTTGAGGGGACACAATTCTGTCTATAACAGCTTTCTCAAGGGATGAAAATAGAAAGACAGATGAAAACAAGGAGTGAGAGAACAAAATTGTATTCTACTCCGTTGTAATCTTGTGCTCTCTTTGGGACTAATTAGAGTTGGGAATTTTATTTGAAAACATGTCTTAAATTTTACATGTTGTCGTAAATTAATTCTGAAGAAAATTCCTTAGGTTTACTTTTCTGTGTATAGTGTTATTCTTTCCTATTAGTCTGAGACTTAGATGTGCAGAGGAAAATGCTAACATTTAAAAATATACATAAATATATGCCACGTGCCATGTTATGAAGATGTGTGAAGAAACTTCTAATATTTTGAAAATCTAACACTTATTCTGATCATAATAAGTTAATTTTGAGCAAAGGAGAATTCACTACATAGTTACAACATTTGTTTTGGGCCAAAAAAAAAAAAATGTTAACTGAATTCCTATGCATTGTTACTAGGAAAAAAGATGATTGGCAGACCTTGGATGTGACTTGAGATAATCTTAAGAAATACTATAAGTATGTAAAAGTTTAATGTTCAGTTTTCTCTGAGCTACTAATTTGTTGAAAACCTCAGACCGTCTTTTGGCTTTTGAACTAGGTTGACAGAATTTCCACCTCCATCTAACCCCGCCATCTTGCTTTCCTACCACTCTTCTTATAATAGAGGTCTGTGTTGGGCGCCTGGGTGGCTCAGTCGTTAAGTGTCTGCCTTCGGCTCAGGTCATGATCCCGGAGTCCTGGGATCGAGTCCCACATCAGGCTCCCTGCTCCGCGGGAAGCCTGCTTCTCCCTCTCCCACTCCCCCTGCTTGTGTTCCTGCTCTCGCTATCTCTCTCTCTGTCAAATAAATAAAATATTAAATATATATATATATATGTATATATATATATATATATATATATAATAGAGGTCTGTGTTATCTGGATTTGGAAATACCCTAGAGAAAAATGTCTTTGCTGAAAATTATGAAAGAAAATGTCTATAATATATGATCCATGACAACATTACGTGAAATCCCCCTTTCAAGCCTGGGGATTATCTTTCCAGCCTGATCCTTCATGTCTGTCCTGCGTGGTAGTGAAATCTTTGCAATGGGCAAGGTCTCTCTTGGACGATGACACCACCATTGCATCTCTCCACTCTCTCCCCACCCCCAATTAAGTTCATTTTCCACTGGAACATCTTCCCAAAGAGTCATTCAGATAAACACCCCTTCCCCATGCCTACAACTCTTCAAAGGGTTTAGACTAAGATCCAAACTCCAGTTTTTATGTAATGCCTCCTTTTCATCATTTTGGCCTTGACACAACTCTTATCAATTTTGATGGTTGTTCCCTGACTGCCCTGGGTGAAGTCCCACCTCAGTCCCCATCAGTCAGTCTCTCACTCTTGTCCTATTTTACTTTCTTCATAGAACGTGCCACTCTTGAATATCTGTATATACATTTATTCTGTTTTACCTGTGTCGTGTCAGTTTTTCTCCATTACTGTCTTAGGTTCATTAGGGTGGAAAATTTTGTCCCTCCTGTTCATGGTTGTACCCCTGTGGTAGTTAAGTACTGGCATATATAGCAGGCACTTGTATTATTTTCTTATTTCTTATTTCTTATTCCTCTGTAACAAATTACCACAGACATGGAGGCTTAAGGCACGTCAAATGTACGATTTCATGGTTTCATAGGTCAGAAGTCCAGGGCTAGTTAAGGTAAGTTCTCTCCTCAGCCTTTCATGAGGGTGAAATCAAGCTATCAGCCAAGGTACATTATTTTCTGGAGCTTGGAGTTCTTTTTTTCAAGTTTATATAGCTTTGGCAGAATTCAATTGTGTATCGTTGTAGCACTGAGGCTCCTGTTCTCTTGCTGGCTATAGACCAGTGGCTGCTCTCAGCCCCTGAGGCTTTCTGTAGTTTCCTGCATGTAGCCCCCCTTCATAGGCCCTATCATGCTTTGAACCTGGTCTGACGTCTGACTTCTATCCCTGGTAGCCATCGCCTAATTAAGTTAGGCCCACCCACACTCAAGGGGAGGGTGTTATGCAAGGTGTACACCCTGGGAGTAAGGGGTATCTTGGGAGGCATCTTAGAATTCTGTCAACCATATGCTCAACAAATTCTGAATTTATGAAATGGTGTCACTCCACATCCACAACAAATTTGTCAGATTGCAAAAATGAAGTCAATAAAGAAGTATTTTTTTATACTAAGAAGCATTTTTGTTTTTTCTCTGTTTTCATCTAATGCTATATGTACCTTCCTATAACTAAATTTTGAGCCACTGACATGGTTAAACCCCCAAATGTGATTAACCAGAATTTGGTCACCAATTTACAGGCATGCTTGTTCATAACTGACTAACCTTCAATTAGAGAATGTAATTTTATTTCTCATTTTAAACTACTCTCTCAATTCAATGCCTATTTTTATTGTTTCCTTTCAATGGGTTATGATTTCATGATGAGAATTTAGGAGACATCATTAAAAAGATTGTCATTCTCTTGACATTTCATTTTATCCTTTTCTAATGGCCCCCCATCCCCAAAAAAACCCCATCTTTATTTCTAGTATTGATTATGAATGTGTCTCTATCATGATAGTCAGTAAATAGGGAAGAGCAAAGTCTTTGGAATCATCAGTTTCTGTTTGAATTTTGACTCCACTCTTTATATGTTGTATGATCATGAGAAATGTCTTCCTTCAACCTCAGTTCACCTGTCAATAAAATGCAGGTAGCAATATTTAACTCAAAAGACTGGTGTAAAGAATAAAGAAATAAATCATTTGTAAAAGTGGTACACAGTAGGCATTCAGTGAAAGTGAGATTTATTTTCACAGGTGGAAAATATAGTGTCTCCACAAATAACTTGTTAAAAAAGCAGACTCCTAGGTTCTTCCCTAGACATACTAAGTCAGATATTCTAGAACAGGGACGCAGGAATCTACATTTTAAACAAACACCTCAAGTTCTCATTAGCACTGGAATGTCTGAAAACCAAAGATAAGGAATTACACAAATAATTCATTAGATAGGAGTGAAGTGCATTTAAAAAAAATATTTTATTTATTTATTTGAGAGAGAGAGAGCATGACCAGGGTGGAGGGTCAGAGGGAGAAGCAGACTCCCATTGAGCAGGGAGCCCAATGTGGGGCTCCATCCCAGGATCTTGTGATCGCGACCTGAGCCGAAGGCAGATGCCCAGTCAATTGAGCCACCCAGGCACCCCATAAAGTTCATTTTGAATGTATTCATTATTGAAAAATATTTTTCATGTCTTTAAAGATAAAATCATTATGTAAAATGTTAAGCTTATTTCCTGTTTTGTTAAAATTTGTATACTGTTTGTCAGTTTGTATTGTTGTAAAGTATGTATTACATAACTTAGGAATCATATTTTTGCTTCTTCTCCCAGTGTGTTACAAACTGAATTTCTTCATCCCTTCCACCTTCCAAAGTCTTAAGAGTTTTGTCTCTGTTTTCAAAGAACAGTAGTCAAGAAGGTAAATAATATTCACATTCTGATTCTTCATTTTCAATTCCAGTAGTCTCCTCTTATCTGTTGGGGACACATTCCAAGACCTCCAGTGGATGCCTGAACTGCAGATAGCCAATCCTATATATACTATGTGTTTTTTCTGTACATACACAACGTGATAAAATTTAATTTATGAGTTAGTCACAGTAAGAGATAAAGAATAATAACTAATAACAAAATAGAACAATTATCACAATATACTGTAATAAAAGTTATGTGAATGTAGTTTTTCTCTACATATCAAAATATCTTATTGTGCTACACTCACCCTTCTTGGGATGATACGAGATGATAAAATGCCTCGGGGATGAGACAGAAGTGAGGGGAATGACGTAGGCACTGTGGTGTGGCGTTAGGTACTACTGACCTCCTGAGGCTACCTCAGAATGAAGATCATCTGCTTCTGGATTATGGTTGATTGTGTGTAATTGAACAGGCAGAAAGCAAAAACACAGGTAAGCGGGGGGCGGGGGCTACTGTGTAAAGATAAGCTTATTTCTATATATTTATATTTGGTCATTCAATTAGATACAGAATGGTGATGCTGTCAAACCAAGTACAGGTATCCCTTGCTTTTCAAACGTTTGTTAACGCCACTTCACTTTTACAGAAGACCTACATTTTCACTAACTGAAAGAAATCCAAAGAGGATTTTTGCTTTTACAAAAAAAAAAAAAAAAAGCAAAAGCAAAAATAGCATTCAGCATTCAGCATTTGCTTTGCAGTGAGCCGTATAGAGAGAGAGTGCACCTGAGCAGTGAGAATGGCCCCGCCCAGCTCCTTCCCAGGCAACTCACTCAGCCTCCCTAGCTTTGAACAGTGTCTGTGAGCATCTGTACTTTATCTCAACTTATTTTGTGCCTCCAGTAGCAAGATGTGTTCTGAGGTATCAGAAAAGCCTAAGAGGGGTTATTTTTGAGTCTGGGAATGCTAAAATATTTTTCTGTATAAATTAATAATAATTGCTTCCTTGCTTTGTGCCATTTTGGCTTACAAAAAGTTTCAAAGGTTTTTATTTTTGGATAGTGGGGGAAGCCTTATATGTCTTAAATGAGAAATATGTATACTAGTTATGTGGCCATATTTTGGGGAGAAAAAAAATCAAGATGTGGTTAAAAAATGGAGACAATTGGTGAGAATATTCAGCTGTTTGAAACTAGTGTATCCTGGAAAATCAGTCACAATCCTAAGGTCCTTTAAGTGTCCATATCCCTAATTACACTAGTGGATAAAGAATAAGATAAAGTTCTTAGAGTTTTCTCTTTCAGGATTTTACATTTCAACTGTTATCAGTTAAATTCAGAGAATTGTCTTTTTTCTGTAAGCCCCACCTCTACCCTGACCTTGAACTATCTCTAGCTCTTATTTTTTATCAGAACCATATGCACTGCAAATCTTTACTGGGATGGAAGCAAATCATTTCAGTGCAGCATAACCAAAGCTCATAAAAAGCTCACTGCCATTGTCCTTCGAAACTGGTGAAGAATGTGGCCCGTCTTCCCACTGTGTTGCATCAGCCCAGCAAATTATATCTTTCCCCCTCATGAGGAGCCATATCACCCCAGATGTGTTTCTCCAGCACAATTTGAAGATAATGAGACAAATACTGGACACAACATGCTTCTGACACCACTGAGTGTAAGCTTCTGGGAGAGAATTAATTTGTCCAGAGGCTACAGCTAGTTTAGCTTCCCACATTTTGCAACCTGGATCCCTGGGCCTCTCAGATTTAGTAGATGCCAATGCACAGATCAAAAATTGCATCCTAAAACAAAACAGCCATTTTCGAATTTCAAATGGCATGTGGCTTTGTTCACGGATGGCAGAAGAACTGAGGGAGGCTAGCTACTTATGTAGGTTAAATTGTTCATATGAGCGTGGAGGATTTAGATTTAAACTCCCCTCAGCCCCACCCCACCAAACAATATTACTTCTTTTTAGTTTAGTTTTTGTTTTTAAGATTTTATTTATTCATTTGAGAGAGACGGTGAGAGCAAGCCTGGGTTGGGGGAGGGGCAGAGGAACAAGCAGACTCCCCACTGAGCAGGAAGCCTGACCAAGGGTCTGGATCCCAGGAGCCTGGGATGGTGACCTGAGCCTAAGTCAGACACTTAACCGACTGAGCTACCAAGGCACCCTAGTTTTTTTTTTTTTTTTTTTTAAGATTTTTATTTATTTTAGAGAGAGAGAGAGAGAGCATGAGTGTGGAGGGGGATGCGGAGGGAGAAAGAGAGGGACAAGCCAATTCTGCGCTGAGCACAGAGCCCAATCTCATGACCCTGAGATCATGACCTGACCCGAAATCAAGTGTCAGACACTCAGCCAACTGAACCACCCAAGTGTCCCTACTTCTTTTTAGTTTTAAGTAACTAAAGGACTTGGAACATTTCTTAGGTGCTTCAATTTTATATTTAACATGTTGTGATGTTACAAAGATCTTGCTTGGTAGCAAATGTGACAAAAGCTATATGAAGAGCTCATACAAATAATAAAAAAGATCAAAATTAAAAATAAAGAGAGGATATTATAGCATTCAAAACTAATTTAATATTTATTATATGCCAGGCTCTCTTCTAAAAGCACAGACTTTAGGGATGGAATTTCTGGATTCAAATTCCAACTCTGGTAAATTACTAGGAGAACTTTAGAGAAGTTCCTTCACCTCTCTGAGGCTCACTTCCCTCATCTATAAAATTGGCATAGAATTAACTGCTTAGAGCTGTTGTGAAGAATTAATGCATGTGTCATGCATGGAATACTGTCTAGCACATCCTAAGTACTCAGAAAATAACTCATCATTAGTGTTAAACTCTGATAACTATTAACAACTCTTTGCAGTAGTAATAACTCTTAGTATTAATAACTATTTTTAATTACTGTCAGTAATAACTTTTATCATTAGTGATAACATGATTGGTTATAACTATGATAACTAGTGATAATATATAAATTTCATTACTTCCTTTTTTTAAATTTCATTACTTATTAGGCATTATCTCTTCTAATTTAAAAATCTTCTTAGCTCTGATTCAAGTTTCCTCTGATAGCTGCTTAACCATACAAAGCCAAAAAGAAAAAAAAAATTACCAGAGGTCTTATGACCAGTAATTGACATCACTGGGCAGAAGTTGTCTGTCCACCTCCAAAATGTGAGCATTACATGTTTCTACCTCTGAACATAAGCAAATAGGTCAAAAACATTTAATAAGGCAACTAGCATTTACTGAGCTCCTTCCATGTTTCTCTTTCTGTATCAACATGCAGGGGCATGTGTGTGTGTGTAGGAGGGCAGTGGATAGGGAGGGGATGTTCCTTCAAAACCTCTACCAGCAACATTCTTTGCAAGTATTTTTGAGCATCCCAGAACACTGAAAATGGTAAGCCAGATAGGATCCAAGCAGCATCCAAACACAAAGTTCCATTCATTCATCCATCTATATTTATTATCCATTTATTATCAAATTGAATATTTACTACCTACCAGACATTGTTCAAGACTTGAGGGGCCAGTACTGAAAAAAAAAATCATAAGAGCTTACAATTAAATGGAGAAGACAGTCAGCAATCAAACAAACAAGTAAGTCATAACATTTATTAGTGTGAAAAGCTAGACTGTGTGTGATGGAGAATAACTTTAAATCTGAACATTTAGAATAAGATCTGAATGGCAAAAAAATAAAAAAAGGAAGCAGCTATGAAAAGATGATAGGAAAGTACAATCAGGGAAGAGGAAACAGAGAAAACGAGCTTATATGGGAAAAACTTGGAATGTTTGTGGACTGAAAAAAAAACAGTGTGGGAGGGGTCTAGTAGATAAGGAGTAGAGAGGTAGGAAATAAGTTCAGAAAAGCAGGTGGGGGCCAAATTAAAGAGATCTTGATACGCCAGGATGAGTATATGAGAAGCCATTGAAGGGAGTATCTTTTTCTGTGATCCTGGCTACTGTATAAAATAAGGATTTGGGCAGGACAAAAGGAAAAAGAGACTCCTGAGAAATTAGGAGGTTCTACAGGATTCCAGATGAGATATGAGGATGGATTGGACAAAAATAATTGTACTATAAGATGGAGGAAAGTGGACATAAGTGAGGATAAGCTTGAGAGGTAGAACGGATACTTTTTCTAAATGATTATATGTAGACATTCAGGGAAAGAGCAGAATCAAGGGCCGTAACTCCTAATGGTCAGTGGTCAAAGTCTACAGTTGAATCTAGATGCCAATGGAAAGGACAGCCAAGGTAGGTCCTGAGCCAAATATTTTTGGTGCCCATTGAGAGTTTGGGGGCATTTCCTCCATGAGGCTGCTGGGATGTGTGGGACAGATGGTGCTCTCTCCATCTCTAGATGCTGAAGCCACTCCTGATCATGTGGCCCCACAGCTCCTGTTCCCTCAACCTGGGCCCAACCTACTTCTCTATCCTGAGGCTAATTCTCTGGTCTCTCAATCTTCCTGTGCAGCCAAAGACATCTTTCCAGTTGTAGGAGAGGTGACCTATTCTCTTACTCATTGCACATTCTTCCTAAGTTTCTTGCCTAAACACCTAGGTCCCCATTTCCTGGGCCTAATCTTGAGGCTTCTAAAACACAAACACTATAATTTTTTTTTTTTTTATAAATTCATTCCTTTTTTGAATCTGTTGAATATTTCCCCTCTTGTTGAATGTGTTGCTGACTAAATGGAAGGAAGAATCTGAGGGTAGATGAAAATTGCAAAAGAGTACACACACACACGCACACACGCACACACACACACTGATGGATATTTCAAAATCATTATCCTGGGGCACCTGGGTGGCTCAGTCAGTTGAGCATCTGACTCTTGGTTTTGGCTCAGGGCATGATCTTGGGGTTGTGAGATCGAGCCCTATGTCAGCTCCGTGCTCAACTCAGAGTCTGCTTGTCCCTCTCCCTCTGCTCCTCCCCCTGTTCTCTCAAATAAATAAATAAAATCTTTTTTTTAAAAAAATCACTATCCCTCCATGCTTAGCCTTATTTAGTCTCAAATATCTCTCTTAGTAGTTACTAGCTCACTTTAAGCTTGTCCCTTGGCCTCTGTTGGTTTAATGTCCTCACACATTAAATTAGAATGAATAACCTTCAAATTCCTTTTAGATCCAAGCTAATTATAACTCGATTCTAGATTCTGGACAAAAACTTGTATTCATTTGCTGCTTACTATCTCCCAGGAGTTTTGGGAAAGAACAGTGGAAGGTAGTCAGTCTAAATTGTATCTCTCACTTAGATTCGAGGTTATTCGATGGGATGATCAGTCAAGCCTGCTAGGATTGTATTTGAATTAGTGCACTAGATATTTTCTAGAAAAGAAGTCATTCTAAGAGCCCAGACACAAAATCTTAGTTATCCTGAGCTATCCTCAGACTAGCAGGGGCCTGGTGGGAGATAGAATTGCCTTGTGGGAGCAGCTCATCTACCACTACTAAAGAGAAAAACTGAGATTAGAGGGAGAGAAAGACAGAAGGGAAGAAGGAGAAGGAGACAGGAGGAAGAGGAGGATGAGGAGGAAGGAGAAGGAGAAGAAGCAAGGCAAAAGAAAGAAAATACAAAATATATTTAATAAACTTATTCATACTACGTATACAATATATCATGAGAAACTCACAGAGAAATGTGAGGGGCTAGGGGATAATAAAATGGTAGTATGATTGGATATCATGCAACAGAAGCTAGGGAACACAATTTACACTTCTAGTCTGTTATTCCAGAAACTAAAAATTTAAAAGGTTAAATAACTTTGCAATAGTTTATATAACTAGAAAAAGTAGAAAGGGTATTAATATATCCACTTAAAATATTTATTGAGCACTGACTATGGGATAGGAAGCATATTAGACACTGAGGATACAGGGGTGACAGATGACATGGCTGATCTCAAAGAACCTATATGAAATAGCAGTTAATAAACAAGTAAATATTAAGTATGTAGGTATATTAGATAATTAGAGGTAATACAGAAAAAAAATGGAACAGGGTTAGAATAATAGAGAATGGAAGACAGCAGGGTAGGACAAACCATGTTATTTTCTATCAGTGAAGTTCTCAATGTTAAATGGACTGATAAGGTTATTGAGCCAAAGTCTGAATAAATGTGACTGACAGCTGATATCCCAGTACCTGAGCATAACTTGTGTTTATTACATGTTTATGGTTCCAGAGACAATGTTATCTTTTTTTTTCAAAGCTAGACAATGTAACCTTTTGATTGCAGCATTGCCTCAGTCATGGTCTATTCCACATAGCATGTAAAATAATTTAAGTTGTGGATAAGATCAGGAAAAAAATTCTCTTCTAAGTATTGAAATTTTTAAATCATACAATTCTTCTACCTACTTGAATTGAATTATACCACCAAACATAATATTGCAACTAGGGGCCATACGGTGAAAAAAAATTTAAGGACACATAATATCAGAGGTAATCTAGAAATCTGGAATAAGTGATTGAAAGTCAGTTAAGAAACAGCTTACATTTGCTCTTTAATTATAGATTCCGTTACTGATATTTCATTTTCCTTAACAGTAAAGGAATCTTTTCAAATGTTTTCTTTAAAATAGATAATTCTGGCTCTAGTTCTTCTTGAATTGATTAAAGAGACTCTTGTTTGAATTTGCTTTAACCTTGCAAGTCAAAATAACAATTGTGTTTTCATCCCCACCCCTCCCCTCAAAAAAGAAAAAGTATATTGCTAGATTTAGGGAACTGCTCATATAATTGTCTCTTTGAAAATTCCTTAAATAAAAAAGCACAAAATTTGAGATTTCCATTTCTAAACAATGACCTCATGCTGAAATATTAGCAGGGAAATTGGCAGTTGCCAACCTCTAAAGTTTGGATGAGGAATTTTCTGTATCACTGCCATCCCCACATGCAAATCACCCCCTATCACCTTCAATCCTGGTAAGACAAACCGTGAGATCCGAAGTATAAAATACGTAGGAATCATAGTTAACCATGTTAGGCTAAAGACTCTAATTTCCTGTAATAAACCTTCTAGTTCCCCCATGCCACTCTCTAGCTGCAAAATCTTGAATTTATCTTCTGTAGATCATTGTTTCTTCATCTTTAAAAATGCTGTTAATGTATTTTTAAAAATCTCTTTGGGGTGCTGGCTAGCTCAGTCAGTAGAGTGCGTGACTCTTGATCTCAGAATTGTGAGTTCGAGCCCCACGTTGGGTGTAGAGATTACTCAAAAATAAAATCTTAAAAAAAAACTCTCTTTAAGCACTAGTAGTCAAGTATTTATACAAACTAAGATGTTTTCCTGGTTGGGATATATTTAAATACTTTCTGAGTCAGACAAACATGAATTTGGATCTTGATTCATCAACTTACTAGTTGGGTTATCTTTGTCTCATTTTTTTTCTTTAAAAATGGCATTCCTTGAAGGATAAATGAGGCAACACATGGGAAATACTTTGCTCAATGCCCAGCACTTAACAAAAATTCAATGTTCTCTACTTTATCCCTGCGTTATGCTTCATATTTTCCAAAGGATTTCTGATAGAATTTGACCATCACTGCACTCATCACATTGCTAACCAGGAGATGGTTTCTGCAGTTTTATTAGGAAAAAAGACAGGTAATCAGAGGTAGTGTTGGAAGAAAAGCCTGTACCTATATGACAGTATTTTTAAATTTAAAACCAACTTCCTCTGTGAATGAAATTACTCGCTCTACCAGTATTGTCTGGGTATTTGGAAATTTTCTGAAAATATTGTATTTGCTAGCATTTACTCTATAACAAACTGCTTGTAAAACTTGGTGGCCTAAAACAACAATCACTTTATTGAACCCACTGCTCTTTGGGTTGTCTGGGCAGTTTTTCTGGTCTGAGCAGGCTGGGCTGATCTCTTTTAGGCCCTCTAATATGTCTGTGTCTAACTGATGAGTCAGATGATGGCTGTGACATTTGGCAGTTGGCAGGCTGTTGATCAGGGCAGCCAAAGTATTTGGGGTGTCAGGGCCTTGCTCTCTCATAATCCAGCAGACTTGTTTGGGCTTCTTGACTTAGTGGTGATTGCATTCTCCCCAAACCAGTGAGAAGGCAATCCCCAATGCATCTACAGAACATTCAGTTCTTATGTCACATTCACTATTATTCCATTGACCAAAGCTAGTTAGATGATCAAGGCTAGAGTCGATGTGGGAAGGTAGTGCCTTTCTATTCTGAGCCATGAATAAAGGAAACAGGATGATTGCATTTATTTTGCAAAAAATGAACCATGAATGTACAATGCTGTGCTTATCAGAACTAGTCAATATCTTAACATTTCTTTACAAAGTCAAATAAGATAATTTGCTTAAAAGAGTGAATAATTATGGCCATCTTACTATTTATTTTAAAAAATTCTATAGCGCTAACTCTTCACCAGTAACCCTGCCTTTTTTTCTCCCTTCATTCTTTCCTTTTCATACTTCATAATACACAAATCAAATTAAAGTAGGGTGTTCTGGGTAAGAAGAAAAGAATAGCAGCCAAATATATCTTTTGATATTTTCTTGGAATCCCAAACAATTTGGTATTGCACTGCTTTTTCTTGATTTATACCTTAAAAAGGTAAAGGAATGTAAATTTTCAAACTGCTATTGGAAAGCTCAAATAGCAGTTTTGTTTTTGTCTTGTAAAACAGATATAAAGGGATACCCAGTGAAAAATACATTAACAATCTGAGAGCAAATATTTATGTTTTTCTAATTTATTGTCAACAGTTAAAATGAGAATACAGATAAGAAAAAAAATTGTGAGTCTCCATTATTCCAATAATGTGAGTAAAGACAGTTTTAATAATAGACTATAAGTCTGGCAATAATCACTTGGTGATTTTTCACCTCCTTTATATTCTCTTTCCCTCCCAACCTCCCAAATGCCCAACATCATAAATCAAGCAGGAAAACAATTATGGAGGAGATTTATATGCATTCCATGCTTACTGTGTTTCAGACATTCTGCTAATTGTGTAATAATATTATCCCATATACTTTTATTTGTAACGTATTATTTGGGATGCCAAAAACTGCTACACAAACTACAATAAGAAATGGTTCATACTTGGTGTCATATGCCTATTACATTCTCAAACTCTTAGAAGTAAAATGTTTGGCTTAGTGGCTTTTAGTGGTAATAGAGAGTAATTATATAAAGAACCAGAATCAGATTATCATGCCTGATCTTACTTCTCGAAAGTCTACAAAAAACATAAAATAATAGTAGATTTACAGATACTCCTTAATAACTTAATAATTTCTCAGTATCTCATTCATCAAAAATTCAGTTAGCATATATGATATAATAGAAATTTCTAGACACTGGGACTAAGAGCAGTCAATGGTGTATAGAGGGCAGGGTGCTGAGACTTATCTGCCTCAGGTGCAGGCAGTTAGGGAGTGCATCATCCACAGAGAATTTGAGAACAGTAATAAAGGCAACTAAAGTTGGTCTTCTTCTGTTATTACCACATATTGGCAATTGTTAACAAAGTCAGTAAGAAAATAGCCTACCCCCCAAAAAAATTATTTTGTGGGTGTAAATATTTTAAAACATTGCTGTTGATGCAAAAGTTGGGTGTTCATCCTTTCTGAGGGCTGAGTTAATATTCCATTGTATATATGGACCACATCTTCTTCAACCATTCATCTGTTGAAGGGCATCTCAGCTCTTACCACAGTTTGGCTATTGTGAACATTGCTGCTATGAACATTGGGGTGTATATGCCCCTTCTTTTCACTACATCTCTATCTTTGGGGTAAATACCCAGTAGTACAATTGCTGGGTCATAGGATAGCTCTATTTTTAATTTTTTGAGGAACCTCCACACTGTTTTCCAAAGTGGCTGTACCAACTTGCATTCCCACCAACAGTGTAAGAGGGTTCCCCTTTCTCCACAACCTCTCCAACATTTGTTGTTTCTTGCCCTGTCAATTTTTGCCATTCTAACCGGTGTAAGGTGGTGTCTCAATGTAGTTTTGATTTGTATTTCCCCGATGGCTAATGATGATGAACATTTTTTTCATGGGTCTGTTAGCCATTTGTATGTCTTCTTTGGAGAAGTGTCCGTTCATGTCTTCTGCCCATTTTTTGACTTGATTATTTGTTTTTTGGGTGTTGAGTTTGAGAAGTTCTTTATAGATCTTGGATATCAGCCCTTTGTCTGTAGTGTCATTTGCAAAAATCTCCCATCCCCTGGGTTGCCTCTTTGTTTTGTTGACCATTTCCTTTGTTGTGCAGAAGCTTTTTATCTTGATGAAGTCCCAAAAGTTCATTTTTGCTTTTGTTTCCCTTGCCTTTGGAGATGTGTCTTGAAAGAAGTTGCTGTGGCTGATGTTGAAGAGGTTACTGCCTATGTTCTCTGCTAGGATTTTGATGGATTCCTTTCTCACATTGAGGTCTTTCATCCATTTTGAGTTTATCTTTGTGTATGGTGTAAGAGAATGGTCGAGTTTCATTCTTCTGTATATAGCTGTCCAATTTTCCCAGCATCATTTATTGAAGAGACTTCTTTGCATTGCATATTTTTCCTGCTTTGTTGAAGATTATTTGACCATAGAGTTGAGGGTCCTTATCTGGGCTCTCTATTCTGTTCCATTGGCCTATATGTCTGCAGTACCATACCGTCTTGGTGATCACAGCTTTGTAATATAGCTTGAAATCAGGCAACGGGATGCCCCAGCTTTTTTTTTCTTTTTCAACATTTCCTTGGTGATTCAGGGTCTTTTCTGGTTCCATACAAATTTTAGGATTGTTTGTTTTAGCACTTTGAAAAATGCTGTTGGTATTTTAATTAGGATGGCACTGACAGTATAGATTGCTCTGGGCAGCATAGACATTTTAACAATGTTTATTCTTCTGATCCATGAGCATGGAATGTTTTTCCATCTTTTTGTGTCTTCTTCAATTTCTTTCATGAGTGTTTTGTAGTTCCTAGAGTATAGATCCTTTACCTCTTTGGTTAGGTTTATTCCGAGGTATCTTATGGTTTTTGGTGCTATTGTAAATGGAATCATTTCTCTAATTTCTCTTTCTACAGTTGCACTCTTAGTGTATAAGAAAGGAACTGATTTCTGTGCATTGATATTGTATCCTGCCACATTACTGAATTGCTGTATGAGTTCTAGTAATTTGGGGGTGGAGTCTTTTGGATTTTCCACATAAAGTATCATGTCATCTTCAAAGAGAGAGAGTTTGACTTCTTCTTTGCCAATTTGAATACCTTTTATTTCTTTTTGTTGTCTTATTGCTGTTGCTAGGACTTCTAGTATTATGTTGAACAATAGTGGCCATCAGAAAGGATGAATACCCAACTTTTGCATCAACATGGATGGGACTGGAGGAGATTATGCTAAGTGAAATAAGTCAAGCAGAGAAAGTCAGTTATCATATGGTTTCACTTATTTGTGGAACATAAGGAATAGCATGGAGGACATTAGGAGAAGGAAGGGAAAAATGAAAGGGGAAATCAGAGGGGGAGATGAACCATGGGAGACTATGGACTCCTGGAAACAAACTGAGGGTTTCAGTGGGGAGAGGGGTGGGGGATGGGTTAGCCCAGTGATGGGTATTAAGGAGGGGCATGTATTGCATGGAGCACTGGGGTGTTATATGCAAACAATGAATCATGGAACACTACATCAAAAACTAATGTTGTACTCTATGGTGACTAACATAACATAGTAAAAATAATAATTTTGTTGGCCTCATATCCCATTACATAAATATACTACCATTTATTTAATCAATCCCCCATTTAAAAAAAAATAAAACATTGCTGTCACTATTGTTGATTATAATAAAATTGTAAGACCCTGGTAACTCAAGTTGTTTCTTTGTCTTTATAATGTGGTACCTTTGTTTACTTAGAAACAACAGCTTGAATGAAGGAATGTATACTACCACAAGGGTTAGAGACACAAATGGGTAACTAACTGTATAACTTGCAGTTTTCCAAATTAACTTTAATGTAGATTAGAGTGTCAAAGAATGAGCAATAAAAATGTGCTAATTTGAAGCACTTGTATGTGTGTGTATACAATTTTAATATATAATATATAATTTTAAATACATAATATATAAATTTTTATGTGTGCTAATTTATTTATTAATATAACATGATTTATATGTTGTACATGTGCTAGTTTGAAGCATATGTATATTTCACAGTTTTGTTTTGTTTTAATTTTTTATTATGTTAATCACCATACATTATTACATCATTAGTTTTTGATGTAGTGTTCCATGATTCATTGTTTGTGCATAACACCCAGTGGTCCATGCAGAACGTGCCCTCTTTAATACCGATCACCAGGCTAACCCATCTTCCCACCCCTCTCCCCTCTAGAACCCTCAGTTTGTTTTTCAGAGTCCATCGTCTCTCATGGTTCGTCTCCCCCTCTGATTTCCCCCCCTTCGTTCTTCCCTTCCTGCTATCTTCTTTTTTTTTTTTTCTTAACATATATTGCATTATTTGTTTCAGAGGTTCACAGATCTGTGATTCAACAGTCTTGCACAATTCACAGCGCTATTTCACAGTTTTATATACATATATATGCTTCAAATTGGAATCTGAAGTAGAGGTAGATGGCAGTCTTGCAGGATTGAGCCCTTAACCTGTGGAATCTGATGCTATCTCTAGGTTGATAGTGTCAGAAATTTACTTAAATTGTAGGACACTCAACTGATGTTGCAGAGAATTGCTCGGTATGGGATAAAACCCACATGTTTGGTGTTAGAAGTGTTGTGAGTGTAGTAGTGGCCTGAGAGTAAGAAGGAGACACAGGAGGAGTGTTTTTTCCCATACAGAGGCCATCTTGGAAGGAGTTTCACTCTTCTTGCTATTATTTTCCAGCATACTGGAAAGACGAAGAGGCAAGTTTTTCAGACTGGAATTATATATCTTAACTGTGTAATAGCATTTTCATTTCTGTGTTATCATTAATACTCTATTTCTATGTAATAAAATACATGGATGCAGATTAAAAAACACTGGGAATAATTGTTAATTTGGAAATACTACTTCAGAGAAATTTGTGTATGCCTATGGTCTGCACATGTGTATGTATGTTTTCTCTTTTATTTTTTTAATTTTTTAAAGATTTTATTTATTTTAGAGAGAGAAAGAGAGCATAAGTTGGGAGGGAGGGGGAGAGGGAGAGGGAGAAGGAGAAGCAGACTCCCCACTGAGCAAGGAGTCCTGCGCAGGGCTCACCCCAGGATGCTGAGATCATAACCTGAGCCAAAGGCAGATGCTTAACCGACTGAGCTACCCAGGTGCCCCATATGTTTTCTCTTGTATTTATTTTATTTTATTTAAATTCAATTAATTAACATATTGTGTATTATCAGTTTCAGAGGTAGAGTTCAGTGATTCATCAGTTGCATATAACACCCAATGATCATTACATCCTGTGCCCTCCTTAATGCCCATCATCCAGCTACCCCATCCAACCACCTCCCTCCCCTCCAGGAACCTTCAGTTTGTTCCCTATGATTAAAAGTCTCTTATGGTTTGTCTCCCTCCCTGATTTTGTCTTACTTTATTTTTCTTTCGCTTCTGCTGTGGTCCTCTGTTTTGTTTCTTAAATTCCACATACGAGTGAAATTATATGATATTTGTCTTTCTCTGACTGACTTGCTTCACTTAGCATAATACCTTCCAGTTCCATCCACATTGTTGCAAATGGTAAAATTTCATTTTTTTGATGGCTGAGTGATATTCCATTGTATGTATACACCACATCTTCTTTATCCATTCATCTGTCAGTGGACATCTGGGCTCTTTCCATAGTTTGGCTATTGTGGACATTGCTGCTATAAACACTGGGGTGCAGGTGTCCCTTTGGATCAGTTTCATATAACACCCAGTGCCCATCACATCATGTGCCCTTCTTAATGCCCATCACCCAGTTACCCGATCCCCCCACCCAGAAACCTTCAGTTTGTTTCCTGTAGTTAAGAGCCTTTCATGGTTTGTCTCCCTCTCTGATGACTTCCCATTCTGTTTTCCCTCCCTTCCCCTACAGTCCTCTATACTGTTTCTTATATTTCACATATGAGTGAAACCATATGATAATTGTCTTTCTCTGATTGACTTATTTCCCTCAGCATAATACCCTCCAGTTCCATCCACATCGGTATAAATGGTAAATATTCATCCTTTCTGATGACTGCATAATATTCCATACACACACACACACACACACACATACCACATCTTTATCCATTCAACTGTTGATGAACATCTTCGCTATTTCCACAGTTTGGCTATGTGAACATTGCTGCTATGAACATTGGGGTGCAGGTGCCCCTTTAGATCACTACATTTGTATCTTTGGGGTAAATACATAGTAGTGCAATTGCTAGGTTGTAGGGTAGCTCTATTTTTAACTTCCTGAGGAACCTCCATACTGTTTTCCAGAGTGGTTGCACCAGCTTACATTCCCACCAACAGTGTAGGAGGGTTCCCCTTTCTCCGCATCCCCGCCAACATCTGTTGTTTCCTGACTTGTTAATTTTAGCCATTTTAACTGGTGTGAGGTGGTATCTCATTGCGGTTTTGATTTGTATTTTCCTGGTGCCGAGTGATGTGGATCATTTTTTCATGTGTCTGTTGGCCATTTGTAAATCTTCTTTGGAGAAATGTCTGTTTTCTCTTTTAAATAAACATTTAAGGCTGTGTACCAATCATCAACATGACCACAATGCCAGAAGATACCCTAAGAGGGAAAATATAAACACTTTTATTTAAATAAATGGGTAGCAATATAATCTGTGAATTCTAAATTAAAGTTTGCAAGTTTTAAGTAATTACATTCCTAACCTTTTATGAAATGATGAGTAAAATAAATGCTAGAATTTTATTGCTTTTTCTAAATGGTGTTTTTAACCAATATCATGTTTTTTAAAGAAAATACTCTTATATCATACATATTCAGTAAAAAGACAAAGTCTTTGTGATATTGTAAAAACTTATAAACCTGATAGAATTAGATCCTTAAATATGAGAGATTAAAAATCTCTCAAAGATTAGAACATAATAGGTTGCAGAAATAAGTAACATCTGGGACTGTTTTCTTGATTTTTCTTCTACCTCCTAAAAATATTTGTTCAATAGAATAGCCAGATACAAATGACATATATAAAATCAGAGCTATTTGTCACAGACATATATATATGTATTTTTTTTTATTTGATCAATTTAAGGATAAAATCCCATAGGATAGAATCTACCCTATCTATAGCCTATAGCATAGAGGATAATAAAGCAGTACTAATTAGGCAATATCATAATATTTTAATATATCCCCTCTTTAGGCAATTTATGTTATTTGAGAACTCAAGGATTCCAAGGAGCAAAGTTTAGAATTCATAGGACATAAAGAAAAATATTGGAGTATTCAAGACTCTAGACAGTAGGGAAGAATCTGTGTTTTTAATAAAAATTTAAATATGCCACTTATGAAATCTGTTTTCTGTAACAAATAAGAACTAGATTTACAATAATATTAGAATTATATATACAAATTCAGCTTAATTTCAGTGTAAAAATATGGAGAGATCAAGTAATTTGTGTCACTTTGCATAGTAATTTTAATATGTAATTTTAAATGTATTCATTTTGCTGATAATTTTTTTCTTTGTATATAACCTTTTTTAAAAAGACACTAGGAATATCTTGGTTCTGCTTTATAAACATACCAAGAAAGGGCTTGATCTCTTTAAATTTCTAGTGGCAAAGTTAATTGTATTTTATGGGGGCACAAGCTACTAAGCTTGAAATAGCAGTTATAAAGGATCCCTTGAGAAGTAAAACATTTTTTTTTTTTTTTTTGGTAATGGGAATGTATCAATATTGATCTCTTTTTTCTCTTCTAAGTATTGAAGGATCTGTCTAAATACTTCCATGGCAAATCTCTCTAAAAAATTATAAGATGTAAATATTCTCTTCATTAATTTTCAGTGAGAAATGAACACTTGAGGTAAACTATTTTTCAAGAGGAAGGATGCTAATACAAATCTTGGTAAAAGCAGAATTTGCCAACAGCATTTTGTTTCTTGCCACATACGATTTAAAGACATCTTAATCAGATTATTCAGAGTTCATGTTAAAACTTGATAGTTTTGTGAGAATGTATTCTAATATTATGGTGTCAATTTTAGGTTGTTATTAACATAGGTTCTCATCTATTTGTCGCTGTTTTCTGTTGTTGTTATAAACAGTATTTATCCTTTCTCACACTTCCTGATTCTTTTCATTGGTAGAGTGTGTTTTGTTTGTTTTTAGTTGTAAGGAATAGTGAAGTCAACAACAGTCCAAGAATTTAGTATTATTCAGACTTGATTTAATCTCTTCTTATATAACCTACACATTATGGGAGAGTCCAGTCAAAGAAGATGGGTCATTCTTCAATATCTGCTCTTTCCTGATGGCTTTCCTGATGGTCAAAACCATCTGTGGCCACTCTGGTGGAGCTTCATGGACTGGGAATGTTGTTCACAATTTTTTACTGAGGTCCTGGGGGCACTATTCTCTCGGGTAGGTTATTGAGATTCTCTCTCTCTCTCTGTCTCAGTTAATGAGATAAAGCATTAAATGAAAATGTCATATAATGTGAAATATTTTACAAAGAGAAATTGGGAGTTCTGGTTTACCAGCTTTTGACTTTGTCTATGAACTTTGGTTTCTTTATTTGTGAATGTAGATTATGTGAAAGGCTACAGTCATTTTATCTTAAATAATGGATTAGATGGGGAGCAAGCCCCTCCCCCTGCCACCTCTCCGCTCAGAATCTAAAAGTTGCTAAAAGAGAAAGACAAATGAGTCCTTGTCTGGCAGTAGAAATTGGATCTCCTCTCAGGGCAACTCGAGCTCCAACTTGTTGCTTTATCATGTTGCTGAGATGGGCGCCCCATGAATAATAAAAGCTACTGTGCTTTGAGTTATTATTGTGTGCTAGGCTCTATGCTAAGCACCCTTTATGGTTTCATTGAATTCTCACAGCAAATTATTCACATTTTCAGAAAAGGAGATTTAAGTATCTAACAGTTAGTTTTTAAAAATGGATATGTCTAATACAGAAGGTCGTGACAACTGAATTAAAGTGCTTTTGTGCCCTTTTCTGTTTCAGGATAATCCATTTGGATTATCAATACTACTTATCACAATACTACTTAGGAATACTACTTAGGGTACAATTCCTCTTCACCACTGTGATTAGGTTTTTTTTTTCTTCAGGTTCTGTCTCTGTATCTAGAGCATATGCAGATTATTAATTGTGTTAGTTAGAATGGGCTATATTATACTCCAGTAACAAGAAACTCAAGATCACAGTGACTTAAAGCAACAGGGATTTATTGCTGTTCATGCTGCATGTCCTTCTCTGGTCAGCTAGGGATTCTGCTTCACAATATCCAGCCTCTCATGACCAAGGTTACTTTTCTGGTTAATCAATATAACATCATCATTTTTCATGTGATAACATTTTATGTCATCTGTTATATAGATATGCCCTAACTTTTTTTTAACAAATCCCCAATTATTTCATCTAGGGTGGTTTTTCCATTTTAGTGAGCTGATATTTCTACCCTCATGACAAGTGGTATTCTCTAGTGGCTAAGAGCACAGTCCCCAGGGACCAGAACCTTTGGGTTCGCAGCCTTGTGTGCCAATAGCTATGTGAGCCATTTAGGTAAGCTGTTTGAACTTCCTGTGCCTCACTTCATCTGTGAAATATAATTGTACATGTCTCATAGGATTGCTGTGTGAATTTATTGAGGTTGAACATAAAGTATATAGACTGTGGCTGACTCATGGTAGGCACCATATATGTTAGCTAATAATTTATGATTAAGAAGTAATACTACTTAGGAATAGAATTTCTGAGTGAAAGATTATTATAAATATTAGGGCTTTAAATGTATAAAACAAAATTAGATTTTTTAAAATTTAGAACCTTAAAATATAATAAAGGATTCCCTGAGAAGACCTAAAGCTACTCTATGGGGCAGATTATATGCAGTTTACTAATAAAGTATAGGGAACCGACATAACCTGAAGCTACTGTGGATAGGTCAGAGTCTTTTCAATACTATTTTCTTCCTAAATAGCCCTGGATCTGCAATCTTCTTTTATCAACTTCCCCTTATATTCTGGCCTATGTCCCATACTGAACCATAGGAATATCTGATCTTTGTTAAAAGCTTACTTCTGAATCTCAGCCTCATCCTGATAGGGCAGGTCCACCCATCAGCTCTACCTTCAGACCTTTATAATTTCACTGTATGAAGCTGAGAAAGATACAATTCAATTTAACAATCATTCCTGATACATGCAGGTCTCAGTTCCCTGTTCCTGTGCAGTAGCTTTGTCTCAGTCTCCTGTTCTTTCTGTTCCAAGGTTTTCATTTTTTTTTTTTTTTTAAGTAAGCTCTATACCCAACATGGGGCTTGAACTCATGACCTCAAGATCAAGAGTCACATGCTCTACCTACTGAGCCAGCCAGGCACCCCAATTGTTCCAAGGCTTTCAGAAGCATATTCTTCCAAGACATTTGATATCTCCCATTAACATTTACATTTCATATCATAAGGCTATACCATTTATCTGCTTTTTTTTTTTAACAGAAGGCAGTGTAGTTTCCAAAATGAAATGTATCATTATAGTGCATTCTATATGTTGCTAAGATTATCACTGTACTTACTATTGGACTTGTTTTTCCTAAAGTTTAAAAGCCTTATGTTATTTCCTGTAACTCCATGTACTTAATGTGTTTTGCTTTTCACTGAAAGAATATGCACATTGCAGGAAAGCAAATAGTAAAATTTGCATCTAAATTTCCTAAAGAAGTGGATAAGTTGACTACTATAGTCTTATAATATGTGTGGCCACACATCAATGTAATCTGAGAGACCAGAAATCCTCACACTGATGGATGGAAAGACTTAGATACCGTTGACTTAAAAGCTCAAAGTCCATTGAAAAGACAGAGCCTAGATTTAGCTCTTTGTTCCCTGACACATCTGACTAGCATTTGGTTAATGTCAGTGTCTTGCTAATACATTTAGTACAATCTCTTCCTCAGCATGATTAACTATAATAGGGCTGCTGCTGAAAAGGTGTGCTTAATGTATTGTAAAGGGTCACAGATGGGGAGTATTAAGTCCAAGATGCCCAGCTAGCTAGACTATGAAAAATATAATCTATATTTAATATCCTTTCCCATTAGCAGTAACAGTCATACATAAGCAATTTCAGTTAAAAACTAATCTAGAGCAGCAACAAAGTTAAATGGCATCCCTATTGACAAAAGGTAGGGCTCTATTAGTCCCGCCCACTACTGGCTGTTCACCAGTGTTGGTAGAGATTAATGAGTCTTATGATAACAGGGTCACTAATGCAGATATTTGGTATAAGTTTACTCAAGAAAAACAAAATAATAAGAGGGCCAAGTTTATTCAACACCTCTAGCCCAGTTCTTTTGAAAAACATGATTTAAAAATCATCTACCTTAATGTGCACTCATGTGGTCATTTCTTTTTCTTCTATTTCCAACATTATGTTTATAGGGCAATTTATTTCTTCAGTATAAATTCAACCTCTTTCAAAAAATGGCTTTTTCTGGATCATCTGATTTTGTTTAATGGAATTAATTAAATTTACTTTATTCCACCTGACAGACTTTCTTCTTTTGGTAGTATACTATAAAAATGACATAATGCATTTACTAATTTGCAACCAGGACAAGTAACATGAACCCACAGTCTACAGCCGTGAAAGATATGATTACACCTTAAAGAAAACATAACATGAATAAGTTATATTGAAACCATCAAGGTGCCTACAACAGTAAGGTACCCGTGCTTGACTATCCTGTCGCTTCAGGTTTAGTAGGAATTTTCCATATATGTTGGAGACTTTGTGCTCACAGCCTCTGACAGTTCTCCACCCATCTTCCATGGGATATTATTAACCTAGTGTACCTTCATAACTGGTATTTATTCATTCAGTCAGTATTTATTAATCACTGTACCAATGTGTTAAGAGTTAGAGACAATTGTAAACAAAATGAGACATCAACTCTAATCTTGTAACTCTAACCTTAGTAGGCTGGTAGGGAGACAAGCTATTCAACAAATACAAATACAAAAGTATGTTTAAATTGTCATGAGTTTTGTAAGAATACTTCATATAAATATCTGATCAGGACCTTATGTTATAAAGCCAGCAATGTGCTGGTTTAAATTGGGTGGAATGGAGAAAGTCTTCTAGAAGGAGTACACAAATGTGGGGTAGTAAGAGTGAGTAAGTGTTAACCAGAGTTGGGGAAATGTTCCAGACACAAGGAAGGGCACATAAGTTTTTGGGTGGTAACACACTTGGTGCCATCAGGAAACTGAAAGGTGGTCTGAGTTAAAAAAAAAAAAAAATTTGCCTTTTGCATGGTTAATCTTGGAGCACAAATTATAAACAGGTGGTAAAGGATAAGTGCACACATTCTGAATTCAACTTGTTCTGGATTAACACAGAAGTCTTATTTCAGAGTTTTCGCTGGATTTGTGTCCAAGACAGGCTCTTCTCAGACCCAGGTCTTGGAAAGAACAGTGTCCAATCTCCCCATCACAGTCTGCATCCGAATGGACTGGTTCTACCTGCAATTGCCTCACATGGAGCTGTTTGCTGCTTTACCATGAATCTCTTGCCCATAATTGCTTCAGGTACCCTCTCTGTGCCAGTCAAGTTTGACTAACCACTGGATTTCTGTCTTCTTACTCCAAAAGAATGGAAGAGAGTCTCAAGTCCTTTTCTTCATCATCTTCCACAGACATTTCTTGCTTGTTCAGCCCCTCTTCACCTCTGGAAATAAACAATTGCTAAACTTCTTGACTTGTTAGTCCTTATCTCTTGTCAATCAAATATCTTATATCCTCATAACCAGTTTGCAAAAATTACAGTTAAGACAGGTAAGGTTTTGGGGCACCTGGGTGGCTCAGTCGTTAAGCATCTGCCTTCGGCTCAGGTCATGATCCCAGGGTCATGGGATTGAGCCCCGCGTCGGGCTCCCTGCTCAGCGGGAAGCCTGCTTCTTCCTCTCCCACTCCCCCTGCTTGTGTTCCCTCTCTTGCTGTCTCTCTCTCTGTCAAATAAATAAATAAAATCTTTAAAAAAAAAAAAAAGACAGGTAAGCATCTTAATAGCATCTCTTATTGTCCATATAACATATAAAACACATTAAGATATAGTGCAGAATGAAGCAGACTAGAGTTGAGTCAAGTAGTCAAATAAATAAATAAATATACAAACTATAATTACAAAATATAAATATATATATAATTTAATATATAATATATAATGGTCATGACTGGATACATAGTGGGTGTGGCTATGAATTAACTTCTCTGCTCTGGCAGGTCAGCAGGACAGGACCAGGGCCTGTAGAGCTTATTGTTTGAGGACTCAAATCAGGCCAGGGTGTGCACTGAATTCCCTGGTCAAGTGAAGCCACTGGTTTTGCTCTCCAGACAGAGAAAGCCATGGGCTGTGCTCTCTGTTCAAGTGCCACTGTATATAGGGTTGTTGAATGATCTATGGAGCTTCCTGTATGCTCTGGTTAGCCTCCTTGATTGGCCAGGCTGAAGGATATTTTCAGCAATAAGCAGGGCTACAAAGATACCCTGCCTGAGGCCCAGTGGGAAAAATAACTCTAAAGAGCTTATAGAGCTCTTTATTTGTTGTCTTAACTAATCTGCACCCCAAGTTCCCTGACCAAACAGGCCACTGGCTTTGCTCTGCAAACTGCCAGCTCTTCAGGCCTACCTTTCATTTTGAGCACATAACAGCTTCCACGGGTTATCACCAGCTCTTCTGGTCCAATGGGGCCAGAAGAGACTGTCCACAGCAAGCAGGGCTATGTTTTAGCTCCATTGCCTGTGTAGAAGGGGAAGGGGATACTCTGGACTATCTCAAATTCCTAAACAGGCTCTCTGGTTGGGAGGCACCCAGAGCTACCCTCAGTCTTGGCTATTAATTAGCTCCTGCATGTGTAGCAAGGGAATGCTCCAAGCTCAGTATTGGCTTTGCTGTGGAGGAGGGAGTTCAGCTCTGCCTGCCCACCTCTGAGCTCAAGGCACTGCTGAGCTACACAGCTTTCAGGAGTTGTCACCAGTCCTTCTGGTCAGATGCAGCTGGAAGACATTCTCCATAGGTGGTAAGGCTGTTATTCAGGTCCTTGCCTGACTGGGGGCAAACTAGAGCTAACAAAACTCCTCATTCCAGGATCTGAATCAGGCATATCTGCACCCCACCAAGTTCTCTGGTCAGAATACATCTCAACTTGGTTCTGCAGATGAGCATAACCACTGGTTGGGATTACTACTTGGGAACTGCAGGTATGAATTCAGTCTGCCAAGATCCATGTGTGTTCATTATTGCAAGCTCCTCCACATTGCTTATCACAGTCAGATTCCCAGTGCCTGGGCCTCATAGATCCCCCCTGCAGTCCCCATGGTGGGAGATCAGTGTAGCAGCTATAACAGAGTAACCCCCAATGCTGGTGGAGGGCTCGTTGTCCCATGGGGTTCTCTTTTCCCACTGGAGGAACCAGAGGCCCAAGAGACACCTCTCTGCATGGTCCTGCACTGGCCCAGGGGAGGGTCAATGCAGTCAATGTGTAGTCACTTTTCCTACCCTTCAATACAGTCTCTCTTGGGCTCTGAGGTGCAGGGAGGTGTTTCAACCTCAACCCCCTAGTCTAGGATTCTCTCAGTGGTGCCTTGTTCTTGAAGAGTTGTTAGTCATTCTTCTTGTATGGAGAAATGAAGTCAGAAATAACCTATGTAGCTGTCTGATGTCACTCCAAGGCTGGTTTTTAATCCAGCTCTATTCAATTCAATAGGAAGAGATTCTGAATGTCTTAGTGTTAAGATTGAATAAGCAGGAAGATGATACAGACAAGAAAACAAAGACAATATTCATACTTCAACATCTATGAGTAAATCCTAAATGAAATGAGATTCTGGATGATAATCAAAGGCAAGAATTATGTCTTCTATGTCCTTTTAGATTGGAACTGAGAAGGACCCACAGGTGCATACTGGCTGCCTGATTCAGGTGGCAGAAGTGGCTTATTGAGGAAGAGAGATAAAAGTCATCTAAAGATCTGGTAGAAAATGTGGGAAACACATATTTTAGGCTTTGCTCATGACAGGACTTAGGTGATAAAAATGGTCCTTTCTCTCTTTTATTCTCTAATCATTATATTCTATTACCTCTTTCACATCTTTCTGGAAACTCTTTATAAATAATAAAATATAAAACCAACACAATAACAAGGATAAATAGAAAATGCTACATGCTGAGTAAATAATTTTGAAATCTTGTGAGATTGCACCAATGTACAGAGCAACCAGTCTACTTATATATTTGTTAGGTCTGTTTTGGTCATGCTCGGTGTCATGCTAAGGACAGTGAAGCATAGGAAAAAAAGAGATATTGAATGATTCATTCATTCAATCTATATTTATTCAGCATCAAGTATGCACAAGGCACTGTGCGAGATTCTGCAAATAGAGGAATAAACAAGGTAAAAGGATTCCTTGCCCTCATGTAGCTTATATTCTCCAGGTACAGATATGCAGCATACAACTCATTATACAGATAATCAGTTATAATTCTGGTATATCTGTGAAGGAGAATTACAGGATGCTAAAGAATATCCAGAAGGAGAATGTGACCAAGAATGTGTGTGTGTGTGTGTGTACGCGGGTGTATGTGCATGAGTGCGTTCATGAGTGTGCTTTGGGGCAAAGGAGCAGATTGGAAAGGATCCCCCAAGGAGATGATATTTTGAGTCAAGACTACAATGAGTAGAACTTAACTAAGAAGGAGAGTAGCTGGTGAGCAGACCCTACGGTTGTTATGAGGTCTCTGTGGATCGAACTCAGAAGGCAAGGTCATCAAGGCATGAAGTCAGGCCACAAAGTTTGGCATGGGCTAGATAATGCAGAGCCTGATAATGATTTGGGTGATTTTTTTTTTTTTTCTGTCACTAATATATGGAAAGATGTTGATGGGTAACCTGGAATGATCAATGACTTTGGAAAGATCACTCTGCCTGTAAGATAGATCATGGAAAAGGCAGGATCAAAATGGAGTACAGGAGGACCAGTTGGGAGTTTGTATTGGTATATCATAAAGCAATATTGGTAGCTCGGATGAGAATGACAGAGTGGATATGGAGAGAATAGACAGATTTGGAAAATATTCTAGGAACTAACATTGGCACAGTTTAATAATGGACAATATAAATAGAAGCGGGAGTGTCAAAATTTTCTTGTCTCTCATTTTGGAATTTACAATTTTGAAGAAAAACAAGAATTGACTGATATTTCTTTAAGATTTCTGAATCTCTGACATAGAAATTTGTCTCTTCATTTTGATAGTTGTGAAGATGCTCTTTAGTAAAATTAGATAGACATACTCCCTGGTAGATAGGGTTCTTATCTTTCTAAGGATTACATCAGATTCTTTTCTTTAAGTGGGTTGGGGAATGTGTGATGGTTCCTTAGAGAAAAAAAAAATTGGAGAAGCAGTGGTTGGGTGGCAGTGATAGAGTGTGTTAATAGAGCCTAAACACTTGTCAGTTGGCAGTGACCTATACTGTGGAAACGTGCTACCATTTCTGACAGTTTCATTAGGTAAGTCAAGTTCAGGGTTGTCAAGATTGCTAAGCTCTCTTCTTCTCTGGTTTAAAAACTGGTCTGAAAGTCTGCCTTGGTACATGTGCAGGAAGGAGCCTGGGATTGCTATCCTTAGACAGGTCTGCTTACAAAGTTGTCCCTTAGCTGGTGTCAGGAACTTGACTGGCAAATAGTTCCCTACACTGATACAGAACTTTTCCTAGATGGTAAAAGTGGCTCATGGTGCCTAAACTGTTTATATAAATAATATCGTTTATGCTGAACATCTGCTTTTATTTTTGGAGTCTGAAATTTTGGTACATGCTATGCAGAGGGTACCCACTTTGCCAGCCCCTAATAAAATCCCTGGCACTGAGTCTCTAACAAGCTTCCCTGGTAGCTAACACTTCACACATGTTGTTACAACTCATGGTCTGAGGGAATTAAGCACATTCTGTCTGACTCCACTGAGAGACAATTCTTGGTAGCTTGTGTCTAATGTTTCCTTTGAACTTTGCCCCATGTGCCTTTTCCCTTTGCTGATTTTGCTTTATATCTTTTCACTATAATAAATTGTGGCCATGAGCATGACCATAGGCTGAGTCCTATGAGTCCTTCTGAGGAATCATCAAAACTGGGGTGGTCTGACACAGAAAAATCACTGGAGAATATTATCTTGCTGTTACTTGCTATTAAGTTACTCCTATAAGCAGACATTGAGCATGGATTATCAATATAATAATTCATGAGAGTAATGACCTTATCATGTAATTTTGGTGGAGATTATTTAGGACAATCTCAAATATGAAAGAATCCCCTTAATATATCTCAAATTTGCCAGATTCACCTAAAGAAGATACAAGTATGATTAGACATCATAATTTTGCATGTGAACATCTTCAGTAAAATGAAACTATCACTAATTTAAGTCCTTTGGACCCTGTTTTCATAAGGTTTCTTTATTACTCACATTCATGTGCTCGATGTTATTTTCAGACCACAAAGCTTTTCCACAAGCAGGCTCTAGTATGGAAAATGTTTTATGTACAAGGCTGAAATATCTCATTGAAATGATGGGGAAATGAACAAGATATAGGAAATGTCTGTGAGCTGCTTCGTGCTAAAAGCCTCTGTGCCACAAAAGATGGAATGGCACCTGTAATATTATCAACCATAAGTGACCCCTGGATTTGAATTGTGATTATGGAAATGGCAATGTTCTTTCATTTAGGTAATTACTAAGCCTCTTAGAGCACCTTATGTGTGCAGGGTCCAAGATTCTTATTACCTTTTGAAGCCTTTATTACCCTGCACAAATTTAGCACTCACTCTTAAATGCTCTGCTTTATCAAATTCTCATAAAATATCAATAACATGCCCTGAAGAATTTTCTACTTTTTTTTTTCTTTTTCCTCTGGAGCTATCCCAGAGTTCTTTAATTTCTGGTTATTATTTTTAGGTTGAAACATGATAGTCTACCTGTTAAGTGTCTTCCTTACCCTACCCTATGATTGGATTGGATTGACTCTGTGTATGTTTGTGTATGTGTGTGTGTGAGTGTATGTGTGTGTTTCTACTAAGATGTCCTTGGGTAAGGATAAAAACTAATTGTGAATTACTGCAAACTTTGCCTCATATAATCTTTTTTAACTCATTCTTAAGTTCACTTATGATATGAAAATAGAAACTAAATATTGACCAAGGGTTTATTACTCTCCTGGTACCATTCTAAATCTATTAAACTTACCAACTCATTTAACCTCACAGTAGCTTATGAGATAGGTGCTGTTATTATCTTCATTGTGTTAATGGGGAAACAAGACACAGAGGTGTTAAAGCCACTTGCTCAGGGTGACACAGCTACTCAGGGGCAGAGACAGGGGGCAGTCTGGTTCTCAGAGCGTGAGCTCTTCATCTTTGCCATTCACACTGCCTTTGAACATCCTCGTGTTTTTCATTTTCACCACCTCAGCTAGGAGTCTGGCTGCTTCTAACCACATTCTGTTCATCTCCACAGTTCTATGTCTGTCTACGTTTTTGCCCTTGATACAGCTTGCCCTGTGCGTCCTCATTCCGTGATGCTCTTCACTCATGCTCTCTCTTCCAGAAAAGCTTTTCACAGTCTGATGGGCAGCCTGGGAAACACTGCACAGGCAGCACAGGAACAATCTTTGTCTATGGGGCTCAGGCTGTGAACAAAGTGTAAAAGATAACTTCTGATTCCATGGCTTCCAATGAGTTAGCCTCTCTTGCCCTAGTGTAAAGAAGGGGACCTACACCCCCAATCCAGATTTCTAACATCAACCAATATAATTCTAGAAGACAACAATTCCGACAAAACGGGACCCAGCATTGCTTGCCTAGTGTTAAATCTATATTCAGACTCTAGGTCATGTCAGACAGTTTTAAATACAAGTCGTCAATTTTGAGTGGAAGGATTTAGAACATTTTCCCTTCCAGTGAAATCACATAATCCTCATTAAAATGTTATCTTATGGTTCAAATGATTAGCAAGTACTACATTCTCTGAATCCAAGAAGCCTGAAATTTTGTAGATGAATAAAATTCCACCAAGTACGACATGTTTTGTTAACAGAAATCTTCCCAGCTTATCAGTATAGGATCCTATTATTCTTTTAGGCTTCTGTTACTTCTCAGTCATTTCATACATATTCTTTCCCAGCCTCCAGTATTCCATCTCAGGAATAAAAGGTATTTCAAAGCAAATTGAAAAGTGCTTATTATACAGTACCATCAATTTCCTCATTCCCTCCCTATAAATCCATAATGTGAACCTGATGGCAAATCTTCTTTAGGTTTTTCAAGCATAAATTTCAGGCATTGTAAATGACAGCTATTTTGAAACTTTTTCTCCTCTCTTCTGAGCAAGTTTTTAAGTTTATTTTCTAAAATGTTAATACTAAAAATACATTAAAGAAAGCCTGACAGAAAGAAACAAATTTAAGCTAATGATAAAACCCACCAACCCTAAACATTCTTCAGATAAATTAACTTTTTTAATGAGGTCCAGATTTTGACCGTTTCTCAGTTGTTGCTTATATATGGATTCTTTTGAAAATATTAAGAAAAAAATAAGATTAGTTGGAGTTATTTGGATAGGAAAAAAGCTTATGTAATAATCAACAATGTCCTTTACCAAATTAAGTGTTAATGAATATGAAATTGTATTTTACAGTGTTGGCTACAGATTTCATAAAGAAGAAGGATTCCGTGTAAAAAGCATGATAGAATCTATATTTTATAAAATTGCATGATTCACATCCCACTCACATTTGCTGAGTATCTGTAACAACAAATAAGTATATAGATAGGTGGTAAGAAGGCAAATACTTAGAAAATATTACAGACAGGTGGCTGGCTGGCTGGATTTAGCACTGGTTATATGTATAGCAAGGACTGTGTGTTCTATCTCCCTCATTTCTTACCCTGAGCTCTAGATTCATATAGGAATTTCCACTTGATTGGTTAAAAGGTATCACAAACTTAACATATCCAAAGTCTTTAATTTTTTACTCCACTTGTCTGTTTCATTCCATTCTCACCGACCTCCCAACCAACTCCTTCCCAATATTCCATATAACAGTTATTTGCATCACTGCTCATCCAATTAGTTTCCCAGTTCAAAAGCAGATGGGTCATCCAGAATGCCTTTCTTCAGCACAATTTCCCAATATCCAATATGTCAGATAATCCTGTGTGCTCTACCCCAAAATGTATATCAAATCCCACCATTTCTCACTATTTCCACAACCATTTATTCAAATCCCTGGCCAACCTATACCTGAGCAAAACATCCTATTATTTCCCAGCCTCTATTCTCCTCTTCTATGACCAATTTAAAACAGCAGAAAATAGGATCTTAACATTTAAATCTTATTATTCCCCTGATTGAAACGCTTCAATGGTTTTCGATTGCAATTAGAATAAAATCTTAATTTCTCATGGTGTCCAGTGTTGGTCTCTTTTTACCTCACCCAGGTTCTCTCTTACTGTTCATTGTCTTGCTCGTCCTGCTCCATGCAGATAATCTTCCAACATGCCGAGCTCTTTGTCCTAAGATTTTCACTAGCTGTTCTTTCTGCCCAGAAAGCTATTCTCCCAGCCCTTTGCCTGGCTAGCTTATTTTCATCATCTACATCTCTATTCAAATATTTTCTACTCAGAGAAGGCTTCTTTAACCATTCTAATTAAATTAGCTATCATTGCCCCCTTTTCATTACCCTGCTTTATTTTCTTCAAGTCACCTATAATTATCTGGAATTATCCTATTTATATGTGCATTTATGTGTTTAATAGCTTTCTTCTCTCAATAAAATGTAAGCTTCATGAGGCAAGGGGTGTGTGTGTGTGTGTGTGTGTGTGTGTGTGTGTAAGATTTTATTTAATTATTTGAGAGAGTGAGAGCAAGAGCAAGCAGGGGGAGGGAGAAGGACAAGCAGAGAGTCTGCACTGAGCGTGGAGCCCAACCTGGTGGGTCTCAATCCCAAGACCTTGAGATCATGACCTGAGCCAAAATCAAGTGTCAGATGCTTAACTGACTAAGCCACCCAGGTGCCCTGGTCTGTCTGATTTATTTACTTCTGTGTTCCCTGTGCCCAGTGTGGGGATTGCTACACAGTAGGAGCTCAAATAATATTTGTTGAATGAATGAATGGAATAAATAGATCCTATCAGATAATTTGCATGACCACCCTGTAGGATTAGTGGCGTCACCAATGAAGTTTCAGGGCTGCAGATTATCTTTCTGAAATCACATCTGGTTAAACCCAGGACTCATGACACAATTTCTAGATTCATTCCAATTAATGAGGGTTCCTCTCAAAAGTTTCTCCACAGTGGACAGTTGGATTGATGTTCAAATTAAACTGTGTCACTTGATACTGTCCCAACTCACCTTAAGAAGAAGCTAACTTCCCATATGCCTTAAAGATCAATCTCTGTGAGGACAAAGACTTGAGGATTTTTTACTGCCAATGCAGAATAAGAACAACCCTAGAACTATAAATTAACCGGACATAATTTCGGGTGTCTTTTGTTATCTAGAGCCCTTCCCTGAATGAGAAAATAAATGGGGAGAAAATATAAGTGAAAAGGAACAGCCTTCATCTGGGATATACACCAAACATAATGGATAATGTAGGCATGTGCCAGCCACAGCTGGAGAATTTCAGAGCCTGGAGACCATGAACATTCAAGAAAGGAGTTGCCAGTCATTACAAGACAGAGAACTACATTAGGTAGAGGAAGAGTGCTGCTGTAGTTTTTGGATTTACACATGTGGCAGTTGTTCACTTTAAAAATCCTCGTGAAATTGTATCAAATCTCTCAATTAAAATCATAGATAGGCATTCATTTAATTCATTATTCTAATGAATATCTGTGATCGACATCTTGGGCTTTAGCAGATCTGTTCCTGTGGTTGTAAGAAAACAAAGATTCTTGGTTCTCTTCACAATATTTTTTTTTTTCTCTCAGAAATATTACTTTGGTAAAGAAAGTAGGGACTTCACAAAAGTGACAGTAATACAGCCACCATACACACCAAAGATCCCAATTCTGGTGAAAAACTACACTTACAGGTTAATGCTTAAGCAATCTTGGTCACTCTAAATATCAATAACTGTTTATTCAGCACCAGTTTTATGAAGTGATTGAGGGTGCTAATAAGTCTATTATACAATCTGTCAGGAATATTGTAACTTCTAACAAAAAACAAAGAATGTGCAACTAACCTATCAGCCATTCTTGCTTCCCAAGGGCACCCTGATTTCTATCAGGAAAATTCTCTTGGTGAGATGACATATCCAGGGGCCTTCTATCCCCATGAGAGACTGCCTCTTCTTATTTCTAAGATTTGTTCTTCAGTTTTCTTTTTGATTGCATTAGATCCCTAATGTACTTTTTAGCCTAAGTGACCTAGAGTCAGTTTCTGTTGTTTACAAGCAAAGAACCCTAACTGATTTTTATACTAAGTCTTCCTGAAAGTTACAGACTTAATATTTAGGCTTCAGAATTAGAACATACTTATCTTTTATTCATGGAGACCAATTTTACTTTGAGAAACACATAAAAGGACCAAATAATGGAAAAGTACCTCGGGTATTTTTATTCAGTAAAGAAAGACACATTAATCAAGAATCTCAGCATCACCAAAGATACATATTAAGTACCTCCTTTGTAACTTCCAGTCTTCATTTTAGACTCCTAAAGTTGTCAGATCAGTTCAAGAGTTTCCAGAAACCCAAAAAGTCTGGTAAAAAGAACTTGGTTCCTCACATATCCATAAAAAAGTAGAGACAATGGCCACAGACACGTGAGATGTTGCATTTCTTTCTCCTTACTTTCAACAAAGGAAACTATGCTGTTCTTCATAAGCCCATAGGCGTGAGGCCCCAACAGGGACTTTTCCAGTAAGGGGGAGGAGCCAGATCTCACTGCATAGGATTAGGATTAGCACGATCCATTGTAAATACAGAGGTTGGTAGGACATATGGTAAAAGGACACCTTCCCTGTGGCCCAGACAGAAGAAAAGCCTCATCAGAGGGCACTGGCCATAAGACATTGTAATGAAGGAAATATGGGCTGTAACTTCCGTTTGCTAACATTGGCTAGGTTGTAGTCAGAAATTAATGTATTTGGTATCATTGCCCATGTGGTAAGTAGGAATGATTTCTGCCCTATGCCTAGCCATTAGAGTATTCAGTCCTGCATGAAAGCAATAATGTGCAGTAGCTACTATCAGGGACCTTAAGAAAACACCAGACATCCATCCACTTATGATAGTTTAAAGACAGTTATTGATTGCCTTTCTTGAAGGCAACTAGAATTCTTAGCTCTCTTAGCACTGGGAAGACCATAATTATATGACTCCAATCTTGAATCACTTCCCTGGACCTTCTTTGGTACAGGTGATGAGCTCTGCATGATTTATACTTGATGAACTGACCTTGACCTTCTGCATTGGCAGCATAGTTCAGACCCACCATGTTCCTAATGAAACTTCTATTTGCTTCACTGCAGATCCCGATAAGCAGTCCTTTACTCTACAACTCAAGTTTCTGTCATAGCACTGTAATTATATAATAATATATTTTAAGTAACAAGGATTGAGAATAAACACAACCTTTATATATTTTCATTTCTCTTAGTCCCATTAGGTGAAACAAGTAGAAATTTTATTTAACTAGTCTTCTGTAATATCAAGACATCCATGGGACGCCTGGGTGGCTCAGTCAGTTAAGCGTCTGCCTTCGGCTCAGGTCATGATCCCAGGGTCCTGGGATCGAGTCCCGCATCGGGCTCCCTGCTCCGCGGGGAGCCTGCTTCTCCCTCTGCCTCTGTCTCTCATGAGTAAATAAATAAAATCTTAAAAAAAGAAGACATCCAGTTCCATTTTAGATATAAAACATTTGCGAATATTAAAATAAATCATGTCTACCTAGCTTCTTTCTTATTGGAAAAAGAACAAGATATAATTGGAGTTTCCTCTGTTATCCATAGCTAAGTTTCCTAAACTTTTCAGTTTGCCTCATTCACTGGGGCTTAGGACATTGAAGAAGAGAGCAAAATTCAGTCAAAATTGAGTTTAAGAAAAGATAAATATGCCAGCTGCCTGGATATGGAAGTACCTAGTACTTAGAATTACAGAGCCCTTTGTTAGCACATCCTTATAATCATAGCCACAATCACACTTTGTAATTGTTTACCGATTTAGAGTTTACCAAGAGTTCTTATATTCTTTAATCCTCTACTCCATTCACAAAAGGAGTGGATGCAGTCCTGTGTTGTTGTTGTTGTTGTTGTTTTGTCATAATATAAAATGGTTAAAAATAGCAATACAGAGTAAAAATATATTAACATATGGAAAATGGGTAGGTTTGTTTGTTTTGTTTCCTTAAATTACAGTTTACAATCATTTCAGATTCACCACACATACACTCACATTTGTTAGCTGTTATTACTGTAGCTATTATGCTAATGGATAAACAGATGGGAACATAACACAGGGCTTTCTAAAACCTGCTATCTTTGGTTGTTCCTTCTGTGGTTCTAGCTGTGCTGAGTTGAAGCAGTAAGAATCTTAAACAACTATTTATTTCACTGTTATTGGAAGAGGTAACTAATATTTATAGAGGGCCTATTTTGTAGCAACCATTGCCCTGGAAATTTTTCATTTGCTATCTGATTAAATCTTCACAGCAATATTGAGAGGTAAAGCATTATCTCTATGTTATCCCCAAGGAAACTGAGTCACAACTGGCTTAGCAAAGGCTGCCCAGCTGGTGCCAGGCCCCACGTCCTTTCTACTGCTTGCTAAACATTATTTTTTTTATAATGTACCCCTAAAGGCAGAGGAGAATGAATATATACCCCTAGGGAGTCTGGGGGTCTAGTTCAAAGGGAATCACAGCAAGTGTGAAATTTCTTTGAAGTTTCATCTTTTATCTTTAACACGCATACAGTCTACTCCATAATATATCTATATTTGTTTTAATAAAAAATGTTTGTTTTCCCAAATCTTCATGTGAAACCCAAGCACCAGAAATATGCACTGTGTTTATTTTGTGGCTTCTGGATCCCCCATGGGTATCCTGGTATAAGAAGCATAGCCATTCACAATGCGACCTCTAAAAAATGAAGCATACAATTCTAGCCCTATTGATTTTAATGTGAAATCTCAATTTCCCACAGTTGTTCTACAGAGGAAGCCACTTTTTTAAAGCACCCTTTCTGTGCTTCCATGGCACCCTGTACTTCCTCTTCGTAGCATTCACTGCATTCATAATTACTTGTTCAATATCAGTCTGTTCCTTGAGACTGCAAATTCCAGGAAGGACGCATTCTATGTGTTGGTTAGCTTTACATCCCTAGCACCTGCCCCAGTACCTAGGAAACAGTAACACCACATACAGTTCTATTGAATAAATAATTGGTGTATTTCATTTGCAAAATCTTTTCATATAGTTGGAGTAAGAAATGAGATAAGTGAGATTTACCTATCATTATAGAGCTCATATAGATTTGATCTTAAGGTACATGTTCGAGGTTCGAGTTGTGATTTCCAGGGGCTCACAGAACTGATTTATTCAGTGATTCTAGATAGAGGAAATAGTGAAAAGTAATAACAGGACATGGTTTTCACATCCGCATCTGGGACATATATATGACCAGATGTCAGGGTTTCAAAATCACAGGTGCTCTCCCCTTGGTGTACAAGAAGGCCCATGTTTGGTAGGTAGGTGCTGGCTTACCACAAACCACACTTTCAAGAAGTTAGAACTGGCATGTACCAAACTGGTTTAACAAACAATTTGTAGGCTCAGGAAACAATAGTCAGATCAGATTATTTTGATTTTGTTTTTCTGCAATGGCAAGCAGAATCCTTGTGTGGAGATTTTGGAACAGTTGAGGGTGGACCTTGTTAATAAGAAGTTTTCTGAGGGCGCCTGGGTGGCTCAGTCGTTAAGCGGCTGCCTTCGGCTCAGGTCATGATCCCAGAGTCCTGGGATCGAGTCCTGCATCAGGCTCCCTGCTCAGCGGGAAGCCTGCTTCTCCCTCTCCCACTCCCCCTACTTGTGTTCCTGCTCTTGCTGCCTCTGTCTCTGTCAAATAAATAAATAAATAAAATCTTTAAAAAAAAAAAAAAAAGAAGAAGAAGTTTTCTGAGAGTCCAGAACAACGTGACCTTGATATTGTGCCATATTATCGGGTGGGAACATTTCTACAGGAAATCTTCCTACCTTTCACTGGTAAATTAGGAGCACCTTTCTCTATGCTCCATTAGCATTTGTATAAAATCTATGAATGCATATAATTATAATTATCTAAGGCTCTGTTTATCCCCCTTATAATTCTTTTAGTGAAGATCTCCTTCAAAACGAATACTTAATCTTAGTTACTTACTTCCATAGCCTAGAGACTGGCACATGGAAATTGTTCAATTAATGTTTTTTAACTAAATGAATGAATGAGGTATGTCACCACTTTCTAGGACTTTCTGGTTCCCATATAGCTTGTGGAGACTGGATACAAATGTTCACTTGTATTAACTAATTACACAGTGAATTAACTGATTAAACAATAACATACTAGGTGGTTCCAGCTACCAGAAAGAGTTTGATGCTTTCTTTAATAACAGAAATATTAGAGCTCATGAGTTCTGTAGGATTGGTAGCACTTTTCAGTTTTATTGAACATAGATTTTTTTTCTTCTTGCCAAAAAAGTCATCTCTCTGCTGAAACTCAGAGATAATGCAGGAATAGACTCAAGATTATGTAGAGAAAATGCAATGAAAATGGTGAGTTAGCTTGAGCTGCTGGCTCTCCCTAAAAGCCAGCTCTAAAATTTGCTTGAGCTGGTGTTTTCTGATGATCTAGATTGAGGAGGAAGGACAGTAGTTGGGGTGGAGAACGAGAAGGCTGTTGTAGGCTGTAGGCAGACCTCTGGTTGGATGATCTGCTCATGCTTCTTGGTGTCTGGCACATGGTGCTTGGCACAGTCATTAATTATCCCATAACCTTAGATGCACATGGGCCATTCTGCTACTGATGGTGTCCGTGGGGTAACATACAGGCAACATAAAACCCTTCTGAGGCAAGGAGTTGATAAAACAATTGCAGAATAAACAACTTCTCCAAGCATTCCCTCCTCTACTCCCTCCCTCCAGACCTCTCAGACTGATGAGTTATAACCTAGTGCCATTTCATCTCCCCATGCTACTTCTCCTACAGTGTTTAAGGATAAAGTTGGGACCAGAGGATTTCCCTGGGGAGCAGGTCTGTGGTGCTAGAGGGTCTCTGCATTTGGGTTTCATCTTTACTCATCTCTAAACTCACTGCTGCCATCACAAAGGCCTGCCATAGGCCCCTTCCCAAAACATGAGATCCAAAAACAAAAACTAAAGGTGAGGTCATAAGACAAAATAAATTGAGCCTTAAGGAATGATATTATTGTAAAAGAAGGGCAAAAACTGAACAACATATAATATCTATACTGTCTAGAGTAGAACTGGCATACATTCTGAAGCAGAGCCATTAGAACTGATGGACCAAAAATTAAAAATAGTTATGACAGATATGTTAAAGAATATATGGGATGATATTAACAATATCCAACAAATGCAAAAAATAAGTTAATAAGAAAGAAGCAAGGATGAATATTAGGTATCAATACTGTGATAGTTTGAAACAGAGAAACTCGTAGATGAGATTTTTAAAATGGACCTAACTTGAGAAAGACATGGTAAGTTGGAAGATCAGATCAGAGAAGGGTCCTCAGGAAAGGATAGATGAAAGCTAATAGATATGGAGGGTAGGAGTAATAGGATTTTAAGGAGAGAAAAATAAAAATGAAGACAAGGAAGTATTTGGAGAAATGCTGGAGGTAAATCCAGAATTAATGAGTTAAAACATGAGGTTGAAAGTTCCTGGAGGGCTGAGTAGAAAGGACAAAAAAAAAAAAAGAGTCTACATCCACACACAAGTGAGTGACAGTGAAGGTCAAAGTCCAAAAGAAAATCTAACAGCTTTCAGTGAGGAAAAGCACATTATCTATGGAAGGATAAGAATTAGATTCAATCTCATTTCTCAACAGATGCAATGAAACATAAACAATAATGGAGCAACACGTTTTAAGTTTTGAAGGAAAAGAAGCCATGAACCAAATTTATAACCAACACAATTGTCATTCCAAAGTGAAGGCAGGATAGAAATATTCTGAGGCATAGAAGATCTCATAGGCTTTGCCAAAGACACAAATTCAAACACTTTTAAGGAAAGTTCTCATTACGAAAACAGTCCAGATTATGCTCTAGAAACATGCAAGGTTGAGGTGGTACAGTTTAATTCTAGATAATATCTATATAATGCTTTCCAAATTCTAGATAATATCAATATAATAACAGATAAGAGACCTAAGTGAGATAATAGAATGCTGAAATACTTGCCTTGTTAAAGGCAAAACATAGATAATAGTAAATTTAAGAAATAAATAGGGTTAAACGATTATAATATTAAAAAATCAAAAATAGAATGTATAATTTTTAAGCAAGCAGAAGGGTACTCAAGCTATTCAATCAAAACCCAGAAATGGTGGGGGGGACAGAAAATTCCAGAAATGAATAATTCAGGGGCACTTGGGTGGCTCAGTTGGCTCAAGCGTCCACCTTCAGCTCAGGGTCTCTGAATTGAGCCCTGTGTCAGGCTCTCTATTCAGCAGGGAGTCTGCTTCTTCCTCTATGCTCCCTCTCTCTCTCTCTCTCCTAAATAAATAACATCTTTGAAAAATGAATAATACAAAATATAGTAGAAATAATTTGATATAAATATAGTTGTAAATTTAAATTTGTTGAAACTACTCCTTGATGGCAGAGACTACCAGACTGGATCTAAAAATGAGCAGGGATGTGCATAGAAAAAAAGATAATCTCTTAACAAAAATCACAGAAAGCTCTGTGTATTCATTTTCTTTGGCATCATAACAAATTACCTCAAACTCAGTGGCTTAAAACATCACAACATCTATTATCTCAGAGTTTCTGTTGGTCAGGAGTCTGGGCATAGTGTCACTGGGTCTACCGATCAGAGTTTCATAAGCCTGTCTGGAAGCATAACAGGGAAGAATCCACTTACAACCTCATTTAAATTGGCAGGACTCATTTCCTTGAGGCCATATGGCTGAGGGGTGCTGGCTTCTTATTGGCTGTGGCTGGGGGCCACCCTTAGGTTTTAGGGGTCATCCATAATTCTATGCCATGTGGACCTCTCCATAGGCACTTCACAACATGGCTGCTGACTTGTTCAAGGCCAGCAGGAGAATCTCTCTCTAGTCTGAGTCTTACATAACATGACTTAATCACAGGAGCGACATTCTGTCACCTTTGCTATCTTCATGGATAGAAGCAAATCACAGATCCCATCTGCACCCAGGGGAGAGGTTCACACCAGTGTGTGGATCATTGGGAGCCACTCCAGGATGTCTCTGCTACACTTGGAAATAAAATAAAAATGCATAATGCCACAAGAAGTACATGCAGATCTAAGGAAGCCATACTCAGGGAAATTCATAACTTACCAGAGAGCATACAGATGGAAAACAAACCTGAGGAATATACCTGACAAAAGTATAGTATTTAGTTAAACCTTTGCACAATATGCAAAGTGATAAGAATTATCCAGAGCCAGTGAAAGAAAAAAACAGACAAATAGAGAAAAGGAGGTAACTATTATAAAAAGTGAACATTCTAATTCATAAGGTAAGGGAAATAAATAAGAAAAACAAAGAGTAGGCTGGAGCCTCCAAATATGTAAAATGTAGATTTTTAATAAAGCCAGAGCAGAGACACTTCTTCTAACTTAAATGGCTAGGGAGTCAAAATACAATTTTATTCTATAGGAGTGATTGCAAGTCAAAACCAAACCCATTCTATCAGCCAAATAGATAATCAAGCTTCATTATGTCATTTTCTATCAGCCAAATAGATAATCAAGCTTCAGAAGGTTTAGTAAACTATACATCATTTATATTTCAAAATGTGGGCTTGATCGGTTGTTTTCAGTTAACATTTTTGTTTTTATTACAGTCAAACACATCCCAGGTGGTGTTGGACGTAAATGTAAACTGACACTTGCAGGGCAGAGTGTGGATTTTAGAACAGGCCTATGCTTTGGGGGCCTATTTCTATCTGGAACTGCCCCCGTATCATATAGCTCACCTCCGTTTTTCTTCGTAGCGAAGTTCCCTGAAGGCTTACCTATATGCTCTCTCTCCACTGCTTATCCCCTTCTTTCTTGAACCCACTTCAGCCAGGCAGGAGCCTCTATCTACAACTGCAGGCAGACTGCTCTCGGCCAGTGTACTAGACAACCTCTACTTCGCTAAGTTAATGTCAGTCCTCAGTGTGCATCTTACTAGACCTACCGATGGGATAACATTTAACACCCTTAACCACTCCCTTCTCCTGGAAATTCAGACTTCATTTGGTATCCAGGACACACACTCTAGTGGATTTCCTGCCCCCTAACTCACTGATCACTCCTTCACAGTGTCCTTGGCTGGACCTTTCACCTCTCAGCCAACTTGACCTGTTGATGTGCCATTCAGGGCTTAATCACTGGACCTTTCCTTTATCTACGCTCACTACTTTCATGATCTCATTTAGTCTGACATTCTGGTGACTCCTGAATTTAGATCTCCAGACCCCAGCAGTGACCTCACTCTCTGCTTCACATTTTATATGACGCCAATACTCATTATTCAGTTTCTTGCTCCCATATGTGCTTACTCTGTCCCCTCTACCTGGAAGGTCCTAACCATTTCCCTAATATATAGGACTGCTCCCCAGTTGCTGTTTCTCCATGATGTCTCTCAACCTTTCTCTGCCTTAGATGCCTTGCTATGGACTGAGTTGTGTCTCTCCAAAATTCATTTGTTGAAACCCTAACCCCCAATGTTATCATATTTGGAGATAGGTCTTATAAGGAGGTAATAAAGTTAACTAAGATCATAAGGGTGGGGCCCTAATATGATAAGAGTGGTGTCCTTATTTTTTTATTTAAATTCAGTTAGCCAACTTATAGTACATCATTAATTTCAGATGCAGTGTTCAATAATTTATCAGTTTCATATAACACCCAGTGTTCATCATATCATGTGCCCTCCTTAATGTCTATCACCCAGTTACCCCATCCCCCCGCCCACCCCCCCTCCAGCAACCCTCAGTTTGTTTCCTATAGTTAAGAGTCTCTCATGGTTTTTCTCCTTCTCTGATGACTTCCCATTCTATTTTCCTTTCTTTCCCCTATGGTCGTCTGTCCTGTCTTATATTCCACATATGAGTGAAAGCATATGATAATTGTCTTTCTCTGATTGACTTATTTCCTTCAACATAATACCCTCCATTTCAATCCACATCAATGTAAATGGTAAGTATTCACCCTTTCTGATGGCTGAGTAATAGTCCATTGTGTGTGTGTGTATATATATACATACCACATCTTTATCCATTCATTTGTTGGTGGACATCTCAGCTCTTTCCACAGTTTGGCTATTGTGGACATTGCTGCTACGAACATTGGGATGCAGGTGCCCCTTTGGATCACTACATCTGTATCTTTCGGGTAAATGACTAGTAGTACAATTGCTGATTTGTAGGGTAGCTCTATTTTTAACTTCTTGAGGAACCTCCATACTGTTTTCCAGAGTGGCTGCACCATCTTGCATTCCCACCAACAGTGTAGGAGGGTTCCCCTTTTTCCACATCCACGCCAACATTTGTTGTTTCCTGACTTGTGAATTTTAGCCATTCTGACTGGAGTGAGATGATATCTCATTGAGGTTTTAATTTGTGTTTCCCTGATGACAAGGGATGTGAAGCATTTTTTTATGTGTCTGTTGGCCATTTGTATGTCTTCTTTGGAGAAATGTCTGTTCAAATCTTCTGCCTATTTCTTGACTGGATTATTTGTTTTTTGGGTGTTGAGTTTGATAAGTTCTTTAGAGATTTTGGAGTGGTGTCCATTCAAGGACACCCCAAGAGACCAGGGCTTGCTCTCACTGCCACATGAGGACACAGTGAAAAGGAAGCCCCTTGCAAGTCAGGAAGAGAGCCTCACCAGACACTGACCTCTACCAGAATCTTGAATATTTATTTTCCAGCCTCCAAAGCTGTGAGAAAATAAGTTTCTGTTGTTGAATCCACTCAGTCTATGGTATTTTGTCCTGGCAGCTCAAGCTGACTAATACATGTCTGTCCAGGGCTTTGATGGCATCCTTTGTTATACTCTATTATAGTCCTTAGTATGGTACATTGTAATTATTTGTTTACTTCTCTTTCTCCCCAACTAAATTGAAATATTTGAGTATAGGCCTCATTTTATTCATTTTGTTTTTCAATAAAGAGAGTAAACAATGCATAATAGAGGTAAAGAAATAATTTTACAATTGAACTGTATTAAATACTAGACCTGGCAGAGAGGAATTTTCGTTAAAGCCTAGGTATGACGTCATTCTTTTCCTGACAGAAAGTGAGCTAATTCTACAAAGAAGTGGACCTTAGCAAAACCAATGAACAGGACATTTCCTTCATGTGTGTGTGTGTGTGTGTTGATCACTTCAATGAACTCTCAGTCAAGACCCTGGGGTCTTGGGTTGAAAAGAATGGTAAGGCAGTTTTATCTGGAAAAGGCAAAGGGCAACTCTTACCAATTAATTAGGCCCTATTAACGATCTTAGATCTTATTTTGAATATTTATGTATCCTGATGGGCCTTTCCAGAAGTAGGGGTTTTAAATTCTACCCTCACATAGCACAATTCAGGCATTAATTTATTCTGCCATTCATTAATTTAACAGATGGATACCATGTCCTAGATAATGAGCTAAATTTTGAGAATACAATATTGAATAAAATGGACATGGCACCTGCTCTCATGGAACTCATGATACTTGATCTAAGTGCCTACTCATCTTTTATTTTCTTCATATAAATGTTAGAGAATACTCAACAAGTATGATTTTTATTTGTTAGCACAATTGCTATAAAAATTCCATTCTGACAATAGTTAGCCAGCAGCTTTAGCTCTTCCTCAAAACCAGTTTAAGATAATAAACCATTGCAAGTCCCAGGATGAAGGCACATCTGCTGCATTTCTTCGCCTAGTCAGGTCTTTTGATCTTTGTATTGCCATTGCATATCTCTGTGGCTGGCATGTAGGCAATGTTAAATATGTTTGTTGAAATAAACTGTCATCCTATTATAGCTAGAGAATACACTTTCAATTTATGGAACAGTGTTGGCAATTTATTTATATATAATTTGGAAAGAAACAGGTTTCAGACACAACATATTTTACATCTAGGAAAAATCTAGATGTTTTAGATTTCAGTTAAAACTTTCTCAGTGAGGTCAGCAACTTCATGTGACTCTTTCACATCTGTTTTAACTGGAGTTCATAAGGGTTATCATGGTCTTGTTCATACCTGACAGTCACCAACTATGATAACTATTTGTGGATTGATGAGTGATTTTAGCCAGGTGATTTTTTAGTCTCATAGTTATTTAACAAAAGTCTTTGGCACTCAGCAGTCTTCATGCTCTTTCTGATATATCAAGACTGAAAGTGTCTTGACTATTTCTTGAATTCATTCTCTTTCTCAAAGCACCTCTGCCCTTCTCTAAGGCACCACCTCTCTGCCACAAACTAATGAGGTAACCTCTTCTCTTTCCATCCTATCCATGTTCAACAATGTGGCCAAAGTGAGCTTCTGAACAAGCAAATATAATCTGGATATCCATCTATGTAAAATCTTCATGAATTTCCATTGACTAAAAGACAAAATCCTAAATTCCTACTGTTGTCTATAAGGTACTCGGGCTTTGACCTCAGTCTCCTCTACAACCTCATCTGTAATCCTCTGCTCCCCACTTGTTACCCTATACCAAATTTTTCCCCCTTTTCCTTTAAGTTTGTAATCTTTTTATTTCTCTGGAAGTTTTTCCATGGAAATTTTTCATAGAAACACTGTACCTTTCAGTGTTTGCCCAGCTAACCTGTGCTCAGCCTTTAATTTAAACTCAAAAATCATTTCTTCCAAGATGCCTTTTCTCACCTCTAATGTAAGTTGTTTCCCACCTCTAATCTAAATTGGTTTTCTTTTTATGATACATAAGATTATGCATTTCATAGCACATTTATAGTGCCTTCATAAACTTACCTCAGATTGTAATTATATAAATGTTAATGTGTTTAATTTACCTTAAGCCCTTCTGGATAGCTAGTTTCTAGTATAAAACTATCTCAGAGAAATTCAGATATATTTGGTGTATAAATGAAGCAGCAAGAATTGTTTGCACAGAAAATAATAGTCACATCCATGAAGTGGATGCGCACCTCTAGAATATGACAATTGCAAAGACAAAAGAGGATGCTAACTTATGTTTGTTAACCAAAGGAAGCAGATATAAACTGCATTAAGAAAAAATGCGTTCATTAGCCAGATGAATCTTAGTAGTTCTACTTTAAATTTGTATATGATGAAACCTTTAAAACAACAAGGCTTTCTGAATACAAAAAAATGCATAATCATAGACAGTATTTATCAAGAGCTTACTGTGCTGAGTACTTGACAGTCATTATTGCAGACAGTCCTTTCACTGGGCCTGTGAGATGAGTCCTATCTGACACATGAAGGTAATAAAGAGCTGTAAGTGGCAGAGCTGGAGACTGAAAAGCTTGGGGGCCTAATTCCAAAGTAAGTGTAGCCACCATGCCATTGTGCTAATTCAAACATATAGAAAACCACAATTTAAATCTGCCACAATTTATTAATTGAAGAAATATGTTTAGAGGATCTGTTACGTACAAGACACTTGGCTAGATCCTTAAGATTCAGCAGTGATCAAAGGAGACACATTTACTTCTCTCATGATGCTCATATTCTGGTAGGGAAAATAAATTCACAAATGAATAAAAAAGATATTTTTAAATAGTGATCTTTCTAACTGAAATGTAGCAGAGTTTTAACAGTGTATGATGACTGGATTGGGGAATTAAGTTTACACTGGTAGATCAAGGTAGGGGAGAGGAAAAGATGGCAGAGGAGTAGGGGGCCCTATTCCAACTGGTCCCCAGAATTGAGCTGGATATCTACCAGACCACTCTGAACACCCACGAAATCAGCCTGAGATGTAAGAAGACAGATCTGGATCTCTACAAACAGAATATCCCAGGCGGTTGGTTTTGAGGTATGAAGCGGGGAGCTGTGATTCTGTGGGCAGATATGGGAAGGTAAATGGCAGGGAGAGGGAGCTGTGGGGATCCTACACCACCGGTGAGTGATAGCCTCCCACACTGGGGACAGGGCACAGATTCTCAGACCGGTAGCGGTGGGGAAAGGACTTTAGGGCAGCCCCAAGACTGAAACCTGGAGTGGTGGGTCCGGGCATGTGAACTGGGGATGGCTGGCGGTTTTAGAAGCACAAAGCGCAGAGACATGCCCTGACCTGGAGGTGAGGACTGGCAGCACTGCTGAGGGGCACACAACCCAGAACGCTGCAGTTTATAGCAGCACAGAGAGAAACAGAGATAGTGTGGCCTGGAGAGCTCACTGAAGAACAGACTGTGATCTGCTCTGAGGTGGAGGGTTGGAAACATTCTCTTCTGCTCTGACTCTCGGAAGAGACATGGAAAGCTGCCAGGGAAAGCCACCAGAGAACAAAAGCCCCCCAAAAACGGTTTTCACTGAGCCCATCCCCATCACAGGGGGCAGGGCAACTCTGCTCAAATAGGGTTGCCTGAGTAACAGTGCAGCAGGCCCCTCCCCCAGAAGACAGGCTGGGAGAACAAGAGACCAGCAACCCTAAGGTCCCTATCAAACAGATGCATCTTGCTTGGGTTGTGGTCAATAATTTGGACTCTGTACATTCCCTCAACCATCCCTCAATGGAATGACTAGGAGGAAGAACCCCCAAAATAGGAAAGACTCAGAGACTGTGACTTCTGCCACAGATTTGCAAATGGATTCAGATATAATCAAGATGTTGGAGAGAGAATTCAGAGTAGCAATTGTGAAGACAATATCTAGAATGGAGAAGTCGATTAATGGCAACATAGAGTTTCTAAGGGCAGAAATGAAAGCTTAACTGGCAGAACTTAAAAATGCTATCAATGAGATCCAATCTAATCTAGATAAGGTAAGCGAGGCAGAACGAATTCGTTATCTAGAAGACCAATTAATAGACCAGAAGGAAAAAGAGGAGACCAGGGAAAAACAACTCAAAATCCATGAAAATAGAATCAGAGAAATAAGTGACACCATGAAACGTTCCAATGTCAGAATTATTGGGATCCCTGAGGGAGTGGAGAGAGAGAGAGGACTAGAAGATATATTTGAGCAAATCGTATCTGAGAACTACCCTAATCTGGGGAATGAAACAAACATTCATGTCCTAGAGGCAGAGAGGACCCCTCCCAAGATCAAGGAAAACAGGCCAATGCCTCGGCATGTAAGAGTAAAACTCGCAAATCTTAGAACCAAGGAAACCATCTTAAGGGCAGTTAGGGGGAAGAGATTCCTTACGTACAGAGGAAGGAGCATCAGAAAAACGTCAGACCTATCCACAGAGACCTGGCAAGCCGGAAAGTACTTGCAAGACATATTCAGGGTACTAAACGAGAAGAACATGCAACCAAGAATACTTTACCTGGCAAGGCTGTCATTTAGAATGGATGGAGAATGCAGAGCTTCCAAGACAGGCAGAAACTGAAAGAATAAGTGATCACTAAGCCGGCCCTGCAAGAAATATTAAGGGAGGTTCTATAAAAGGAGAAAGACCCCAAGAGTGATATAGAACAGATATTTACAGAGACAATCTATAAAAACAAGGTCTTCACAGGTAACATGATGACAATAAATTCATATCTTTCAATAATCGCTCTCAACATGAACGGCCCAAATGCTACCATAAAACAACACAGGGTTGTAGACTGTATAAAAATACAGGACCCATCCATATGCTATCTACAAGAGACTCATTTTGAACCTAAAGATACATCCAGACTGAAAGTGAAGGGATGGAGATCCATCTTCCATGCCAACGGATCTCAAAAGAAAGCTGGGGTAGCAATTCTTATATCAGACAAATTAGATTTTAAGCTAAAGACTGTAGTTAGAGACACAGAAGGACACTATAATTCTTAAAGGGTCTATCCAACAAGAAGATCTAACAATTGTAAATATCTACGCCCCCAACATGGGAGCAGCCATCTACATAAGCCAACTCTTAACCAAAATAGTCATATTGATAGAAATATGTTAATTGTAGGAGACCTCAATACTCCACTCCCGGCAATAGACAGATCATCTAAGCAGAAAATCAACAAAGAAACAAGAGCTTTGAATGACACCCTGGACCAAATGGACATATATACAGAACAGAAACCTAAACCTACCCTAAAACAACAGAATACTCATTCTTCTTGAGGGCACACAGAACTTTCTCCAGAATAGACCACATACTGGGTCACAAGTCAGATCTCAACAAATACCAAAAGATTGAAATTATTCCCTGCATATTCTCAGAATGCTTTAAAACTGAAACTCAATCACAAGAAAAAATTTGGGAGAAATTCAAACACTTGGAACTAAAGACCACTCTGCTCAATAATGTTTGGGTCAACCAAGAAATCAAAGAAGAACTTAAACAATTCATGGAAACCAGTGAGAACAAAAACACGTCAGCAGTCCTAAGGGGGAAATACATAGCCATCCAAGCCTCACTTAAAAAAAAAGAAAAATCCTGAATTCACCAACTAACTTTACACCTTAAAGAACTAGAGAAAAAGCAACAAATGATGCCTAAACTACACATTAGAAGAGAAATATAAGATTAGAGCAGAGATCAATGAATTAGAAACCAGAAACACAGTAGATCAGATCAACAAAACTAGAAGCTGGTTCTTTGAAAGAATTAATAAGATCGATAAACCACTGGCCAGACTTATCCAAAAGAAATGAGAAAGGACCCAAACTAATAAAATTATGAATGAAAGGGGAGAGATCATACTAACACCAAGGAAATAGAAATACTTATTAGAAATTATTATCAACAACTATATGCCAATAAATTGAGCAACCTGGGAGAAATGGATGCCTTCCTAGAAACCTATAAACTACCAAGACTGAAACAGGAATAAATTGACAACCTGAATAGGCCAATAACTAGTAACGAGATTGAAGCAGTGATCAAAAACCTCCCAAAAAACAAGAGTCCAGGGCCTGATGGATTCCCTGGGGAATTCTACCAAACATTCAAAGAAGAAATAATACCTATTCTCCTGAAGCTGTTTCAAAAAATAGAAACAGAAGGGAAGCTTCCAGACTCATTCTATGAGGCCAGCATTACCTTAATCCCCAAACCAGGCAAAGACCCCATCAAAAAGGAGAATTTCAGACAGATATCCCTGATAAATATGGATTCCAAAATTCTCAACAAAATCCTAGCTAATAGGATCCAACAGTACATTAAAAGGATCATCCACCACAACCAAGTGGGATTTATCCCCGGGATGCAAGTGTGGTTCAACATTCACAAATCAATCAGTGTGATAGAATACCTTAATAAGAGGAGAGAGAAGAACCATATGGTCCTCTCAATTGATGCAGAAAAAGCATTTGACAAAATACAGCATCCTTTCCTGATTAAAACTCTTCAGAGGGAACATTCCTCAAGTTCATAAAATCCATCTATGAAAAACCCACAGCGAATATCATCCTCAATGGGGAAAAGCTGAGAGCCTTTCCCTTAAAATCAGGAACACAACAAGGATGCCCACTCTTGCCACTATTGTTCAACATAGTACTAGAAGTCCTAGCAACAGCAGACAACAAAAAGAAAAAAATGTATTCAAATTGGCAAAGAAGAAGTCAAACTCTCTCTCTTCGAAGATGACATGATACTTTATGTGGAAAATCCAAAAGACTCCACCCCAAATTACTAGAACTCATACAGCAATTCAGTAATGTGGCAGGATACAATATCAATGCACAGAAATCAGTTCCTTTCTTATACACTAAGAGTGCAACTGTAGAAAGAGAAATTAGGGAAATGATTCCATTTACAATAGCACCAAAAACCATAAGATACCTCGGAATAAACCTAACCAAAGAGGTAAAGGATCTATACTCTAGGAACTACAAAACACTCATGAAAGAAATTGAAGAAGACCCCAAAAGATGGAAAAACATTCCATGCTCATGGATCGGAAGAATAAACATTGTTAAAATGTCTGTGCTGCCCAGAGCAATCTATACCTTCAACACCATCTCAATCAGTCTTCCAATGACTTTTTTCAAAGTGCTGAAACAAACAATCCTAAAATTTGTATGGAACCAGAAAAGACCCTGAATCTCCAAGGAAATATTGAAAAAGAAAAACAAAGCTGGGGCATCCTGTTGCCTGATTTCAAGCTATATTATAAAGCAATGATACCCAAGACAGCATGGTACTGGCACAAAAACAGACATATAGACCAATGGAACAGGATAGAGAGCCCAGATATGGACCCTCAACTCTATGGTCAAATAATCTTCGACAAAGCAGGAAAAATATGCAATGGAAAAAAGTCTCTTCAATAAATGATGCTGGGAAAATTGGACAGCTATATACAGAATGAAACTTGATCATTCTCTAATACCATACACAAAGATAAACTCAAAATGGCTGAAAGACCTCAGTGTGAGACAGGAATCCATCAGAATCCTAGAGGAGAACATAGGCAGTAACCTCTTTGACATCAGCCACAGCAACTTCTTTCAAGATACATCTCCAAAGGCAAGGAAAACAAAAGCAAAAATGAACTTTTGCGACTTCTTCAAGATAAAATGCTTCTGCACAGCAAAGGAAAGTCAACAAAACAAAGAGGCAACCCACAGAATGGGAGAAGATATTTGCAAATGACACTACAGACAAAGGGCTGATATCCAAGATCTATAAAGAACTTCTCAAACTCAACACCCAAAAAACAAATAATCAAGTCAAAAAATGCGCAGAAGACATGAACAGACACTTCTGAAAAGGAGACATACAAATGGCTAATTGACACATGAAAAAATGTTCATCATCATTAGCCATCAGGGAAATTCAAATCAAAACCACACTGAGATACCACCTTACATCAGTTAGAATGGCAAAAATTGACAAGGCAAGAAACAACAAATGTTGGAGAGGTTGTGGAGAAAGGGGAACCCTCTTACACTGTTGGTGGGAATGCAAGTTGGTACAGCCACTTTGGAAACCACTGTGGAGATTCCTCAAAAAATTAAAAATAGAGCTACCCTATGACCCAGCAATTACACTACTGGGTATTTACCCCGAAGACACAGATGTAGTGAAAAGAAGGGCCATATGCACCCAATGTTCATAGCAGCAATGTCTGCAATAGCCAAATTGTGGAAATAGTGGGGATGCCCTTCAACAGATGAATGGATAAAGAAGATGTGGTCCATATATACAATGGAATATTACTCAGCCATCAGAAAGGATGAATACCCAACTTTTACATCAACATAGATGGGACTGGAGGAGATTATGCTAAGTGAAATAAGTCAAGCAGAGAAAGTCAATTATATGGTTTCACTTATTTGTGGAACATAAGGAATAGTGTGGAGGACATTAGGAGAGGGAAGGGAATAATTAAGGGGGGAAAATTGGAGGGAGAGACGAACCATGAGAGACTATGGACTCCAAGAAACAAACTAAGGGTTTTAGAGGGGAGGGTGGTGGGGGGATGGGTTAGCCCAGTGATGGGTATTGAGGAGGGCATGTACTGCATGGAGCACTGGATGTTATACGAAAACAATGAATCATGGAGCACTACATCAAAAACGAATGATGTATTATATGGAGACTAACATAACATAGTAAAATAAAAGTAAATTAAAAAAATAAAATTGGAGGAAGTAAATAAAAATAAAAAGGAAGATAAAGGTAGGGATCTCTGAGGAAAGGCCTTGAGCTGAGCCCTGAACAATAAGAAGGACCGTTCAAATAAAGGTCTGGGGAGAGGTGGGCCTTGCAAGAGGAACTCTGGTGAAGGCAGAAAGTTAGGGAAGTTCAGAGTCATGAAGAATGCCAGGATAGCTAGAGTAGAACATTCAAAAAGATGCGTAAGACACCTGGTCATAGAGCTAGGCGAGGATGAACCCACAGAGGGTCTTAAAGATTTGGGGAATAAGTATGGCTCATGTCCTGCATTTGATAGGAACATAATCCAGTTTAAGGCTGAGAAGTCACAGGATCTGGTTTCAGTTTTAACTTCACTATCCAGTGATGTAGTCTCCACTGATAAAATTGTATTATGTTATAACTTAAAAAGATATTGAATACAGTTTTATTAATCTTCTTGAAGAGAAGTAAAACTGGCTATGGGTTAGTAGTTTCTAGAGTTGTCAGTCATTCATGCCTGGGGATACTTTTCCTGGAAGAAACAAGTTCCTGGAAACCTGAAGATATGAGGAATGTGTCTAAAAATGTTAATGATAGGGCGCCCGGGTGGCTCAGTTGGTTAAGCGACTGCCTTCGGCTCAGGTCATGATCCTGGAGTCCCTGGATCGAGTCCCGCATTGGGCTTCCTGCTCGGAGGGAGTCTGCTTTGTCCTCTGACCCTATCCCCTCTCAGGTGTTCTCTCTCTCTCAAATAAATAAATAAAATCTTTAAAAATGTTAATGATAAACAGTGTTGGGGCACCTGGGTGGCTCAGTCATTAAGCGTCTGCCATCGGCTCAGGTCATGATCCAAGGGTCCTGGGATCCAGCCCCGCATCCGGCTGTCTCTTCAGCAGGGAGCCTGCTTCTCCCTCTGCCACTCCCCCTGCTTGTGTTCCCTCTCTCGCTGCGTCTCTCTCTGTCAAATAAATAAATAAAATCTAAAATAAAATAAAATAAAATAAAAAATGATAAACAGTGTTGCAAGCAGTGTAAAAAATAAGTGGGCACTAAAATCTAAATAAATAATAAAATGGTAACTCAATTTTAAACAAAATTATTTCCTTTCTACGTGTGATAATTCTGTATTGATGAAAGTCCAATGACTGTCCCAGGTACCCAGCTATATATTCTGCTGAATTTTTATCCTAAACTATATTTGCTCTCCAGTTGAAGAAACTGCCATTATTAGAGACATTGTAATGTTCTACCAGGGAAGGAAAATACTCTTTAATTTAGAAATGTAGAAAAAAAGTATTCTCTAGATTTCTTATTTTACATTTTCTTTCAGTTAATGAAAAAGAAAAATGACAAATGCCCCATGAAGTTATGGAACAGCTAAAAGTAGAAAGCAACATTAGCTAATGCAATAAAATATAATCTGTGATTAATTATTGAGCACACATTCCTGAATTAGGCCCTACTAGAAGTTAGGGACATGAGCAACTTCACTGAGGGAGAAAATTGAATTTACCAGGCATAAGCTCCCTCCGGTGTCATGACTCAAACTTGACTATAATAATAATATAATAGCCATCATTTATTAAGTGCATACTATGTGTCCAGCACTGTGAAATGATTTACATATATTTTCACATTTGCTCTTGGTAAATCGCTTTTGAAGGAGATATCATTACCTTCATTTCGTAGGTGACAAAACTGGAGCTCACCCAGGGCAGGTCACTTGCTCATGTCCTCAACCCTGGTTAGTGGCCGAGTTGATTTCAAACCCAGTGTGTATAGAACACACCCAATCACTGCACCTTTTACTTCCTTTCTATCATCATTGAGTTTCTGTCTCTTTACGATTCCCTGGTCTCTAGCCATTACTGATTCTGCATATTCCTGAATTTCTGGGGGTTTTTTTTTTTTTTTTTGGTTTTTCTTTTTTTTTCTTTTCTTTTATTATGTTATGTTAGTCACCATACATTACATCATTAGTTTTTGATGTCGTGTTCCATGATTCATTGTTTGCGTATAACACCCTGTGCTCCATGCAATACATGCCCTCTTTAATACCCATCATCAGGCTAACCCACCCCTCCCCTCTAGAACCCTCAGTTTGTTTCTCAGAGTCCATAGTCTCTCATGGTTTGTTTCCCCCTCCGATTTCCCCCCTTCATTTTTTTACCTGTTTCAGGAAGAAATTCAAGGAAGCTTGGCCCTTTACAGAATGATTTTGTAACTATCAGTATGTCATTTATTTCAGAACTGAATTTCTTGGTTTCAAATACCAGTTTTACTGATTGTTTGTTCTATAACCTTGGGCAAATTAATTTGCTCACTCCTCTCATCTTCAAATTGGAGAGAATATGGGATCTATATCATAGGGTTGTTGCAAAGTAAAAGAATGTATTTCATTGAAAACCCTTATAATCATTCCTGATACACAGTACACTTCTATAAATGTTAGTTATTTAACTTAATGCAATTTTATTGATGATCTAAAATCTAGATGCTAGGGGCACCTGGGTGGCTCAGTCGTTAAGTGTCTGCCTTCGGCTCAGGTCATGATCCCAGGGTCTTGGGTTCGAGCCCCACAATGGGCTCATGGGCTCCCTGCTCAGCAGGAAGCCTGCTTCTCCCTCTCCCACTGCCCCCTGCTTGTGTTCCCTCTCTCGCTGTGTCTCTGTCTGTCAAATAAATAAATAAAATCTTTTAAAAAAAAGAAATAAAAAAATAAAATCTAGATGCTAATAAAATATTTCAAAAATTTAATATGAAAATACTAGTGTGTCAATAGATATATCACTAATGAATTAAAAAACCCATCATTTGTACTACTGTGTATCTTAGCATTTTAAAAAATGTTTATTTTTTCCATTTTTAAGTTCTCTCTACTTTCTCCATTGTATTCTTCTGAATTTAGCCTCTACATGTTTCAACAGGCTGACTTGAAAAGAAATTAAATGGAATAGGTATAATATTAAAGTCTTGCCCTTAAGACAAGGCATTCTTTCTCTGGTGGGGTGGGAAACCCATGAGTTGCAAATGTGAAAAATAATTAAGGATTTATATGGCTGCCTGCTCAAAACAAGTTACCAGACTGATCCTCTTGTCATAAAGGTAATCTATTTTTGTCTGTGTTAATAGGATGATATTCAGCAACTCAAGGTGATAATCTTCATCTGCTTTCTGCTGGTCAATATTCTCTTGTAAAAAATTCTATCAAAAACATGGACAAACTGGAGTGCCCCAGAGGAGAATTATCTGTTTATGCATTTGAGAGAGAGACTTGAAATCTTGTTGTATGAGAAACAGAGAATCTTGGAGGGCTTAGCATTAAAAGGGAAATACTTTGAATGTTTGTAGAGCTGTCACACGGGGGAGGGATCGATTAGAACTTCTGTGGCAGCTCCATAGGGCAAACTGAGGACAAAGGCAGGAAGGGTGCAAGGGAAGCTTATGTCATACCAACATAGCACACATTTGCTAGCACGGAAGTGAGCCTTAATACATGGGATGGACTGTTCTGTGAGCAAGTCAGTTTATGGAAATGTTCAGGAGAAGCACCGCATCTCTCTGTGGCAGGTGTCGCACAGGAGACTGCATCTCACTGCAGACTGGACTCGATCAGTATATCTTAAACTCTGATTTGGAACTAATGCCACTGTGCACAGAAAATGGGAACTAGAAGGACAATGCTATCTAAATAATTTGTTTAAAAGAATATTCTTTATTCATCCTAAGATTATGTTCTTCTTTCTTTTTTAAGAGTAGAGTATTACTGTCATGTGGTGATGAAATTTGTGATATAAATTTGCCCTGGGTCAAGTCCTGGCCAGTGTCCTAGCACCTATGAAACCTTGGGCAATAATGTGTCATTCTGAACCTCAGTATTCCCAACTGTAAAATGAAGATAATAGTACTAACCATACAGGCTGTTTTAAGGATCGAAAGAGATGATGCCCAGGAGGTGCTCTGTGGCTGTTTGGTATGTGGTACATGCTCATTAAATGCCTGCTTCTCCAATACAAATATTTACTCTAAGAAATGATAGTGTTAGTAAGAAGAACTTTACATGGTTTATTTATTCATTTAACTCTCAAATAGGTTATACATTCATATGGCCCATGATTCAAAAAACCCCAAGGGCCCCATCTCTGACACCAGCTGTTGCCAATTTCTTTTCCCCAAAGACACCCATTGTTATGTTTTTCTCATATACTTTTAGAGGTATTTATGCAAGTGTAAGCTAGTACATGTAGGTATATATATTCTGCATTGCTTTCTGCACAACTGGATGCATACAATATCCACTGTTCTATAACTTCTTTTTAAAAGAATATATCTTGCTTACAATTTTATTAACAGTATATGAAGAGGTTCATCATTGTGTTTATGTATTCTGTTATATTCTATGTCTTGCAGTCTATTGATATCAAGTTATATTAACTGATTAACTAGTCCTCTGGGCCTTTAAGTTGCTTTCAGTATTTTGCTACAAAAATCAATCTACAATAGCCATCTTATACATAGATCACTTCATATGTATGTGATATCTGTAGGAAACATTTCTAGAAGTAGAATTTCTGGATAAACACCTACTGATGTTTATGATTTTTATAGATTTTGCCATGTTACTTTTATAGATGTTCTACTAGTTAAAACTCATCCAAGTTCCTGTTACCTCTCTCCTTCATCAGTATGGTATGACACACTTTGATCTTTGCCTATGTACAAGTAGTGAAAAATGGTATCTCAGTGTATGCTTAATTTATATTTCCCTGTGAATGAAATTGAGTGAGGTTTTTTTCATGTCTGTGTGTGGTAGGCAGAATTCTAAGGATGTCCCCCTAATATTCTCATTCCTGCCATAAAGATAATCTAATCAAATACTGATTTAGGCACTGCTGTGAAAGGGCTTAGCAATGAAATTAAAGTTAATTATCAGCTGACCTTAAAAAAAGGAGATTATCCTAGATTATCTGAGTGGGCCCAATTTAGTCACAGAGGTCCTTGAAAAAGGAGGAGGAAAGTGGAAAAGAGATGCCGCAAAAGAGGAAGGCAGGACAGACAAGGCAGAAGGGGAGCTCAAGGAGCTTTAAAGCATGAAAAGGACTCCATCCACCATTGCTGGCTTTGAAGATGGAGGAGCAGGGCATGAACCAAAGGATATAGATAGCCTCTAGGACCTGAGAACAACTCCCAGCTCCCAGCCAGCAAGAAAACGGAGACCTCAGTCCTCTAAACATATGGAGCTGAATTCTGACAACAACCTGAATATATTTGGAAGCTTCAGAACCGTACACTAAAAAGGATGAATTTGGTGAATTTTAATGTATGTAAATTTTACCTCAATAAAAACAAAACAGGGACACAACAAAATATATTTTTGAGTTAGTAAGTGATAGAATATTTTTTATAACACTTCAGGAAGGAAATATGAGACATGGATTTTTATATCTTTCAAATTCAAGGCCATTGACAACCAATCAAATGAAGTTATGAACAAGCTAGCATCTGGGAATGTCATTCCCATGAGCACTTCCTGAGAAATGTACTAGCAAATGAGCATCTGCCACTACAAAATGACTAGAACTACTTCATCATAAGGTTTGTGAGGGTGTGAAGAGAATATATTTAATTGTAGAATCAAGAGAAGAAGATAAAGATGAATAGTGTGTAAATATAATATGCTCAGTTGGTTGAGCATCAGACTGTTGACTTTGGCTCAGGTCCTGATCTCAGGATCCTGGGATCAGCCCTGCGCTGGGCTCCACGCTCAGCGGGGAGTCTGCTTGAGGATTCTCTTCCAGCTCATGCACTAGCTCTCTCTCTCTAACATAAATAAATAAATCTTAAAAAAAAAAAAAATAAGAGAAGGGAGAGGATTAATGGCAAGTATAATTAGCTCCCTATATTTTCATAGATATTAGTAGGTAGTATAATGGTATAACCCGAGAGTCACAAATCAAGTATAAATTAGATATACTTAGGAATAAAAGCATAAAATCTAAAATTACATCCAGTGATTAAAATTAGAAAATGAGAGGAAAGAAGAAAGAGAAGTGAAGAAAGGGGCAGGTATTGACCAATCTCAACATTATTCATACTAAAAACTAAATTTCCAAAAGAAGGGTTGAATTAAGGTCATGTATAGAATTTAATTATTAACACAAAGGTAATCAGGGTGCCTGGGTGGCTCAGTCGGTTAAGCATCTGACACTTGGTTCTGGCTCAGATCAGGATTTCAGGGTCTTGAGATCAAGCCCCACAGTTGGACTCCACGCTCAGCGGGGAGTCTGCTTGGGATTTTCTCTCTCCCTCTCCCTCTGCTCCTCCCCACACGATGTGTGTGTGTGGGAGTATGCACTATCTCTCAATCTCTAAAATAAATAAATAAATCTTTTAAAAAATACCCAAAGGTAATCATAGAGCAAAAATGTATTCATTCTAAATATCACATGAAATAACAAAACCATAGAGACATGAAACCACAAGTAAAAGACATGAAAAAATAATGTGAAGCAATACTGTAGAATGAAGACAAAATCTATTAGTCATAACAATAATCTGAGTTTATGGCATATATCAAAAGAAATTTTTTTCAGGTCGGCTAACAGCAAAATCCAACCTAAGGCTCCCTAAAGTGATACGTTTAAAGAAATGTAGATGGTTAAATGAAAAAGATTAGCCAAGAAATAACAGGCAAATGTAAATACAAAGAAAACATGAGTCCTGATGGTAATAACCGATAAAATAGAATTCAGGCCAAAAAAAGCAGTTTTCTTTGGAGCATTATGCCAATTCTTTATGTAGAAGGAAACCTTCTCTTATTTCAAATTTTTAACTATTTGAGAAGAATTCAGATCTCTATGAAGAAAGCAGAAGGACTGAATTGACGTGCAGCCGCCACTCAGCTTCAACAGTGATCAAAATTCTGTCACTTTTATTTTACCTGCACTTCTACCCACCTTCCAACTCCTGCCTGATTATTCATTACACTGGGTTGTCTTTTTTTTTAATTCAATATACATACACTTAAATTCACAAATCTTGACCATATAATTTTGAAAAATGGGTACACTTCTTGAACCCACATCCTATCAGGATACAGAATGTTTCCAGCACTCCAGAAAGTTCTTATGGTTTTTTCACTTTCCCTTTCCAGCCATCACCCCCCCACCGACACACACACACACAGAGGCAACCCGTATTTCAGGTTTTTTTGTTTTTGTTTTTGTTTTTAACATAGTTAGGTTTGCGAACATAGTTCTTTCTAGAATGAACTTCACATAAATCAAATCATGAAGTATATGATATTTTACATTTACCTTTTATTCACTCAACATATTTCTATGATATTTCATTTCAGATATTGGACATGTGAATAATTTATTCCTGTTGATGGCTCAGTATCTGTCATTCCACAGAATAAATATTCTTTGTATATCCTTTCTTTTGTTGATGCATATTTGGATTGTTTCCAGTTTTTGGTTATTACAAATAAAGCTGGCATAGATATTCTTCTATAGAAAACATGCATTTAATGGACATTTGTTTTCACTTCTATTGGATAAACATCTAGAAGTAGACTCTCTGTGTCAAAGATACATATGTTTATTTTAAAAAACAAAACAAAACAAAACAAAAAAAACCTACCGAACTTTTTCCCAAAGTGGCTGAATCTACATTCCCACCAGCAATGTATGAGACTCAGGATGCTCCACATCCCGCCAGTTGTGGACTTGTCAGTCTTTTAATTTTGGCCACGTTACTGTAGTGGTATCTGATAAAAAATTTAACTTTCATTTTCCTGATAACTAATAATACTGAGCACTTTTTCATGTGCCAGTTAGACCTTCTTTTCACATATTTGTTCTGTGTACAACTATATTTGTTCTGCAGTGCTCCAATCATGTATATATTGGATCTTCCAGAGTCATCTTTATTTCAGTTTCTACTTTTTTTATTCCTGAAGATCTGCTAACTTATATTTTACATCCTCTTCTTCTACTGGCATATTCTCCTTAAGCTATTACCTCTCTTCTTTACATGATTTTACAAAGAGAAATACTTCCGGATCTTTTTTAATGATGAAAAAATACCTGGTCTCAATTTTAATATACTCCATGAAAACAATTTTATTGTGAGTTTAATCTGTTTTTCTGTTTCTTTTGATTCTTGTAGCGTATTTTTATCAATCATTTTTAGGTTATATTTTGAGTATTTAATTTTGAAGTTGTGTATTTGTTTTGGGGGGTTTCATGAGGAGGAATCACAATTTGCCTGCGTTTCCCTTGGATGAAGGATTTTGGGTACTTCTTTACTCTGCATTCTTCTTGTATCCGCGGGGATGGTAGCTGTGGCATTTTTCACACACACACACACACACACACACACACACACACAGAAAAAATACATATATTTATCTTCTCTTTAGCTTCCAGGGAGACAGACTACTTCTTACAACTATGGGATATCGTTCAGTCTCCCTGTACTTCTTAAAACAAAACTGGAATTATGGAAGGTTGTGTTTTTAAAGGTGTATACCACTTCTGATGCTGCAAACAGGGGATTAGACTTTTGGTTCAGAAAATGGCTCTTAAAAAGTACTCTGGGGCGCCTGGGTGGCTCAGTCGTTAAGCGTCTGCCTTCGGCTCAGCTCATGATCCTGGAGTCCCGGGATCGAGTCCCACATTGGGCTCCCTGCTCGGCAGAGAGTCTGCTTCTCCCTCTCCCACTCTCCCTGCTTGTGTTCCTGCTCTCGCTATCTCTCTCTGTCAAAAAAAAAAAAAAGTACTCTGATATTTTGAGCCCCGTAGCTCCCATTGTCTCTGTAACACTTCTGTTCCATTGCCACTGTTCTTAGACACCCGTCACTTACTCCAAAATTGGGCATTCCAGCTGTCTCTTGGTTTTACTGAAAATGTGTTTTGCCCTGCTGTTTCCTGGTCTCCTTTCTGCTTTCTATGATTTCTAAGAAGAATTGAGGGAGATATTAAATCTAAGTTGCCATCTTCAAACTGGCAGTGGTATTTTAAAACTTTTTTCGCTTTGTAAAAATCCCATATCTGACCTCCTTCTCCCTAGTTAATTTTCTAAAAATTTTAGTTATGTTTTCGGATGTTGCTATTTCATGAAGTTCAGGAGTCTGAAAGCACTGGATGAGACTGGATGAGACTCTAAAAATTCTTCCCAGTTTTAATTTTTATTTTTTTCAGTGTTGGGCGCTATCTGTTTTCCCTTTCTACTGGTAGTAGAGATAGATGAATGCAAGCTGCCATTTGTCATAACAAAGATGCTTTCTGGGGGCAGAGCCATGGCTTGGTGAAGAATTCCTTCTGCTTGACTCCTAAAGGCTCAAAGCCCTGGCAGAGTCTATAGTCATGAGACAGTGTTACTATTGTTTGCCTGATACAATCCTGGCAGGCTTTAGTTGTATTTATTTGAAGTAGCAGAACAGAGCCTCTTCACCAGTGGCCACATAAACTGCTGGAGCTTTCAATTCATTCATTAGTTAATTATATATGGGTATTTGGAGAGGGTGAATGAATGTGTGTGTGTGTGTACATGCTGATCATCACCAGGGAGCTACTCTCCCTTTGATATTAGATTTTATAGATTCACATAGAGCATGAGTTATGTCTTTTAGCAAATCCAATATTTACAAAATCAATATTTACAAGCATCATTTGACAAAGGGATTTATTTGTGGTTGGTTTCAAATGACAGAATTCCACAGTGCATTTCAAATGGGTTGATATATTACAACTACCACCTCAAATTTTACTGGCAAAAATTTCAGCACATATCAACTATGTATTGTGTGGTACACACACACTCACACATATACATGCGCGTGCGTACACATACTTACCTCTAGTACCTAGGAATCCCCTCCAGTATTGTTTGCAACTAACCATTTGATAGAAGCCAAATCACTTCTGACTTGAGCTAAGAACAGTCATAACATTGCACTACAGAGCTACCTTCCTTAGCTTTGGATGGTCTCATCAATGATTGCAGTGAATAAATAATGCGGGAGTATGCATACTTCTTGATAAATGGACAGTGTCTTATTAAAAGCTGTTTACAGAAGGGTACTACCTTTCTGCAACCACAGAAGATGATGGATGATCTTAGTTTTTCTAAGCATCCAGAAACTAGATACTCCTATTTCATCAGATCCTGAGATATTTTGCAAAACTGACCCACGGTAAGCAAATTTTGAAAGGATTTTTCTACAAACTCACCCCCAAATTTACTAGACCACAACAGACACTGTTCCTTTCCAGAGACCAGAATACTAAGATCTGTTCTGGGTATCTCTTTCACAGTACCAGGAGAAAGGAAAAATGAAGTTTTACTTGCTGAGAACCTACTGTGCTCCCAGAACTTGTACATTATCTCATTGTCATCTCATTGAATTATCAAACAATTAATACAGTGCAGATCAGAATTCAGCTATTATTAAAAGGCCCATGTTGCCTCTATTCTACCATTGTCTCAAGAGAAACAGAACTCGTCATCTGAAGGTTTGAGGTGAACATAGGAATAGAGCAAAAAGATCCAGATGATCTTGAGGTATGATCCCATCAAGATGTCTGTAAAATCCCAGTGGCTTTCTCTATATATTAAGATGTTGTAATCAATGTAATCATAATTGAATCAGAACTTTTAATTTATGAAATCCCAGCTTAATACAAAGCCCCTGACATGTCCTTTGCCCTTTTCCCCTTACTTCTGCTACACTCAAGAACTAAGAGTTTTGTTTTCCTTTTTAAACATTTTTTTATCCTCTGCATGCTTTCTCTACTAAATGCCTGTGGGGTTAGTCATGATCAACCTAGCATCTCCCCATTCATTTGTGACCCTGAAGACCAGCACATGGGCATTTTAATTTTCACTTTCAGTGGGAAAGGGGTGGGCTGTTCTTTTCTTCCTGGTTTTGCAACCCATCAACCCACAGATTCCCTCAAGTTTCTCAGATACAATATAGGATTGTTCTGGCCAGATGTATGTATTTTTGTTTGTTTCTTTAAGTCAGAACTTCTCCCTTGTAATCTAAGCCATTTTTTCCCTGTTTAAAATTTCTTACCTATGCAACCATCCCTGATGCTGAAAGGTAGGTCCACGGTGACTTCCTCCCATCACCACAAGGCTAAGTTCATTCTTCCAAGAATTTGGAATTTGGAATGGAAAGACTAACTCATTCATCTAAATGCCAGCTCTTCAGAGAGAGTTTTACATACTTCCACTGCTAAGACTCTTGAACTGTATTAGTTTATACCTTCCCAAGGATTTCACTCAATATTTGTTTCAATTCCATGAGCTATCCAAGCTCGCTTCCAGTATATTCCTTTTTGTGGTTTAAGTTTGCCATCATCTATTTTAATTACTTACAAAATCATACATCTAAAATAATGTATTCACTAATTCTTGATATAGTCTCCCATTTTGCTAAGTGAAGCCAAACTCCTTTCCTTTTTACTGTCCCCTCTTAAAGCACCAAGTCTAAAGTTAATCCTAGACCTCAGCTCTGTGATACATTTACCCTGGCCCCCACTGTGTGTCAAGGGCAGATTGTCCCTCTAAGGAAAAGACTCCAGACCTTAAAAGGCAGCTTTGCTGGTGTTGCGCTCTTGAATACTGTCCATAATTGGAAAGGACCTAGGGTGAGAAGAGGCTTTATAATCCTTCCCTGCCTCACAGGAGATTTAGGTCTCTCAGGCTCTGTGAGAGCTTCAACAGGAAGAAAGATGGTGAAACCGTATTATCCTTTTTCATTTCTTCGACAGCTTCATTATATGGCACAAAAGAGGGCCCTGCCTGTGGAGGAAGGTGTAAGGATTAAAGAGTGTGGGGGGTGTAATTCAATTTTTTCCCGGTCCCTTAAAAAAAATCAGTCACCTTATCATTAGGTCATGCCCAATATTGAATAACACGGACGCCTCAAGATACACATTCGGCCCAGCCCACTCAGTAATACAGTTGTAAAGCACCTCCCAAACAATGGCATTTAAACAGCCCGTATGATTCACATTATATTAGTTTGATACGCTTCCAATCCAGACTGTGACGTCTCCCTTGACTCATCTGTGGGCACCCACTCTAAACTCTATGCACTGTCACCTTTGCTCTCTCTAGCCAAGACCTTTGCTCTCTTTAGCCAAGACCTTTGCTCTCTCTTGCCAAGACCTTTGCTCTCTCTAGCCCTTGGCTCTGTTTCCTCTATGCTGATGTGATTTCCAGGCAGTTTCTTCCCTTGTGGACTTAAAAGGATTGCCAGAAGCTCCATGTTTATATTCTCAAAGTTCAAGACTGGCACAAAGAGGTGTTCTCTGTTATCAATACTTTGACCCAAATTTGGGGCCTGAAATTCATTGTAAGATTCTATTTGATGCATTCAATTTAGCTAATGACACAGAACGGGCCCTGTGTCACATTACCTTCCCAGGAATTGGGATTATGGTTAGCTAGTGCAAATCACACATTAGTGGGGGATATTGCCATCAGAAGACAAAAAATAGATGCTAAGCTGGCCAATAAATAAATAAATAAATAAAATCCATTCAAGTAACTGGCAGTGCTGGTGGGGTGGATAATCGGAGCAAATTCTTTGTTTTAAGGAAAGAAAAAAGTCTTGATGCACTAATTGAAATTCTGAGGCTGGAAGCTGTTTGTCATGGTGGTTTCACTTGTCTTTATTAATAATATGCCTGTGTGTGTATGGGTGTGTGTGTGTGTATAAACCAATTTTATATATGTGTGTGTTATATGCACACATGCATATATTATATGTATACATATTTATGTAAACATAGACACAGATAATATCTATGTCTTTTTAAGTGATTAATTCATCTTCTACCTCATTTCTCTAATGTAGGACTTTTATATTTCACATGCAAATGGCTAAATTTTAGTCTGTTGTTCTAACTCAGATACATGTGTTCAGTTTTTGTTTACCAAGTCTAAGAAATCATTCCTGGATATAGCAGCATTTGTATTGTTTAAATGATCCGCGTTCCAAATATCCATAAATAAGGTATTCACTTAAGTAATACAAATACAAATGTATATATGTGTATATACACATGCTTTGTATATATACATACATGTGTATAGATGCACATATATACATATGTGTGTGTGTGTATCTATCTTGTGTGTGTGTATATGTATGTAGCCAAGGAAATCAAATTACTGGGTAGAAATGTGTGGTGTTTCCTTTCCATATGGGAAGTATTTGCAAACCATTGCTTGGCTAAATCACCCTCTTAACTCCATCTCTGAACACTTTGTTTACCTGGAGCGAAACACATTGTTAAGAATCTAGCAGACGTATCTACATGCTCTAGTTAATTTGCTTCACTGCCACTCATTTACTCACATGTCAAGCAATCCTGAGATATTTTTGGGATCACCGCCCACAACAAACTAAATGCTATTTAAGCTTTTGTGTCACTTATTCTCAGGATTAAAAAAAGCACATTTTCCCCAGAGACAAGGAAATATGGTTTCATTTCTGCCCTCCACTTCCTGGAAGAATTCTACTTCTCTTTTTTCATAAAGCTATAGAGCTATTGGACTGTATTTTCACCTTCAAAGCTGATATCCCAATCTCCATTTTTACGGGAAGATTTCTTTGAGGAGTATCTGTAATCCCAGGCACAACTAGACATTACTCACTTTACAGAGGCAGCACTTTTGAGCTCTCCATGAGCTCAGCTGGCTGCCTGGGAGCCAACAGATTAGGGATTTCTTGAGGGTCTAACTTTTCTCCTTCTTCTGGTCAGTACTCATTCCTCAGTCATGAAATCATGGTGCTCAATATTCATCAAAAAGAGGTTTACATTAAAACAAAAGGTGAAACTACCTGGAATTTAAATAAAAACTTGGAAAAAAAAAGACAAAAAAGGTGAGGTTTTGTAATTTTACTACCCTACACATCTTTTTTAGTCTACTAAATTACACCTGGAATTTTTATTCACTCTGGTTCTCAAAATTGTGTTTTTTGCTGAGGAGTAGGATAGTGGCCCATTTTGTGATGTGGAGCCAAATGCAGCACTTTGAAGGTAAAGCATGCCAACTGCATAATTTCACCACCCCCTTCCGCGCCCCCGCCCCGAACACAGAGATATATCCTTCTCATTTTGCTTTCCTCAGCCCAATAAGCCAAGAGAGGAAATGTGAGACAAACTTTTGCTGAGTCCTGTGAGGTTCTCTCAGAATTGATTTTAATCCTACTTTTACAGGAGATGATTTTTTTCTTAATCTGAATACTACTTCTAGTTGCAAGCCTTCATTCCTGGCTTGCTGTGTGTCTGTGGGCTCTACTGTTAGCCAGGAAAGTCCTATAAAGTCAAGTCATATTGCCAAAGGAGGCCACACTTTTCATTGAGCACCTGCATGCAAAAAATGTGACCTTCTGCTCCTACCCTAGTAGAGTCCCTTTTAGCACTCCTCATTCAGGCTCCGCAAATCCCCACAACTGCAAAACAACAGCTAGAAAGGAAGCTGTGGGGATTTGTAACCATCAGTTGTTAAGTTAGATCTTTCAAAATTAAGAAAAGAAAAGAAAAACTATAATAAGCATGATCATTCCAGATTAATGAGTAGAAATGACTACAAATGAACAGACAGACACCTGGAATTGAACATTTGGCTAACTCCACCTAAAACTATTTTGGATGCAGTTTCCCTCACATCTGGTTAGTTTAGATATTTTGGAATAAGAACAGAGTCGGGGAGAATTGACAGAATTATCTGGATAAGTTAGTTTTACATTTTCTTATCATCACAGAGACAAAAACTCACATTTAATGAAAAATCCCTTAGTCTAAATATAGGATCTGATTTGCAATAGTGTATACTTAAAATATTTATATTCCTAATTTTAGCTGAAGAAAAGAGTAAATATATATGTAGTATATACTAATATGTTTAGAAATTTAAATATACATATTTCATATGTTCTCTACAGGAATACTTTAATGTTCAAATTCAACAAATATTAATGATACTGAGAACTTGCTTTCTGCATGGCACTGTTGGAGCTAGAATACACAATCTGATGTGGTCTTATTATTGAATGTGATGAGAAGAAACGATACCATATTAGGAACAACAACATTTATGACTTCTATTATCAGTGCTATTTGCATTCGGTTTTACAGCATTCACAGATACATGAACTTAAATTTAGAACAACTCAGAGAAAGAAATAGGATTGGTCCTATTTTTAACTCCATTTTATGGATGTGGAAACAAGTGATTTGCCCCAGGCCATGTGATTAGGAAGTGGTGGAGTCAAGATGCAAAAACATTTTCTGAATGAAAATCCTATGCTTTTTTTTCTGTGACACCACACAGCTGATCAAATAACAATGCAAGGTCAAGGTCATCAAGTGCTTTAAAAAGATACTTATAGTGCAATAGCTATTTAGAGGTGAGAAAAAATTACTGTCCAATGTAATTTTCTACCATTATGGAAGTATTCTATACCTGCACTGGACAGTATGGTAGCCACTAGTCACACATGTCTATTAAACACTTGAAATGTGGCCCATACAACTGAGGAACCGAATTTTTAATTTTAATGTTAATTAATTTAAATTGAAGTAATCATGGACACCTGGGTGGCTCAGTCAGTTAAGCGTCTGCCTTCGGCTCAGGGCATGATCCCCAGGGTCCTGGGATCGAGTCCTGCATCAGGCTCCTTGCTCAGCAGGGAACCTGCTTCTCCCTCTCCCTCTGCCCCTCCCCCTGCTTGTGCTCTCTCTCTCGCTCTCTCTGACAAATAAATAAAATCTTAAAAATAAAATTGAAGTAATCCCATGCAACATACGGCTTCCATATTAGACAGCACAGCTTATAGATAATTCTCAGAAGAGAGGCACTAAATACTTTTCAATTGGGAGTGGTCAAATGAAGACTGTGTATTAGGATATTAAAATAACTGTGCTGGAGTTTTCTCCCAGGAGACACAGAATTCAGTTGGGATTATTTATATCAATCCCACTTTGAGTGAGCAAAGCCTCAAACAGGAGGAGTGGCAGTCAAAATGGAAATAGGAGAATTAGGAAGAAGCAGTTTCTAGGACTTGAGTACTCCTTAGACACGAGCCGCCCGTTTTCCTTCATCGGTGCCTGAGAGACAATGAAATAATTGAAAGAGAAAATAGGTTAATAAGTGCAGGCAGCTGGTTTTGAGGTAAAGACAATTTGATCTTTTTAAAGCATCCTCATAGGATATAGGGGATAATTCATTAAATGTCAGTGGAAAACAGTCTATGAGCTCTAGAGTGCTTTACAAATGCAAGAGATCTTGAATTTAAAGCATCTGGTTGGAACTGACTAGGCAAGAGTTCCCAGTAAAAGTTGGTAAGGAACAGGGCTCACATTAATCCAGACTTTCCTAACTTCAAGTATAGTGCTTATTTAATTACATCACTGTTTTCTATCCTCTGAGAGAACACGAAGGGTGGGGCGGATGGGGAGGAGGGGAGACAAGGAAAGAAAAGAGACCTTACAAGGGAAGGGGCTCAGCTCACCATCAAGGAACTGATGTATGTCAAATCTTGAGGCTGTGGCTTTTGTATCATGGTGTTCAACAATTAGGTTTCAGGTCTGTGACGGAGTGATAATTTGGCTTTATTTCCTGTGGTCCTAAATTCAGTTAGCATTGGTTGACATTTGGGCTGAGACCTGAAAGATACACAGGCATTAATTTATGTATGGGCAAGGTGTTTTAACTTTGATGGCTTTGGAAGCTTATATTGAGCCAGATTTCAATGGCTGTAGCCTGAACAAAAGCTTAAAACTTGGGTCAACGGTGTTTTGACTTTGGTGTCTGACTATGGTAACTTTTTCCACAGGCAAAGGGGATAATGGGTGTCTCTATGGCGGCAGAGACCTAAGAAAGCATGAGGTTTATTTTTTTTTATTTTTCATTTTTTTAAAGATTTTATTTATTTGACAGAGAGAGATACAGCGAGAGAGGGAACACAAGCAGCGGGAGTGGGAGAGGGAGAAGCAGGCTTCCCGCAGAGCGGGGAGCCCGATGCAGGGCTCGATCCCAGGACTCTGGGATCATGACCTGAGCCAAAGGCAGACGCTTAACGACTGAGCCACCCAGGCGCCCTGAAAGCATGAGGTTTAAACAAAGGCATTCAGACCACTACAAAGGCACTTGGGCCCTGTCAGAAGTGCTCAGGTGGTGAAGGTACACACAGGAGGCTCAAAAAAGGTCTGGGAACCTTTTAGAGAGTGTCATCGCCTGCTTTTAGCAGTCATGGGCCCTGACTATATAGGCTTCGTATGATCTGGTATTGCAGGCCAGACTGACGTGTGCAGAGAAGCTACCTAGTCTCAACCCATTTTCTCTTCTTCCCTGTACTAGGTCTCATTTTTCAGTCTCCCTTGTAATGAACTCTGTCCACGTGATTGAGTTTCAGCCAACAGAATGTAAGTGGAAAGGACAGTTTACTCTTTCCAGGCGTGGATCCTGTAAGCCTTCCTCACGTCATCCTCTCTGCTTTATTCCCCTGCATCAGCTTAGTCAGATGAACAAGGTGACCTTGGAAACCACCTAAGGGAGATGATGGGACTAAAGAGAAAAATTAAAATTAAGAGGTAACACATTTGTGGATCTTCCCTCCTCAGAAATAGTAAATGCATAAGATTTAATTTGGGGCACCTGCATGGCTTAGTCGGTTAAGCGTCTGCCTTTGGCTCAGGTCATGATCCCAGAGTCCTGGGATCAAGCCCCAAATCGAGCCCACATTGAGCCCAGCATTGCTGTTTCTCCCTCTCTCTGCTGCTCGCCCTGCTTGTGCTCTCTCTCTCTGTCAAATAAAGAAATAAAATCTTAAAAAAAAAATTCAATTTAACCCCTTGCTGGTAGATTTTTTCCAGTTGAGATTAAGATTTTTTTTTTTTTTTCATTATGGATGGTAGGTGGTTTAGACTGGCATCTTTTTTTTTTTTTTAAGATTTTATTTATTTATGTGAGAGAGAGAGAGACAGAGATAGTGACAGAGAGCATGAGCCAGGAGGAGAGGGAGAAGCAGGCTCCCCGCTAAGTAGGGAGCCCCCACTCAGGGCTTGGTCCCAGGACCCTGGGATCATGACCTGAGCTAAAGGCAGACACTTAACCGACCTGGCCACCCAGGCACCCCAGACTGACTGACATCTTAACGGAGTTCAAAACAAGCAGAATTTCTCCATCTACTCTTTTTTTTCACTAAGATACTGAATGGTTTATGTTTTCACTCAAATATCGAAGAGGTTATGCTGTTTTTTTTAATATTGCTGAGTATAGGATTTATAATTTTGCTTAGGAGCAAAACTGTTCTGAGAGCTGGGGATTGTATTGTGAGGCCCATGCTATAATAATATTAAATGTCTGGACTCTGTTACTATGAAGCAAAAAAAAAAAAAAACAAAAAAAAACAGAAATTAAAATTACAATAGGATACCACCACACACCTAAAAATGGATAAAATGAAAAAGACTGTCGCATGTTGTCAGGGACATGGAGCAATAGGACTCTCAAATATTGCCATGGGAATGTCCAATGATACATCTTTTTTTGAAAATTGCTTGGTAGTTTCTTGTAAAATTATGTATTCTTATATCCTATGGCTTACAAATTCCACTCCTAGGTATTTATCCAAGAAAAAGAAAGATTATATTCACAAAAATCTTTGTACAATAATGTGCCTAGTGACTTGCTTCATAACATCAAAAGAATTGGAAATAGCTTAGGAATCCCTTAAGAAGAGAATGGATTTTTTTTTTTTAACTGTGGGATATTCCTACAGTAGAATATCACTCGGCAATAAAAAAGGAATGGACCATTGCTACACATAACAACAAAGGTAATTTTCAAAAATATCCTGAGTGAGAGAAGCCAGACACTAAAGAGTACATATTTGTGATTCTATGTAGACACATTGTTGGATCAGGTAAATCAGAATGACTGCTTCTTGAGGGATAGGAATTCACTGGGAAGTGTGTATATTTGTGAAAACTAATTGAACTGTATATTTAAGATCTGCACATTTCACTACTTGTAAGTTATGCCTCAATAAAAACATAAAAAATAATTTTTTAAAAGATTTACTTATTTGAGAGAGAGGGCATGTTCACAGGTGCAGGGGGAGGGCAGAAGGAGAAAATCTTCAAGCAGACTCCCCGCTAAATGTGGAGCTCAGTGTGGGGCTCAACACTGGGCTCAACCGCATGACCCATGAGATCATGACCTTCGCCAAAACCAGGAGATGGACATCCACCTGACTGAGCCACCAGGCACCCCCCAAAATAAATTTTTTAAAACCTACTTTAAAAATAATTAAAATTCTGAGGTTCAAAAAAAAAAAATAACCATTCTAGCAAATGATAGCTGAGGCTTAGAACTGCTTAACAGAACCTCAACTCTGCCTGGGCATAGAGAACTCTGGCAAAGATGGACAAGTTGAGAAAAGGTTGAGAATGAATGTTTGACTCTTCTTTCTGTGAACTTGTAATTCATGTAGGACTTTATTTTGAATTCAATGCCACTGATTGTTGGAATTTAGTTTGAAAGTTCATTTAATCTTTAACTTCTTTCTGGCATTTGATAATGCCAAGGAGCTTATATTCACATTTGGGACATCTACATATTATTTTAAGTAGTTGTTTTTTGTTTTTTTTTTAAGCTGGGTGATCTTTATACCTTTTATTATATGAGCATCCTAATGTTATTTTTTAATTCTGTTGCAGAACTGACATGCTATGTTGGACAATATGGCTGGATACAGTTTGGAATGAAAAAAAAATAGGGGGCAAAATTTCAGCTATAAGTACAGAGCCTTCTGATCAGACTTTACTCTGCCTACAAAGTCCCAGGAGGACACTCCACATGGGAAGATTCCATGGTCTACAACTTGCAGTGAGTGGCATAGGATTATTTTAAGCTAAAAGCACTTGAAAAACAGCAGGTGCAAGAAGGATGCTCTAAATTTTCCTTTTCTTCCTGAAAACAAGAGATAAAACTCCCATGTGAAAGATTCCCCCTCCCCCCAAATCCACAGGGGAAGAAACTTTCTTATCACCAGAGATGAGGCGTCGAGGCTAACAGAATTCCATGCAGAACTTGTTAAAATAACTTTTATCTTCCCTTAGTCTTCTTATATATTTTAGTTACCTACCCACATTTACCTCTCTTTGATCAACATAGTGTATAAGCATTTAGGTTTTGCCACTTCTTTGGGTCTTCATTTTCCTAGGAGTGCTCAGTGTACATGTAAAATCTGTATGCTTTTCTCCTGTTCATCTGTCTTATGTCAGTTTAATTATCTCAGAGGAGATCCTAAGGAGGGTAGAGGTGAAGTTTTGCCTTCCTACGTGGGCAATGAATTATGAGGTTCAGTTAGCCAGCCCTTTGGGTTCCCATGTAAAGTTGCATCCTCCTTCTTAGCCTTTAGAAATAAAATAGTCATTTTTTTTCTTCATCTGTAGACTTTTGTCTAATGTCTCTGCTCAGAATTTAGGTACAGTGGAGAAGTAGATGGTTTTTTTAGAGGTGATATTTAAAATCAGTAATACTTAAATTATCCATGGAAAGAATGAACAGAGAAAAACAAGGAGGATTTTGAATGTACTCTTAAAACATGCTATTTTTAAAGGATCTGAAAGAAGGAAAGGAGTAAGTGAATTCAAGGGAGAAGGGGTGGTTGAGAGGTAAGAGAAGCTACAGAAGGGTAGAGAGATAGAGACAGCTCAAGTGAAGCTTCAGGAGATCAAGACAGCCAGGTTTGATCAGTCAGAAGTCTGAGGATGATGAATGAGAAAGGGGATTCTATTTTTTAGTATCTATTCAATTACAAAATACATGGCAGTTTCCAAAAGCCTTGAAATTCATGGTCATTGTTCATTGCTACAATGTAATCATTATTAGAATGCAAGTTTCTCAAGGGCTCAAGATTATGGCTACTCCTTTTGAGTGCCTAGCCCTTAGTTGGCCTTGAACAATGTATTTGTGGAATAAATGGTCTTATTGTTTCTCACCACAATCTTGAGTAGATATTTTCACTATTCTTATTTTATAGCTAAAGAAATAAAAGAGTTGGCCAGATCACCAAGTGAAGTTAATACCAGAGCCAGACTCCTGATAATCGGTACTATGCTGTATTCAGTGTTAGAGAGACACTCAAATCTCACCTCCCCCACACCCTTCACATCTTTGTTCAAATGTCAGTTTCTCAATAATGCCAATCTTGACCACTCCATTCAGAACTACACTTCCTCCTCTGATCATTCACCGAGACCATTCTGTTGCTCTTCATAGCACTTACTACCTTCTGTTATAGAACTAGTTGTGTTTTTAGTTTACTGTTGATTCAGAATGTGAGCTAGAGTTGAGATACACGTATGTTTTTTTCTGCCTTGTTCATGGATATATTCCAGATGCTTTCAAGAGCGACAGGTATTAAGTAGATGCTTAAAAATTATTTGTTGAATGAATTAAAAGTTATAGCTCTTTGGAAGCACAAGAAAATAAAACCACTTTTTAGTCACAAAAAGTTTCAGTTTTAGAAAATAAATAATTCTAGCTTTTTTTCACTTTTCAATATTATAAAATCCCTGAACCCAATCAATGAGTAAAAAATTAATATTGTACTACTTCTTTATTGTCAGGTATCTAGTACACTGAGCTTTTTGGCAGAAAATGATTCTGAAACATAATATATGTTAACATATGTAAAGTGGATGGTGACTGATTTTCAAAACATTATTCATACATGTGTGACTTTAATTAGGAAGCTATAACAGATACATTATGAATTTTCATGAAGAAAAAAAAAGCCAGCATCTGGACTTGAGATTTTACACAAAGAGAAAGCTGAGTTTCTTACTCCTTTTCCAGAACCCATGAAACCTAAATTTCCTTCGTTAGAATTTCATCAGAAATAGTAAAATAAAACCCTACACTGTAAGTCAATAAGCCTTCACCACCAATTTTTACATTGGTAATTCAGAGCTTATGACTAAGGACTGCAATTCCATAGTTTTTTTTAATTTTCTCACATGGAAACATGAGAATATTTCAATAAATCCCTAAGTTCTTGTGTTGTACCTGTATTTGTTAAAATTATGCATTTGTACACATATATTTATCTTAGATGTTTATCTTTTTAAAAAACAAGTATTATCAGCTTTAAACTTTCCCAGATTTAAGTTCTTTAACATTGTCAAAAACCCTACATCAAGAAATTTTTCTTATAAAATTCATGGAAATATTTGAAAAGATCATAATATTATTTTAAACATTCATAAAAATTTTTCTTCTACATATAAACATACCATCTTGAAAATGCACATGAAAACAATAACTTTTTAATTCAATAAAATACCCACTTAGTTCCTAGAACACTTATACTATATCTTATATAATTATTACTTAATGTCTTGTAATTGCTTCTTTATCATCTTCCCAAGAATGTTGAAATCTCTTGAAAGACAATAAAGTACTGAAATAATTTATTCTTCCTCCCTTCTATTATTAAATATAAAATAGGCATGAAAATATATTTGGCTCAACAATTGGAAATTAATTTGAATACAACCCATTCAGTGCAAATAATTACACATTCTTATATAAACTATGAGCCAAGTAAATAAATAATTGCTCCAAGAAATCAAAATTTGGTAAATATTAAGTAATTCAGTCTTGCTTCTTTGTAAAATTGCTGAATGACTATCTATGACTTTGATCAATCATATACATGTATCATATATAGGTATATCCAGTTATTTGCTGTGTACCGTCAGATACTTTAGCACGTTTTCTTTCTTATTCCAAAGCATTTTTTTTTTAAAGATTTTTATTTATTTATTTGACAGAGAGAGAGATAGTGAGAGCAGGAACACAAGCAGGGGGAGTGGGAGAGGGAGAAGCAGGCTTCCCGTGGAGCAGGGAGCCCGATGCGGGGCTCGATCCTAGGACCCTGGGATCGTGACCTGAGCCGAAGGCAGACGCTTAACGACTGAGCCACCCAGGCGCCCTCCAAAGCATTTCTTAAAAGCATCATTGTCTTCACATTATTTATGAGAAAGCTGAGGCTTAGAGAAGTATAATTAATTGTTTAAGGTCTTACTGGCAGGAGCAATTAGAGTTGATATTTAAATGCAAATCTTTAGAATATAAATGCAGTTCTCTCTCCAGAGTAACATAGACGGCACATTATATATATATATATATATTCTCTGTCCATTATTACTGGTGTATATTAAGCAGGTATGTATCATACTAGTGCACATTATAGAAGACAGATGATAACTAGATTTATCATAGGGACCATTTCATAATGTATAAGAATTCTGAATCACTATGGTGTACACCTGAAACTAATAGGATATTGTATGTCAATTATATACTTCTATTTAAAAAAAAGACAGAGTAGCCTCTGAACATAGGTCAGAACTTCTAAATGGATACACAGTAATGCACATATAGGCATAGAACTGGTTTTCTTGACCTGACATTATGTATATGCGCCCAGCAAAAGAGAGTTGCATTTTGGCCCTTTCCAAAGTGACTTCTACTTGGAACAGAGAACTGGTGATTATTTTTGCGCCAGGAAGGATCAGATAATCTTAATTCATCATCTGTTCCTTTGCATCTACTTTTAATGGTTTTCCTCTCTTGAACTATAGATTAGTAACATTTATATTTAGTGCTTAGCATATAAAAATATTATATCATAGTCTAAATTCAACTCTATACTATTTAGGTTATTTAATATTTGTCGAGTATTAGGCATATGATAAGTATTCAAATATTTACTTTACTGAGTAAAGACTGTGTGATTATTTTCTCTGGAAGTAAGCCCACTAAGTCCATTGATGGGCTCCATCCAACCCACTGCAAATTATATTGCTGATTTCAAATGAGTTCCATCCAGGCTGTTCTAGCGTGTGTTTGCTTCAGCTCTTTGGTGCTTCTGATTTTATTGTATCTTCAGGAATTAGGGAAATCAACTTGAATGCTCAGTTTAACATATTCACTCCATAAGTAGCCTCCACAATAAATTCCAGAACCTAAAAATTGATAAACCCCTCCATACAAAACGGGATTCATGACAGAAAATTCCAGAATTTGTGTTACTTATTACAAATTACAATGGAAAATTCTCTCTGCTGGGTTTGCTCTTTTCATGACCATGAGGGCTACTAACATAGGGCTGCATCATTTTGGTTTGGCTTGTAATCTTTGATTCATCATCTTCAATTTTGAGAAAGCAAGCCCCGAGTTGGGGGGAGGGGGTCTGATTTACATCACTGGAATAAGACAATGGCTCTCATCTGCAATCTTCTATTTTGTCACAACTCTTTGAAGACCAGTTTCAATTTTAACTTGCCTGTTTTCCCTTCTCAGTACAAAGCTGGTTTGATTATGAGAGGGGTGGAGGTGATGGTGTTGGAGGTAGTGGTGGTAGAGATGATGTGTGTGTGGGAGTATGCGCATAGGCAGTAGGGTGGTTGGGGGGGATGGGAGGCAGCATACATGGGCTGTATTGTCAATCTGCTTATAAACCTAACAGATTTTTTAGCTGAAATTTCGCCAATGTTAATTGTACATGCAGAATTCACACTGGGAAAATCTCCTTGGGGGAAAAAAAAAAGATGAAGTGCACAGCCGGCCTGTTATGTAAGATGTTTATTTTCATCCAATTCAACCCACCATAGGCAGAACAGAAAATAGGCCAGTGCTTCTGACCAGTGACATCACCTCATCATCAGGACAAAGCAGGAAAGGCTAATCACCATATTGTTAGCAAAGAGGATAATTTTCTTCCACATTGTTTCTCTTGTGGAAACCTTTATTTCTGGAGATAGTGATCTCATCTCCCTTTGATGTTTATTTCTTCAGATTCTGTAATAACAGTGAAGCTACCTGAATTTCAGTTCTTGCACAATGCACATAAACACTTATTTCAGTGGTTTTCCTCTGGATCTCCAAACTTTAAAAGATTGGATCATTTTAGCAGAACATTGACCATCCTAAGGAGATTGTGGGGTGAGGAAGGATAATCATCTTGATACTTAATTTTATGTGGTATTTTATATAGCATTGGATAATTTGCTTTGCAGGAGTCCTCCTTTACTTAGGCTGCTTTGCTGTGTATTCAAGTAGATAAGCATAGTATTTATTTCATGAATACTAAGTACTAAATGCACAATTTTTTTTAAAAAAGTGTTTTTAGCAGCTCATCATCTCTTTTAGAATATAGATACTGTTGCAATTTATAAAGAGTGAAGTAGGTGAAATTGTGTGTGTGCAGTTATTTTCTATTCAAAATTAAAGGAAAACTAAAAACATGATGCTTTTTATATTAGAGGTTGATTCAACTGTATCTAGAAAATTTATCACAATAACACTACCCACTCTGGTTTTGCTTATGACAGTTTTGGCAAAATGTCTTTTCTCTGTTAAGGGGAGATCTTCAAAATCGTTCTACTTTATCCACCTTTTAATACTCTATTTGCCTATTCTTGTTTCATTCTCCCTCTAGAGGAAACTAGTGAGTATTACAATTCAGACTTAAACACCGAATATACCAACAGGTCTAATTGAAATACAATCATGAGAATAATTCCTTGACTTCATTTATATTCAACCTAACTTGGTCCTATGGTCCTGGAAGCCATTATCTTAAGTAGCTGTAATTTTTCATCATCTTTTTATCTAAGCTGGCATGTCAGTATCTTAAGGGGTTTTATTATTATTATTATCATTATTCTTATTTTTGAATAGCAAAATCAGAATCTTCCTGGTGAAGACTAGTTTTATTAGAAAAGGTGGATGTACCAAAAAGGTTAGAATTGCAATGAGTCTAATGCAATGAGTCATGTGCGCTTGTGACTCCAATAGTCTAATTCTTACGTTCTAGAATTCACATTGCACCTGTTACGTGGTCTTGGGGAAACTGGATGCCATTTCATGTTGTATATAGTGATAAAAAGTAGCCACATAACCTGCAGATATGACTGTCAGATATTAGGATTAGGACAAAAAGATCCATAAACATTTAATCTGAAAATGAATGTAGACGGGGGTTCCCTTCTTTGCTGTCTAGACACGTGAATGGCTTCATTTGGGGAAGCCTGTTTTCTCTATAAAATGGGAATGATTCTATCTAACTCCAGTAGTGTGAGATCAAAAAATATGTATACACATGCATACAGTACCTAGTATGTGACTGACTCAGAGTAAATACTTTTTCTCTTCTATTTTTTGTAATGAAAATTCTCTGGCTCAGGCTGAAAAGTAAAAACATAAAAAATCACAAAACTTGTCAGGAGATTCTCCTTATTTTTTGAAATACCCTCTTCTATGTTCTTACTTTAAATTTCAGAGTCAAGACATGATTTTGTCTTCAAAATGTTGCTGCTATAGTCTTGCAGAAATGCCAGTTGTGGGAGGGCAATCTGGAAAGCCAGAAATCTGTGATGTCTATGTCTCAGTATGGGGCTGTGTTTGTGGTGGGATGTAGAAGGAAAAGGGGCAATAGGTACCTCTTTATGTTTTGACCTAGAAAGTAGTTCAGCATATAAAGTTTAAAAAAGCAAGATATAGTAGAGTATGATCATGTATATTATATTTGCATTTCAAAAGCCTAGAAACTTTTTTTTATGAATCCATTTTCAGGAAGGTGGGATTATGCAAAACTTTGGGAAACTTTTCCTTTCTCTGTAATGTTTGCATGAAAATATTTCAATAGATGATACACGTAGTAAAATTTCATAAGGGGAAAAGAAAGTCTTTCTCCCACTTTTGAACCCCATCTGGTATCTTAGTTTTCCTCCCCCAAACAACTACTATAAACAGTTTATTTTATCACCTTAAGATTTTTCTATGCATGATACATACATAAGCCCATATATGCACATACATATGTATATAACTGATTCTTGTTATTCACAGTACTTGTGTTCCAGAGTCTCGGTGAACATTGAATTAGCAACTCCTGCATCATTACTCCTAGGTGGAATACAGAATTAAGACCCTGTGACCTCTGGGCACAACATTGTCAACAACTGATCAATATATAACTTTGTCTTATATGTGTTACTGTTTAAAGATATCTTATTTACGAGTCATTAACATCGATCTAACACCCAACAGCACTATAATTCATGCCCAAACAAAGCTTATCTAACGCATTATTTTCTCTGAGGCACGTCATAGCCTTCTTGGGCTTAGGAACACTGGAGAGCACTTCTGCACTGTTATGCTTGGGCCCATTTTAAACAGCAAAGTCACCAACTAAAAGCACAAAAACGAGAAAAAAACGGGCACTAAGTACACTGTAAAAAAGACACTTATTTATGGTATAGGAACAAAACCAAGAAGGCCAAGTGCCACCTCATTTGACCTGGGAAGTTTGGTAAATATTGATTTTGAGGTTGTAAATGCATTTTAGCAAGTAGACGAATCCATGAATATCGAAGATTGTGTCTGTTTGTTCATGCGTATGCATAAGCATATATATATTATATATGCTTATGTATATATATTATATATATTATTATACATATATATGCATATATATTATATGTATATATATACATATATATGTCCTTTGTTACACATTAGCAGTATATTATATACACTGTTCTAAACATTGCTTTACATTATTTTTCAATGTTTAATCCTGCAAACTGAAATTAGATGTCTGGGGTCAAATCCTGACATTACCCTTTACGAGCTCTGTGACCTTGAACAGGTTACCTAATCTTTATGTGCCCCTCATCTCCTCTATAATACAGGAATTATAAGAGTACCAACACAAGGGGATTATTGTGAGGTTCAAATGAGTTAATATAAGAAAAACACTTAGGACATATCTATTTGCTATCTCGTCATTTAAGAGTATATTTTGGGGATTATTCCTTATTGGCCCATATAGCAAGTCCTTGTTCTTCTTAAAAACAAAATAGTATTACAATATATGACTACGTCATCATTTTTTAACCTCCTGCCCACAGAATACATTTAGACAACTTCCTATCTTTTGCTTTAATAAGAATCTTGCAATGCATGCATTTCCATTTACACTTGTGGAGCTCTATCTCTAAGCAAAAGAGTTATACATTTTTAATTTTGTTGTATATGACCACATTTCTCTCTAGGATTTGTTATAATATTCATGTATATCAGAGAAAAAAAAAGCTGCTTCCTTTCAATAAAGAGAGGAAAAAAGGATGACACTTAGTTTTACCTTTTGCTCAAATTCAAAGATTTTTTTCCTATGTTAAGTTGAATAACTGATTCCTTAGTTACTTACCACGCCAGTGTAAGTGAGGACAATAGCATTTGATGTTGCCTAGTGTTTTAGGTTTACAAAGCACCAGAAGGTTTGCACATATTTTGCAGACTTTACATGAATTTTCTCTAAGCCCACCTCTATCAAATATTACACCAGCCCAGGAAGACTTTACCCTCTCAGTTAAAGTAGGAGTAAAACTATCACATTCTTACTTGGTGACCCTCTTTACATTCGTCAGCCTTCAGTGAAGTCACTTGCTTTTTACATTATTTAGGATATTAAATAGGAAAAACAGGATAATGGATACACATCATGCTTTCTGGACACAGTGCTAGTAGTAGAAACTTAGTGGAAAAAAATCTTGTTTACAAGGATCTTTTTTAAAAGCAGAGAGCATTTCCAAAAGAGCTTTCACAAAATAAGCATAAGAGTTTTCCCCAAAATAATTCTAACATAAGCAAACATCTGGCTTCTTCAATGTTTCCACCTTTCTGCTGCCTGCCTGCCTCCCAAATTACTACAAGACAGACGCGATTGAGTTTTTGCTTCCTTTTACAACTTTTTTTTTTTTTAGAGCCGATTATGTTTCACTTCTTTTATTGTTTTTTTTTTTTTTTCTTCAGGAACATTCATTAATCTCTTTACAAGCAACCACAAAGATATCTGGAATTCTGATTATGAGCTGTGGAGACAATAACCACAAAGAACCGAGCTGAGGCACATTTTCAAAAGGGGAGGATGTCATTGGAAGCTCTCTATGGGAGTGGGAAAAGGTTCTAGAAAATAGTCTGAGTCACTCTTATTAGGAGAGTCAGGGAGGAGAGCAGCTGTGTAGAATTAGTACCAGTATCTTCCTAGCCTTCATTTTAAACTTTTCAAAAGATCTTTTCCTGGTCAATTCTTCCTGAGAAGGGCAACCTAATCAGACATAATGTTTGCTTTTAGAAGTTACCATGGCGACTGGTCAAGGCAGATTGTCTTCCCTTAGCATCCTACACTTTGTATGGTGCTAAATAAGCCTTGTATACTGTCAGAGTTTTTCTTTGAGTGATAAAACAAATAGGGAGCGTTGAAATGTTTCACAGCAATCAGAAATGATATTTCCCCATATTGATTTTTTCCTTTCTTTTTTGCCCTTTCTTATCTGGGCCATATCACTTTGAAGTACACATCAAGGCACAATACTTATCACAGGAAGCAAAAATACAGTGAATCTTTAAAAAAAAAATGTATGGACCAGGAGCATGAAAGATTTACCCACCACTTATGTTCTGTTAAAGTGAAATACAATTTCACTCTACAAGGCTGACAAACAACAGAGACTAGTACAGACACTCAGAAGGCACTACTGTGATTAAATATAAGAACAGTCCCTCATGGGGGGGGGGGGGCATAGAAGAAACAAAGCATACTAACTTAAAAAAAATTTTTTTAAATAGACTTTATTTTTTAGAGCAGTTTTAGGTTCACAGCAAAAATTAGTAGAAACTACAGAGATTTCCTATATATCCCCTTGCCCTATACATTCAGGAACTCTCCTACTATCAAGGTGTCCCACCAGAATGGTACATTTGTTACAAATGATGAACCTACATTGACACATCATTACCACCCAAAGTCCAAAGCTTATATTCTTGTTCACTCTTGCTGTTGTACATTCTATGGATTTTGACAAATGTATAATGACATACACCCATACTTACGGTGTCTTCACTGCTCTAAAAAAATCCTTTGTACTCTGCTTACTCATCTCTCCCCACCCCCAGCCCCCAAACCCCTAGCTAATACTGGTCTTTTGACTATCTCCATAATTTTGCCTTTTCCGGTTTTGTCATATTATTGGAATCCTACAGTAAGGTAGCCTTTCCAGATTGGCTCTTTTCACTTAGTAATATGCTTTTAAGGGTTTAGCATTTTTTTTAAGAAAAAGAAATCCCATTTTCCTCTTCTGCTTTATTGACCATGTCATTTTCCTAAAGCTTCTGATTCTTTGAGGCTTATGAACAAAGTTTATGTCAGAAAATGTCAAGCACAAAGGGATTCAGAATTTGAAATCAATCTCTGAATTGGAAAAAGGACAGCTAAAGGAAACATTAAAAAAGACAGAGAAACAAACAACCCCCCCCCACCACCACCACCAAAAGTCAAGCAGGCAAGAGAATGACTGACCTGAAGGCAGAAGCTTTAGAAAAGTAGGTAATGGCAGAGAGGGTCTCTTAACAGTGAGCAAGGATGTATGGGAAGCATTCCTTAGCACAAAAACTACCTTTAAGTTCTGGACCCTCCAAGGCATACACATGAGCTTGTCCAGGGGTTGAAGAAGTAGTGAGCTATTCTCTGCACCCCCCAGCCCCCCACAGATGCCCAGAGAGTTGTTAACGTTCTGTTTACTGGTAGGCTATGAGTCAGCGCTAGGTCTGAAGTTTTCTCCAATCCCCTGATTAAAATTAATCGCCTTCTCAGTGCTCCCAAAGCTCTTTGTTTATGACTCATGTGGGCAAATTAATCATTTTTGGTTTTACATTACTGTTATTTATGTTTGAGTTTTTCTTTTTTCACTAGACTGCAAATTCCTTCAGGACAGGAATCTTGTTTTTCTTCAACTCTGTGTTATGCCCCATACTTTACAAACAGCACATGTTCAGTAAATATTGGTTAAATAAAACCAAGTCTGAGCCTATAGGTGTATGATATGATTTTTTTCCCTCCCTTAACAAAAGGATATATATGGATGGCAAAGTCTGTGTTTGCCAGTTTTACTGTTGCCTAACAGAAAGGATGGCTAGGATATATAAAAACACAGTGGGTAAACATTTGGAGATATTATCTTTTTCTTTTCCTATAACTCCCCACAAGTCTTTCTGGGTTTCAGTTTGTAAAATGTCTAAACATTTGGAAGGAGGAATTTGAAGGGATAGACAGATTATCTTGAAATAAACTAGCACACAAAAAACAATCCCTTACTGTATATCCTTATAAAAAGACCTCTGAGTTGGGGTGGGGGAGACATGGCAAGCTAAATAGAGAGGTCTATGTGTCCCAAAAGCAGAGGAAAACTGTACACCACAGTGTTGCTGGGAAGGCCACAAGACCCAAGAAAGAAATAGCTGTGGGGCACGTAAGGCAGATGGCCCCATATGCAGTCTGGTTAAAAAAAAAAAAAAAAAAAAAATCCCATGCCAGAATCGTAGCTCAGAAGAGCAGAGAATCCCTGGATCTGAAGGGAACCAGACAGATGGGGATAATGGATATTCCAGTGAAAATCAACGTGGACAAATGACTGAGAAGCAGATTGCTTCCCTGTCTCCCACCTGCATTCTCTACCCTCCCAGCTACCTTGCCTGCGTAATATCCTGGAACAAGAGCTGGAGTAGGACCACAAGGTAGAAATCCTAAAAGTTTCAGAGGTGGAGGTTCTTGTCAGTGTCATGGGGATTCTGTGTAAGAAATTAAGTTGAGTTATAGGAAAATACATCAAATATTGTTTCTCAGACAATTGTATTTATGGACTCGGATTCATACTTGTTTCAGAAACTTGAGGGCGGGGAGGGCCCCCCCCACTCTTGAATCTCAATACCTATAAACAAACAGGAGAAATGAGGATGGAGTTGTGTCAACTGTTTACTTTGAAATGAAAAGAGGAAAATAATTCAACAAGATTTCCTAATGTCCTGATTTCTCAAGTCAAAAGAATTTAGCCCTAAGTTACTTACTTAGATTATCAATCTCTAAATTTGTCTGTATTTGGAAATAGGTGAAATTTTATAAGATAAACAAAAATGGATTCTGAAGACTACTATCTGTGCATTCATGCTTACTCGTGAGAGTTCGTATTTTGTAGGAAACAATTTCCAGTCAAGGAGAGGGTTGGGGCCACTCGTCATAGAAGCTGAGGGTTACAGAGGCAGCCATGACAGTGTTTGTAATCACACATCCTCTTCATTCTCTCACACCCTAGCTATCTTCACATCTATTTATTTGATGGAGAACCTACCTCCTAGCTCCTATTTGACTGTTTCATAGAAAGTGTGACCAACAATCATGGTCCCTACATACACCAGTATATAAATACATACATTCAATCAGAGAGAGAAAGACTCTTTTGCCTCTAAGAGCCTTACTTAGATGCTTTTTCTGATCTCTTAACTCCAATCTAAATGTTTTATCTTCGTAAATGAGGCTATTCCTTAGCCCTTTTCCTGCCTTATTTCCAAAACCAACGGTCTTTGTTTACAGTGCAGCAATTGTACTGAGTAACTTCCATTCCTTAATCATGCCAAGTGATCCCAGCTTTTCATACGCACCTTGCTTTGCTTGGAGTTCCCTACATCTATTTCTTAGCAGTCACTGTGAACAGCTGCAACTCTGAAAGGCTAACTAGAGCCCCTCCTCCACCTCTCTCTTTCTCCTTTCCCATTCCACCGGTAGAATTGTCCACTTTCTCTGTGTGCCCTACTGCACCACATACATCATTCATTCATTGCCCAAACACTTATTAAATAATATCAGCTATGTGCCAGACACTGTGTTAGGTGCTGTCAAACTGAGGGAGGAGGTTCATGCTCTCAATGACCATGCATACTAATTATAACTGTAATTTAGACATAAACTCAATTCCTTTCTGTCCATCTCACTCTTTTAAGGATCATTGAGACTGATACTGTTTTATTTATTCATTGCTGTGTCCTCAGCACCACACACGGGGGCTGAGACCTAGTAGGTATTAAATAGATGTGCTGAATTTAAATTTTCCTCTTGTCATAAATGATGAAGTGGAGTCTCTTGAGGGTTTCTTTCTTTCTTTCTTTCTTTCTTTCTTTCTTTCTTTCTTTCTTTTTTTAGTTATATTTTTAAATTTTACAAATTCATAGAGGTGCCTGGATGTCTTAGTCAGTTAAGTGTCCAACTCTTGATTTTGACCAGGTCATGATCTCAGGATCCTGGGATTGAGCCCTGCTTTGGGCTCTGTGCTCAGCAGAAAGTCTGCTTGAGATTCTCTCCCTCCCTCTGCCCCTCCCTTCTCTCTTTTTCTCTCTTTCTCTATCTCAAATAAATAAATTAAAAAAATTAAAATTAAAATTAATGTATGCTTGTAAAATTTAAGCAATATAGAGATAAAAACCTCAATGAGTTCTTCATCATCCTTAATTTCCCCAAGTTAGCCAAAGTTAACAATATGGCTCTATTTTCCCCTCTATCCCTCATACAAAGCATATAAGAATGAAGGGGGGGAAATCGGAGTGGGGGACAAACCATGAGAGACTATGGACTCTGAAAAACAAACTGAGGGTTCTAGAGGGGAGGGCGGTAGGGGGCTGGGTTAGCCTGGTGATGGGTATTAAAGAGGACACATACTGCATGGAGCACTGGGTGTTATACGCAAACAATGAATCATGGACCACTACATCAAAAACTAATGTGTAATGTATGGTGATTAACATAACATAATAAAAAAAAATATATAGGGATTTTACTTGCATATTTTATAAAAATTCAACATATATTTTCATGAGGGATCTCTATCTACAGTTTTTTTGTAATGTCTTTGGGAAAGTTCTTAACTACAAATTCAATTTCTTTAATAGATACAGAGCTATTCAGGTTATCTATTCTTTTTTGAGTGAATTTTAGTATTTGTGTCTTAAAAACTTTGACCATTTCACTTGGGTGTTCAATTTACTACCATAAAATTGTTCTTTATTTACATTTTCAGGTAGCCACATATCCTATGTAAAATTTAATTGTGTTCCTCAAATAAATAAATAAATAAATAAATAAATAAATAACATATGATCTAGCAATTCCACTTCTGGGCATATACCCAAAAGAACTGAAAGTAGGATTTTGAAGAGATATTTGTACACCCATGTTTATAACACCATTATTCATAAGAGCTAAAATATGGAAGCAACCCACATACCCATCAGTGAATTAATGGATAAGCAAAATGTGGCATTATACAAACAATGGTATATTGTTCAGCCTTAAAAAGGAAAGAAATTCCACAGTATGCTACAACATGAACAAACCTTGAGCAGATTATGTCAAGTGAAATAAGCCAATCATAGAAGAACAAATACTGTATGATTCCACTTAGAGGAGGTACTCAGACTAGTCAAAATCATAAAGACAGAAAGTAGAATGGTAGTTACCAGGGGCTGAGGAGGGGAGAGGAATGGGGAGTTGTTTAATGAGGACAGAATCTTAGTTTTAAAAGAGTTATGGAGGGGTACCTGGGTGGCTCAGTCAGTTGAGCATCTGACTTTTGATTTTGCCTCAGGTCATGATCTCAAGATCATGGGGTCGAGCCCTGAGTTGGGCATGGAGCCTGCTTAAGATTCTCTCTCTCCATCTCCCTCTGTCCCACTCTACCTCTTTCTCTCTAAAAAAATTTAGAAAGGAAGGAAGGAAGGAAGGAAGGAAGGAAGGAAGGAAGGAAGGAAGGAAAAGAAAGAAGAAAAAAAGAAAGAAAGAAAGAAAGAAAGAAAGAAAGAAAGAAAGAAAGAAAGAAAGAAAGAAAGAAAGAAAGAAAGAAAAGAAAGAAAGAAAGAAAGAAAGAAAGAAAGAAAGAAAGAAGAAAAGAAAGGAAGAAAGAAAGAAAAAGAAAGAAAGAAAGGAAAACAGTTATAGGGATGGATGGTGGTGATGGTTGCACAACAGTGTGAATGTACTTAATATCACTGAACTGTACACTTAAAAATGGTTAAGATGGCAAATTTTATGTTATGTGTATTTTACTACCATAAAAACATTTAAAAAATGATTGTCAACACCGAGGAGCCAAGAACTGTCTTTATTTTTAAGCTTTTTATCCACAGACCTAGAAAAATGTCTAAAACCATATAGTATCTTGAAAAGCATCATTAGAAACCAATAGTCAACTTTGATAATCCCAATAGTCACTTTCTCTATCAAAAGCCATATTAAAGCCCTAAATCAGAAAAGGTAGGGGTGGGGAGGCATCAGTAGAAATGAGCTGAACAGGAGATGCTCATAGCAATGGTGACCCATACTCTTCCACGTTACAGGTTTAAATTTTTAATTTATTCTGTTGGTGTGGGAGGTCCTATATATTAACCAGGGATAAATTCTATTCTTCCTAGTAAGATAACCCAACACTGACACCAACAAATATACCCCACATCAAAGACTGAAATACCAGGAAGCATCTGGTGCTTGGAGACATCAAGCAGCACCTACACCGGGATGGAGAGGAGCATTCTCCCAGTAGCAGGTGGCTGGTGAGGACAAGCAGGGAGAATGTGCCTACTCTATGGGCAAAAATCAGAACTGGACAGACTTCTCTTAAGGAGGAGTATACAAAAAGAATGAAAATCTGCAACAAAAAAGACTAAAAATATGATACTCAATAATGCAGAAGAGGATAAATATGTGCACATATACACATAGATACATAAATATGTGTGTATTGTGTGCCTATGTATTGATATAGATATGGTATACATGACGTAGATATAGATATTTTCTATGGAGAAAAGAGCCATTTAAAAAAATGATAGTTACGCTTTGAGAGCTATTGTTCCATAGAATTCTGAATATTTAATGCATATTCCCTCTTATAATTCACATGAGAAATTATAAGATTATTCCCATTTTACAGGTGAAGAAACAAACAAGACATTAGTAACATGCTCACGCCATACAGCTTTGTAAATGGCAAAGCCAAGATTCAAACTCAGGGAGCCTGACTCCAGAGTCTGAGGTCTTGGCAGAGTTGAAAACAATTGCCATATGCTTTCGATAAAATACTAAGATGATAGATTATAATAAAAGAGCTAAAATGAGATAATAGAAAAGGAATCAATTTTAGGAAGGGGTAGCTGGAAAAACTGGCAGACTCTAGTAAAAAAACTTGAAATTTTATAAAGGGAAGGAAATGTTGTAAGGACATTTTAAAGCAGCAACATTAAAACCAGCCTTAGAAACAAATAATACATTATATGTTAAAAAAAAAAAAAAGATAGTAGGAAGGGAAAAATGAAGGGGGGAAAATCAGAGGGAGAGACAAACCATGAGAGACTATGGACTCTGAGAAACAAACTGAGGATTCTAGAGGGGAGGGGGGTGCAGGATGGATTAGCCTGGTGATGGGTATTAAAAAGGGCACATACTGAATGGAGCACTGGGTGTTATACGCAAACAATGAATCATGGAACACTACATCAAAAACTAATGATGTAATATATGGTGATTAACATAACATAATAAAAAAATAAAAATAAAAAATAAATAAAACCAGCCTTAGAAACCATAGAACTAAATGTGTGACACTGTCATCCAGATCCGCTGGACCCAGTGCAGATAACCAGAGCTGGCGCCTAGCCCTTGAAATTTCAACTCTCAGGTGTAACATTTCCGAGATCCTCTGAGCATTTTACAAAAGACTTTGTTAGTAAATAGCAGTTTTGCAACAAAGGGATTTAAATTTAGGGACAAAGCTTAAAACGGGAATCCAACCATGCCTACAGTTCATGTCTGCATTTTTGCCGAAATCATTTTTATGTAGATTTCTATACATGAAATTTACATAAATGAAGTATGTGATGTGTCAGTCACTGTTTTAAAACACTTTAAATATATTATCTTACTAAGTCACACAATACCTTCCATTTATGGAGGAGGACACTGAGAGTTCTATAATGTGTCAAAGGTTATAGTTCGTTAAGTGTTAGAGTGAGGATTCAAAAAGACCAGTCTGCCTTCTGAGCACTAGATTAAGTTCAATACCTTTATTCTAGGTCTATTTGACAAATAGTAAGAATATTATGTTTTGGAGGAACTGTTGCTATCACTATTTTATAAATAAGGAAGCTGCGGCCCAGAGAAGTTTAAATGACTTTCCTAAGGTTCAGTCTCTACTGAAGTAGAGGTGTCAAACCTAGGTCTTCGGATGTCCTAAATATCACCCTGTCCTTTATACCACCAGTGTCTTTTGTCATAATTCACCCAGAGCTTCCTTAGCAGCCTAAATAAGGCCAGCAGATCATGTTAGAAAGAATATTCGAATTGATGACGGGAGAGTATTGAGTCGATGATCTGATTGTTACCGTTGCCCTGCCACGATTTCAGCTCATTACACAGCCACAAGATGGTTTTAGGAATTCAAGCTTGGAACCATGATCAGGAAATTCTGCTCTGGGAACTCTAAGAGTAGTGCTTTGTGTTAAGTCCCTTCATTTGAACCATCTGGGGAGAATTCAGTTTCCACTGTGATCCAGACTGACACCAACATATGTCGTTGAGAACTTATGTCCATTATGTGCAGGGAGAGATACTGCATTTCAGTGTGATGCCTCTAGTCAAGGGAGTTCAAGGGAGTTATTTGTAAGCCTCAAAGGTATGGGGAAGGAAGGAAGGAACGGAGGGAGGGAGGGAGAGAGGGACGGAGGGAAGGAGGAAAGAAAAGGAAGAGAATCCATTTCCTACCCTGATGTGACTACTGGCAAACTGGAGGTTTTGGAGCATTTCTGCATGCCCTTCCTCTGAAGGGAAAGCACACACACAAGGGAGATTTTAAATAGAAGCAGCTGATTCCTCTCTTTAGTCCATCCCTGTAGGAACTCCCCTCTTATTCCAAAAGAACTCTCATATTTTTCAGTTCAACATTTTTTTTTCAGTTCTATTTGAGAATTTGAAATATTAGGCTTGTTTCTCAGTAAACTATTTTATATGCATAATAACCCCCTCTGGGGTGTGCGTGGGTCAGCCAACATTGGCACACCTTCCGTCTACTGAGGCTCTCTTGTGCACTCCTGTCCTCAGTTTGCTCCAAGCCTGCTTTGTGTTGGCTGCTGAACATACAGAGTTGTATGTTATTAATTCCACAGCTTATTTTGAAATTTGCCCCTGAGGCCATCTCTTCAACTGCCCTTCAGTCAGAGACACAAAGCTTTTAGTCTTTAATATTTCTCTATCAAATGGTTTATATTAGCACTATTTTTCCACTTTCTTTCCAGAATAATATAATCTATTTGAGTTTTTATTAGGCTTGTGTGACCAAAGCATTCTGGGCCAGAGTAATTAAATGAAGCAAGTAAAACATTTATTGATGGCAATATGTCATTGAGTGAAGGGGAGCATTTTAGAAGTAAAGATTTCCACCCCCCCCCACAAGTAATATATTGCCATCTGTTCCCATTTCACACAAATCAGCACTGAGAGAGCAACATGAAAGAGAAAATTGGGTCAACATTTACACTTCAAGTCAGGTTGGATTTTGCTTTTTCAGTTTCTTTGGACTGGAAATTTAAAGGTTAAGAGATTATTTCAGGCATGGGGTAAGCAAGGCAAGAAATGGATCCTTCTGGGTAGCCCCATGAAACTGGGAGACCCAAATAAAGGCAAAGAAAATTATAGGGAAGAAGTAGTGTTTTGTGTGATCTAAGTCTGCCCTTAAATGTATGAGACCAAGAGGATCAGAATATTCCCTTTAACTTATCCTTGTTAAATCTGTGTTCAGCCCTTAGTTCCTAACTAACTGTTCTTGGTCTAAATGTGTGCCTCTAGGTTACACAGTGACCTGCAAGCTTATCTGTCTGACTGGTGGCCTAGAAATATCCAGTACTTAAAAAGATTAATCTCAAAGCACATTTAGCGAATAAAAACCATTATCTCTACATTCCCTTACTAGAGAAATGACTAAAATTTTGCAAAATCAGAGACTATATTGTGTGGTTTGTGGTTTATGGAGACCAACAAAATTGGGAAACTTTACTCATCCTACAAGAATATCTTGGAAGATTCTCTGCTTCTTTCTCTCACTCTCTCTCTCTGTGTTCTCTCTCTCTCAAATAAATAGATAAAATCTTTTAAAAAAAATAAGGGGAGATGCCTGGGTGGCTCAGTTGGTTAAGCGTCTGCCTTCGGCTCAGGTCATGATCTCAGGGTCCTGGGATCGAGTCCCACATTGAGACCCTCATCAGGCTTCCTGCTCAGCAGGGAGCCTGCTTCTCCCTCTGCCTCTGTGCTCTCTCTCTCTCTCTCTCTCTCAAATAAATAAATAAAATCCTTAAAAAAAAATATCTTGGAAGATTCTGAGCCAGGACATCTTCTTCCTGCTCTCAGCTATGTGTGTGTGTGTGTGTGTGTGTGTGTGTGGCCCATGCCTGTGTATGTGTGTTTTCATGGTGGCACTAAGATAGAATCTCTTTCCTTATTGCTCACTCCTAGTTGGCCTAATGGATACCTAAGCATTATCAAAAATCTCCTTCCTTTATTCTGTAAATTTTATTTTTACATGTTAAAAAAATGGTTTGGTGTTGATAATCTACTTTTTTGATTTTAGAACTTCTTCTTCATGGCCCAAACCCATTTAAATGTTGAAGGGCCAGTTGATGTCAGAGAGCTTCTGTCCTGAGACGTCTCAGTGCTAGCAAAATGGGTTCATGAATGTTATAACCTTGGTGGTAGAGATAGAGGCTATGCATTGCCTCAGCAGTTTGGGCTCCCTCTCACCAAGGCTGTCCTAATGATTGCTGCAGCTTAATGTCTGATCAGACAGGAACAAAGACCAACAGGAGCAAATGGGGTAACATGCTTTAAGGAAACCAGGCAAGTAGATTACATCAGACTCCTTCTACCGTAGAAATCACAACATGCCTATTCCTGTACCAAATTACCAAAATTCTGGGGCCTTAAAACAGCACAAATTAATTTTTTTTGCCATCTGGATGTCAGAAATTACAAATGGATCTGATTGAGCTAAAGTCACATAGGATGACATAGGGCTATGTTCCTTCTAGAGGCTGTAAGGGAGAATCCATTTTCTTTGTTATTTAGTTTCTAGAGACTTGTTCTTGTTAGCTTCATTCTTTGTTTCATGGCCCCTTCATCTATAAAATGAGGAATCACTCTGATACCTGTTTTCATCATCATATCTCCTTCCCTGATTCTCATTCTTCCACCTTTCTCTTTCATCTTGTAAGGATCCTCATATTGCACTGTACCCATCTGGATAATCCAGGATAATTTCCTTATTTTAAGATCATTGATTTAATCAGAGCTACAAACTCCCTTTGGCTATATAAGGTAATATTCACAGATGTATTAGTCAGGGTTCCTTGAGAAATAAACAAGTAGGATATAATAATAGTAATAATAATAAATTTAATTATTAAGTAATAAAATGTGAAATTAGCTCACAGGTTTATGGAGACTGAGAAGTCCCATGATCTATATCTGCAAGCTGAAGATCCAGGAAAGTCAGTAGGATAATTCAGTTTGGATCCCAAGGCTAACAACCAGGGGCATGATGGTTTAATCTTAGTTTGAGAGCAAGAGAAGATGAGATGTTCCAACTCAAGCAGTGAGACAGGGAAAAAAGGAGTGAATTCTTCCTTTCTTTGCCTTTTATTCTATTCATGCATTCAACAAATTGGATGATGGCCACCAATATTCAGGAGGACAATCTAATTTACTAAATCTACCAATTCAAATCCTAATCTTAACACAGACACACCCAGAAATGTTTGATCTGGGCACCCTGTGGCTGGTCACATTGACACATAAGATTAACAAGCACAAACCCACCCTTTGTCAACTTGACACCTATAGACATCTCCTTAAACCATGCTTATTAGTTTCCAAGTAAAGACAATAGCGAGGTCATAATTCCACCAAACATGATATAACTGTGTGTGTAAAGCTGAAATAACACTAACCTGTTCCTCATAAAAAAGATAAAAATACTAAAATGATATTTCTCCTTGATACACTGGAACATAAAAACTATAATGTAAAATTAACAATACTTGAAAACTATGATACTATGTTGGTGACCCACCCCGATCCCCCTGACAGCCAGTACACTCATTCTCTACAATTGTGTTGACTGATGACAACTCACAGCTGTCCCCTTTGCTAGAAATTTGCCTTTAGCCAAATGGGAGTTACTTTACCCAGGAGGCACTGCTGCCCACCCCTACATATACAGAGGCAGACCGTGGCCCATGACTGGCTGGCATGGGATACAAACATGTCCCTTCAAAGTGGGAATAATTCTGCAGCGTAATCTTCTTCCAAAATATGCCCATGTGATCAGACTGAAACTAATCTCCATCTAAAACTACGTACTTGTTTTCTTTTCCTTTGTTCTGTCCTGCTTCCATCAACTTCTTTCTAAAAGAGGTCCCCAATAAGTTCTATTTGAATAAAAATCCCTATATTAGCTTCTGCTTCTAAGGAACTTGAACTAAGATATTTACCACCAGATAATCTATTTAGTCACATGTATATGTTTATATTTAACATACATATATATTTATATGTCTTGGATTCCCCACCTACAACCCTTACAGGCAAGATATGTTCTTCCTTATCTCTGTAGTCTCTTTGTATTCCCTTGCATAGTATTATGGACTTAGTAGGCTTTCAGCAAATGCTTCTGGATGTAAAGGCAGGAGCAAGCTAGCCATGGGATGATCTTTTCTCAGCAAAGCATCTACTTTATAACATTTCTGAGCTATAGTCTCCATAAATGAATTTTTAATGTATTTTACAGTGGAAAGTTGGCTAATAAAAGGCAAGCTCAAAGATATAACACTAAACTCTCATGGTCTCAATTCCTTCCTAAACAGCATCATTTTTATTGTTGTTTCCAAAATGAGATCATCTTTCTCTTCTGCTTTCACATTAACTAGATTTGTTCAAAGATCTGACGTTAATGTCATCAGTCTGGGCTATTGCATGAGTTCCGCTAACTGTGTTTTAAAATATAGCCATTAGCATGCCATAGAGGAAGATTTGATCTCATCATGCTATAAATCACTTGTTTTTCTGAGAAGATTGGAAATATGACAGACAGCTGTGCTTTATCAATGTTTTCATTTATACATATATCTTTCCCACTTCAAAGTTTGCAGAAGAGAAGTGAGATAATGTGATTAGGTAGCCAAGCATATTCAATGTTCTGAAAAGTAGGTCATTGTTGAGATTAACTGATGGATTAAAAGGATTTAGAAAGGTGGTAAATTTTTGATTTGCATATTTCTCTAAAGAGTCTTGACTCTTGTCAAGTCCCCCTCCCACGTTTTACAGAAGAGCAAGCCAAAGCACTACATCTAGCAATTTAGTAGTTGCATATTACTCTTGCCTGTTTTTTTTTTGACCTTGAGCAAATTATCAGTATTTCCACACTAGATTTATTTTCCATAATCCATCAACTGCATTGCTTTGGGGGCACTGAAAATGAGACCGGAGAGTGCTAATGTGACAGATGAGGACTGAAATAATTAAATAGTGCTCAGCATAAGACTACTATACGTCTCTTTGACCAAGCATCCTTTGAAAACGTCTTAAATGCCAATTAAATAAAGACTGCTTAGTGGTGAGCATTGTTCAATGCCACTCTTCCTTTTGGCAATTTTGGTCTCATCAATGGCATTTTCAAAAAGATAAATTAATAGCCTTCTACTAGAACATAATTTATTCTGTTTTGTTCTTTAGTTTACCAGCTAACACTTTATTGTATTAACAGTATATATTATATGCATATAAAGATTTGAGAAATGATTCTTCTTAAGAACTTGAAATCTGTAGAAAGTTGAAATAAATATTCTACTCATTTACTCATTCATTCCATTCAATAAGTCAGCTCATTTTTAGTGAGGAGAGAGGCACATAAATAAATGGTTAATAAATAAATAAATACTTATAATAATAGGTCTACATTCATGATGGACATATGGGAGCACAAAGAAAGGACACCTAACCCAAAAGGATGATATCAGGAAAGTCTTCCTGGCAGAGATGGTGCCAGCAGGTATGTCTCGTTGAATGAATTGAAGCCAGCCAGGTGAAGGGTAAGATGAAGAATAACCCGGGTAGGGTGAAGTATGCTGAGATGGATCAGGGAGATGGATTTCAAGAAGAAAGAAAAACACATCTGAAATAAGTGGGGCAGGGCTAGATGAAGACTTAGAAGGAAATTCAAAATTAAGTAACATTATTTATTTATTTTTTATTTTTTTAAAGACTTTATTTATTTATTTGAGTGAGAGAGCACAAATGGAGGGAGGGGCAAAGGGAGAGGGACAAGCTGACTCCCCGAGGGACTCAATCCCAGGACCCTGAGATTATGATCTGAACTGAAGTCGGATGCTTAACTGACTGAGACACCCAGGTGCCCCTAAGTAACATTCTTTAATGTTATTTAAATGTTTTTTAATGTTATTTAAGTACAGGTATACATGCATGCTAAAATTTAAAAAGACTTCTTTCTAGATTTTCTGATGGTAAAATTCTGGATATGTTCATCCAAATTAATCTTCTATCATTTGGGAGATGTGGAGTGGGATGGGCACAGGTTTTTTTTGTTGTTGTTTTGTTTTTGTTTTTGTTTTCTTGACATGCCAAGGAATTTTAACTTTATTAAGAACAATGGAAAGTCATTGAAAATTTAAGAATGATGAGCAGAAAAGAAACATGAGAAACTGTTGTTTTAAAGTCCTGGTGTACGACTTACTGCCTATTGAGCTTCAATTCGTAGTTATGAGGGATATGGTTAAATGAGGACAGAGTAAACTAAGTCATTATTTTTATGTTCCTATATCTGAACACAGGCAGAGGTTTTTATTTTTATTATTTTGAACATTTTGCTTTTTCTTTCTCTAATGAAGTAGTTTTTTTCATGAATACAAAGGATGTCAAAAGGCAGTGTCCTATTGATGGTCAATAAAAATGCATAAATTAAGAAATATTTATTCAGTGTCTACAATATTCCTGACACTGTGCTTTCTCCTGGGTAAATTCCAGTGAATATCTTATAAAACACATGTTATAATAGATTTAATACAAATATTTTGTAAGATAAAACTGAAGCCTAAACCCATAGGGCTTATTTCACTAAATAATTGCTTGATTTTACATTAAAGGACAATTTCATTATGTTTTTTTTAAAACATCCCACCCAAATAATGTAACTATGCTAATATTCAAAAGTATTGTTTGTACTTAGACCTAAAATTTTCAAAAGAACTGTAGCAATATGAAAATAGACAAACTATACATATTGCTTATTTGAATCTTCTAACTGATTTTTGAGGAATATCGATCAATAAAACAACCACTTTATTTGAAAAAAAGAAAAATTACATAATGGACCAGTCAAATTAGTTTTTCAGATAAACCATGGCTGAGGGAGATTAGTAAAATATCTCAGCTATATTACTGATGTTGAAATATTGGTTCTCAATCATAAAGCCAGATGAAATCAATCACATGACACTATGAAATCTATAAACTTCACCATTTACAGTTAGAAACTATATATAGAAACTATAGATTATTTAAAAAGTCACAAATGACACATTCTAGTTGTAAAAAGTCAAATAGTATAGAAGTGTATCCAATGAAAAGTAGAAGGTTTCGTGTTCCTTTCTCTCCTTTCCAAACCCACATCAGAGATGACTGCTGTTTCCTGCTTAGTGCAGTCCTTACTGCTTTTATTCTCTACATTTGCAAATAAATGTGGCTGCAATATTTTAAGCAAATGGGATCATTTTATCCATTCTTTTCCGTGTCTTGCTTTTATTCATTCAAAATGCACTGGAAAAACTTTTCATGTCAGTACCAATAAGTATACCTTTTCCAACGATTGCAAAGTTTTTAAGTCTTTCTTTATGATTGCAAAGCATTTACCTGTATAGATGCAGAATGCCTTTTTAAATACTTGTTCTTTTGATAAAATCATACAACTTTTTCCTAGTTGCAAACAGTGCTACAATGATCTTCCTTATATGTATTATATATAAATGCACAAAGTGCAAATATTTCTCTAGGATTAAATTGCTGGGGTAAAACCCATACAATGGTTTAATGTTTTAAATGTTTAAATAGCCGAAAACTATTTCTACTAACAATGTATGATTATGTCACTATACATTTCCCTGCATCATTGCCAAGACTAAGTCTTATAAATCTTTACAGTTTTATCCAATCTTATGGACTAAATATGGTATTTCTTTGAAAGAACTGTCCATATGCTATTTTCTTAACTTTCTAGTTGACATTTCTGTGTTATTCATTGAAATTCAGTGAATAAAGGCAGGACAACTGGCAGTTGAAAATATTTTGCTGAAACTTCTGCCTCTAATGTTAGATACAGTTACAGACAAAAGGTTCTACTGTTACATAGAGATCTAGGTCTTTTTCCAAATTACAACACTTGGAATATGCTGAAAAATAGTTGTTTACCTACATATCATATATTTCAGTATGTACTTACGATTCAGTTTGAAAGGGATCTTTTATTATTAATAAAATTCCTTATCCTTTGTGTTGCATAGAAAGTCATCACCATACTGTAAACTTAAGCAGAGCTGTTTGATTAATCAAGTCTTACAAAAAAGTTTGCAGATTCAGACAGAAATAGGAGTAGAAATGTGAATTTACCTCCCTTGGGTTGTCTCCTAACTTGTGAAGTCCAATACTTGTTCTTGATGGTTGTCATATTCAGCTGTTCAGTGCTATCCAAACAGCCATAGTCAAAGTATTAACTTACTATAGGAATGGGGAGCATGTACCTTTCATTCACACATTATCTGATATCATTTGAAAAGCTTATTGACTCCTTCTAATATATTGAAAGTTATTTTAAACAATTTGCTCTAGAATCAAACTATTCAAAATTTCCAAATCTCAGGTTTCCTTCCAACTACCTTCCTGGGTTTACCTGCTTTTATAGCCTTTCCACCATGACCTTACTTTAATAAACATTTTACCTGGTAAGAGGAATCCTCACTGCATCCTCATGAATCTCTCCTTGTCCCCAAAGAGGTCCCAAGTGCAATCTGGTTCTTCTTTTATAGAAATCACACATTGTTCCCATCCCCTTGGCATAATATCCAGCTGCCATAGAAACTAATTTTTGTGCCCCTTGCTCCGGGAGTGCTCTGATCCTGTTTTAAGGAGCAATTCTCCTATGTTAATTAAAAACTCTCTAGAAAGGGAGAGTTTTTTGTTACAAGATCTAAAATATATATACTTCATGAGTTAGTAGCTATAAAACAAACCCAAAATATTATTGAAAAAGAAAACATGTGGTACAAATGGACAATGACGGGTGATGGAGAAGCTTAAAATGTTTTCACTAAAACAGAACGACAGCTGTCATATTGAGATAGATGAGCTGATTTTTATTTTTTCTTCTGCTTTAGGCCTTTACATCTTCTATTGAATGCGTTAGCTAGGAGGATTTAAAGAGTCCTGAGTTCAAATAATTTTCACTCTGTCACTTACTACTTTGGGCAAATTGCCGAATATTTCTGATCTCTGTTTTCCACCTGTTATATCAGAAAGATACTTTTGTGGCTTTCAGGAGGAAAGCTTTGAGCAGTCCCTTGGCCATAATAACCGTCAGTCAGTGGCAGCTATTATTACAGTACTTGGACTGAGTACTAAGTACCAATAATCCCAGGCCATTGAGCAGCTTCTTATGAGTTCAAGGAAGGAAATAACTCAATTTCTGATGCCAAGGAGAAAATGTTTTTAAATCCAGGAAACTATTCATAAACATTGTTTGTTATTTTGTAAATGCCTAACAATCTGTAAAATAAAAATCCTTGCGTTAGCAACTCTTCACAAACAGCCCCTAAGAAATGTAAGAGGATGTATAATGAAGAGTATTTCATTTCATTTCTGTAGTGGCATTTGCCTATAGTGATGTCTATGTTGTTTTAGTCAAATGGGGAATTTCAGTTTGATATCATGACATACTAATTCAAATGAATTTGGAAATAGGAGGGAGCATTCAAAATATTCACATAGAAAGTCTGATTTGTAAAGGACTGAAATACCTTCTCATTAAATTGTCAAAATGAAACAAGGACAAATGCAGTTAGTGGGGTAATTTTTATTAAATAAAAATAGAAATTTACATACAGGCATTTTTAATTTGTCTGTAAATTATTTTCTTATCCTTTCAAATGAATCTTATGGTGGTAGAGCAATGTGTTCTTGTATCTTTGTTAACATGATTGCACTTATCACATATTGCATGTGATTTCAAATGTATTATTTTGAACTGCCAGCTACTTCTGGCTATTTACTCTTTTCCAGCACATTTAGCATTGAGTCAAGATGGTGTCATTCCACATGCAAACTCCAACACCACTTTGGGGCCTTGGACCCTTCAAATAGCTAATTCCCTGGAGTGCAGAGGTGATGGCAGGGATGGCGGGAAATGACAAGGTGCTGAAAATTCTGTTGCATTCATTAGCTACTTCCCTGTCAAGTCTTTATTTCTATATGCAACTGTTGAAGCCAGTGTGATTTAAATAGTTTAAAACATTTATAAGAAAATAAATTTAAAAGTTGACTTCTGAGAACCATTGTGGCAACATCTATAAATATTTTTATGACTTTGATTTCTACTCTTGTTACATTAATAACTAAAACTTTATTATTAAATAGCCAAGTAAATTTCCATGTTATCTGATAGTGCTTTAATTACTTTAAATAATCACTTTGGTATTGCTTAAAGAAAACTAGTTAAACGGGGAAGTTTTCAGTCAGCTTGTCTAATTTATGCATTGTCCCCAATGGTAGGTAGAATTCTAAGACAACTTCCAATGACCCTCGATCTTTAGCGTGGGTGGAATTTGGATTATTAGTAGATATCATTCCATAATTATGTTACATTATATGGCAAATGGGATTTTGCGGATGTAATTAAGTCCCTAAATTAGTTGATCTTAAAATAGGGAGATTATCCAGGTGGACCTTATCTGATCACATTGGCCTTTTAAATCCGGGTCTCGAGGGCAGAGAAGGAAGAAGTGAGAGATTCAAAGCATAAGAAGGGTTCAACATGCCTTTGCTGACTTAAAAATAGAAAGGACCACAAAGCAAAGAATAAGTGTGTAAGGCCTCTATTGCCAAAGCGGCCCTTGAATGACAGTCAGTAAGGAAATATGGACCTGAGTCTTACAAATGGAAGGAACTGAATTTTGTAAAACAATGAGAATGAACTCAGAGGCATCTTTACCCAGAACTTCTCGATAATAAATCAGCCGATATAATCGTGAGTTTAGCTTTGTGGTACCCTGCAAAGAGAATCAGCTACATCAAACTTCTGAATTACAGAACTGTGAGCTAATAAACAGGTGTTTTAATCTGCTAAATTTTCAGTGCTTTGTTACACAGCAGTAGAAAATTAATATACCCCCTTCCCCCAAAAAAGTTTGATCTAATTTGCATTGAATATTTCATATTAACTGCTTTTTTGAATGTTAAAAATACATTTTATTTTTTCAGGTATCATCAATTTGAGAGGTACTTTTTATTTTAATATCAGCTTTAAATATTTTAGCCTTTAGCTAATGTGGGAAACTTTTCTGAATGTTCACACACTATCCTGTTGTACATATTCAAGCCAGATTTGAAATGTTCATTATGAGGATGAAGGTGAAAAGAAATATGGGCCATTAAAATTTCTCTGTGTTAAAAAAAAAAAAATCAGGTTAGAAAAGTAATAAAACTACATGGCTTGCTGGGACACATCATATTAATGCTAAATTTAATTCAGAAGATGAGAAGAAAAGCAAACAGGAATGTAATTAAAAGCAATTTAGCCAAGGAGAAATCACAGGGAAGATTGTCCAGATTGGAAGAGGAATTTCATGGAGGGTGATGCTTTTGAAGATACTATCATCTTCTAAACAGGGGAGTTTCCAGAGAGAGGCTTCGGGGGGAAATACTGCTTAATTTACAATAGAAGTTCTCATACTTATTTGATGTATGAAAAGAATGGTAGTCTAGGGAACTGGAGTCCTTTTTTTGGTTTCAGATGAAGCTAAATTAAAGATGAATTCTCCTTTACCACTAAATAGCTAAGGCAAGCCCAGGCAACCTGCCAGGTGAATGTATAGGAGACTGACCTAAGTCTGGCTGGTCGGTTAGTCTTTTCCTACTTCAATAGTGTATACTGCTATTTTGTAGAAACAGGGGCAGTGAAAGCATTATTCTTTAGATTTCAGTTTTAATTTATAAAAAGAACTATGAAGAAAAATTTTAAAATTGCACCTTCTTTAATCTAAGAAGTTATAAGTTAAAATATACAGCGATTGACTAAATTAAGGCAAGGTTTACTTTCTGCAGATCTTAGCTTTGGGAAAAATTGCAGCATCTTGCAGGGTAGCAAAAAGGCCTAAAAGGATCATCTTAATATATATCACAGAAAGAAGTTGTTTAATGTACACACCTTATCATCTTGAAGTATCAGAAAACTTGTTTAAGAAGACTTTCAAAAGAAAGGCTCTTGCTTGAAAACAAATCATTCCAGTGGTTAGATCTATTTCTCTGAATGCCGATATTGCATTTATTTAGAAACTTTAAATGTTATATCTTATTGAGAAAATTATTACTTAATCTACTTCTCGCAGAGAGCAAAAGCCATTGGGATAAAAACTAATGAATATAATGACTGAGTAATCTTTAGTAATAAGAAAAGCCACATTATACATACCCTGGGTGTCAGCTAGGATTTAACACAGAGAGAATTCAGCATATAAGTTTTACAAAGTGCTAACACATTGCACTGTCTCTCCCTGAGAGAGTTGTAGCTGTACAAGGAGTCAATTCTCCTCTTGTTTTACTACCTTCCATTATTCCCAGACCTACAACTCAAAATTTCATTCATTATTTCATTCACTAAATATTCATTAAATGCCACCTTCATGCAGCAATGAATAGGACAGACAAAAGCCTCATTTTTATGTGGATTTTATTTTAATTGGAGGGATATATCAACATGACCTAAAAGACAAATTACAAATTTAGACACAGAAGGAAGGCATATATACAAAAGACTTTCAGAGTTTGCTAAATTTTATTGGTAAAAATTTCAGTAATGACTGTGGGAAATGTCCAGGATTCTCAACTAAAGTTCTGGATGAACTTATTGATAGCTGACAAATTTATTAGAGAATCTGAATTCAATGCCATGGTTCTAACTGATAGAAACTGTGATTCAATGGTGGCGCACCTTAAATGAAGTTAAAATGACAGCAACTACTCTGGTATAATATACTAGGTAAAATACAAGGATGTTGAGAAATAGAAATGCTAGAATAGATTTATCATGCTTGAATCATCATGTGCCCATCACTTACATTCTGTTGGAGGATCCAGATGGCTTCCTTCACCATGACCTTGAGGTCTACATTGTTAAAGGAAGCATCACCATGCAGATGGGAGATAGGAGATGGTACAATTGAAGTAGGGTCCCTAATTCTGTTGGAGATAGGAGGATTCTGAGAGGGCTAAGACCATGGTATGTGTTTAATCAGCTAAGGCAAGTTGGGCATGATTTCTGTAATAGTCATCAGAGCCTATGTGGTAGTCTGAATATGGTCCTTAGAGACATTTATTTATGATTAATGATGATGAGGTTCCCCAGAGCTAAATATGTGGACAGCCTGCTAAGGTCCTATTTGCATGTAAAATGGACAGAGAGAGGCTTGACTTAAGTAGCTCTTTTAAAGAAACATGACTCTTCCCCAAATCTAAGACCTGAGTCTCAGAGTACGGTTTGAGTGGGCATCCTTCAGGAAGAACCACAGACAAGTATGTCTGTGGAAGTAGCCTTACACAAAGGAACATACAAAAACTTATTTAGGAAACTGTACACTAGTAAAAGGGATCCATGTGGACCTCAGGGAATTATTGGACATTGCCTCCAGAATAAAACAATAACTAGAAATCCATTACAACCACTGGGATCCACTGGTCAAAGGAGATTTCTAAGGGTGTTAATTGATGATTAAAGAAAAATATTGCTTCAAGTTTAAGTAAATTGACTTCAGGATAGAACTCTACTTATGTGTCAGAGATGGAAAACATCAACTTGCCCAACTGTCTCTTTTAGGCATAGGAAGTGAAACTCAGAGAAATCAAATGACTGCTTTTAAGTGAAAATCCAGGTCTTACAAGGCTATTACACCAACCCAGGTGCCTGGGTCCTCTGAGCAGGGTGCTGGGAGTGGGAGAGACTGGAGGTTGTCTGGCTTCCAGGAAAGAATTGGAAAAGGAAGGGTCATATTCCCTTCATTCTTCATTTTGGCTTTAAAATTTTACTTTATTCAAATTTATTGAAAATGAAAACAAATTATTTTTTGTGGGATAGCAGGAGTTGGGGTTAGACGTGTTTGAGAGGAGAAATTTGTGAAAAGATAATGGCTAAAATTTCCCCAAAGTTGAAGAATCAGCTATAAAATTTGAGTTAATAGAAGCACAAAAAACATGATAAATATACCAAAGCATATAATAATCAATACTATCAATACTGTATATAACATAATCAATGATCAATACTGCTTATAACAGTAGTAAAGAGAAGATCTTTTTTTTTTTTTAAGATTTTATTTATTTGACACAGAGAGAGATAGAGAGAGAGCACAAGCAGGGGGAGTGGCAGGCAGAGGGAGAAGCAGACTCCTCACTGAGCAGGGAGCCCGATGTGGGACTCAATCCCAGGACCCTGGGATCATGACCTGAGCCAAAGGCAGATGCTTAACCAACTGAGCCACCCAGGCACCCCACAAAGAGAAAATCTTAAAAGAAGCCAGAGGGAAAAAGACATGTGGAAGGACAAAGGTAAGGAAGATAGCAGAGTTTTCTTGGAAATATGCGAGCCAGAAGACAGTGGACCAATTGAACATACTTTATGTACTGAAAGATAGAAACTACCAAACTAGAATTCTTAACTCAGAAAAAAATAACTTTGAAACATGAAATGAATACTCTTTCAGACATGCAAAAGCTGAAATAATTCAATATTTGACCTTAACTACAAGAAAATATTAAAAGGGAGGTGCCTGGGTGGCTTAGTTAGGCATTCAACTCTTGATTTTGGCTCAGGTCATGATCTCAGGGTCTTGAGATCAAGCTTCCCATCAGGATCTACGCTGAGCAGGGAGCCTTCTTGGGATTCTCTCTCTCCCTCTCCCTCTGCTCCTCCTCCTGTGCTCTCTCTCTCTCTCTAAGAGAAATTTTTAAAAAAGAAAATATTAAAAGGAAGACCTTCAAAGGAAATCACTATCTTGAAGAGATATCTGCATCCCCATATTCATTGCAGCATTATTCACAATAGCCCAGATATGGAAATAACTTAAGTGTCCACTAATGGTTGAAATGGCTAAAGAAAATGTGGCGTATATATTCAATGGAATATTATTAAACCATTAAGAAAAGGAAATCCTCCCATTTGTGATAACGTGGATGAAACTTGAGAACATTATGCTAAGTGAAATAAGTCAGACAGAGAAAGAAAAATTCTGAATGATCTTACTTATATGTGGAATCTAAATAAAGCCAGACTCATAGAAACAAAGAGTAGATTGATGCTTGCCAAGGGCTGGGGCATGGGAGAAATGGGAGATATTAATCAGAGTCCAAACTTCAAGTTATCAAATGAGTAAGTTCTGAGGCTCTGATGCACAGCATGGTGACTTCAATGTATACAGCATCAAGAGACAATTAAAAAATATTTCTCCATCCTCTGCTTGTCTTCTTAGCAGCTGTTTTCTGCTTTTTTTTTTTTTTTTTTCCTCAGTGTCTCACTCTACACATTTCCGATTTAGGAGTTGGCAGTTGCTTTGGGAGAAAATTGCCAGGAGAATATTGAGCTCATCTCAATGCATTTACTTCTCTTTAAGGTCTTGGCTTTTCACATCCCTGCAACTTTAGTTTTTAACTGATGCTTTCAATCTGTTTTTTTTTTTTTTAATGCATTTTATTCATAGTCATTCTTTGTGGGAATGTTAGTTTAACCAGTTTAACTTTACCATGTCCATTGGTACATGTAGCATATAAATTTATATATTTTAAGTAATTTCCATATTTTCCTACCTATTTCTCCAAATATAGGGGGTAGGCCATGTTAGTGTTAGTGCTTATGTGAACTATTCCGTTTAGTCTGAAGCAGCGCTGTCCAATACAAATAACATGTGAACCACATATGTTATTTTAAAATTGTAAGTACTCAAGAAGTAAAAATAAAAAATGTAAAGTTACAATAAATAGTGTACTTCACTTAGTTAAAATCAAATAGCCCTAAAATACTACCATTTCAACACAGGTCTTTAAAATCCATTGTATATTTTATATTTATAGCTCTTCTTGATTCATATTAGCCTTATTTCAAATGCTTACAAGCTAGCCTCATGTGACTAGCATCTACTATATTGGAGAACGCAGGACTAGAGATTGCAGACCATTCAGGGGAGATGTGACCTAGCTAGAGGACACAGGTACACTTTGCGGTGATTCTGGCTCGAAGACTTGGATTGTCGTCCTTGGGAAACAACAGGTCTCTGTTTATCCATACAAAGAACATTTTCATCATGTTAGGTGAGAAGTTTGTGGACACATTTTTTTTTTAACTGCTCAGCATCAAATGTTCTTTCATATTTTAGAGAAATAATCCAAATGATGTGATTCAATGGAAGTTAGGATTCAGCTTCCTTCAACTGAATCCCAAAGTATGAAAACTCCTCTTTCTGCTTCCCAAAAGCCAAGATTTACACATGTAACTCCAGTGTGGCCAATCATATATGTCTCCTAAGGACACTGCACTTTAAATACAGAGATGCAGAGAAGGCTTTAAAGTAGTCCCAGACTGCTCGAGTGAAGCAGAAGGGAGTCCTAGCAGTGACCATGTGCTTGCGGCGCCGTTCTCAAAGGACAGTTCTGGGTTCTGAATGTCTCTGTGTTGCTGTCTCCTGGGCTTTCTTTGTTTCTGCAGGTGTTCAGGCCACTACATGAATCTTGAAGTTTTGAGGACTCGTGATTTTGCTTTTTTTTTTTTTTTTATGTTATGTTAGTCACCATTAGTTTTTGATGTAGTGATCCATGATTCATTGTTTGCGTATAACACTCAGTGCTCCATGCAATACGTGCCCTCCTTAATACCCATCACCAGGCTAACCCACCCCCCACCCCCCTCCCCTCTAAAACCCTCAGTTTGTTTCTTGGAGTCCATAGTCTCTCATGGTTCGTCTCCCACTCTGATTTCCCCCCCTTCATTTTTCCCCTCCTTCTCCTAATGTCCTCCATGCTATTCCTTATGTTCTACATATAAGTGAAACCATATGATAATTGACTTTCTCTGCTTGACTTATTTCACTCAGCATAATCCCCTCCAGTTCCATCCATGTCAATGCAAATGGTGGGTATTCATCCTTTCTGATGGCTGAGTAATATTCCATGATTTTACTTTTTAGTACAACATGGTTGCTAAGTGTACCAATTTAGGAATCAAATGGCCTGAGTTTGAATTCTGACTTTCCTACCCATTAGCTGACAGGATTTAGACATATTATTTCACTTTTTTTTGTAATGATGATAATTGTACCTACCTCATGGGCTATTGATAAGATAATCCGCACACAGTGAATATACTTATCATATATATTTATTCTGTACTAAATATTTAGCTCTTGATAACTCAGCTTCTATTATTTTAAAAACAATTTATGGAAGGCCTACTGTGTACTAGATAGATACACATAAAACAAAACTTCTCATTTTTCCCATCTAAAATTGCCTTAAAAAAAGAATAATTATTTCACTTTATTTGCCTAAAGTTTGGGGAAAGGGTTACATGCAGCCCAACAAAGCTACTGCAAGCTTGAAATATGGTTGTAGTCTTGAGCTTCACCTTGAATTTTCCTCCAACCTTACATGCATCAAATGTGTTTCCAGTTATCTGCCATTGAGTAATGTATGCCATGTTTATATGGTGGTTTTAAGTAGTGACAGGAACATAGCCCACTATCCCAGATTAAGTAGTGTAGAGAGGATGGCATAACTTAATACTGGCAGTAACCCTGCAAATGTGAGCATTATAATTTCCACTTCTAAGATGAGGAAATTGATTGAGAAAATATTTGCCTACAGTTACACAGCTGGTATGCACACAATTATACATTTTATTTTGTTCATGATTCCTTCTTCCTAGACAAGGACTCCAAACAATATTTGTAGGTGCTTAGTCACTTTACCAACAATCGTAAAAGAGTTCTGCCATTATCTGGAGCACCCTTGATATTTTTAGAAAAGTAAGCCAAGCCTCAAGGAATGCATGTCTCATGAATTTATTTGATGTCACTGACATCACCACTTTCTTAATCCCTCTCTCATCTTCTCCAATTTTTGTCCTTTCTTTTCTCAAGTCTATGATCATAAATATTTCTATAAACAGCCCATTATTTAAATAGCTTTCATCTAAAAGAATTCTGGAAATTTCTGGAATTTTCAAGGAGAGGCTCTTGAATAATCATTTGTAGGAATAACTTCTATGTTCACGTACTTGCTGTGCCAGCAAAGTCAAGTAAGATAGGTTTTGATGTAAGACACTTAATTTTCCAGATGCCACCTTTAGACTTTTCCCAGGGGGCTGAAAGATAGACTTTATCCAATGATACTGATAACTGCATGAGGGTGGACCTGACTCTTCCAGGATGTCACATCAAAGGCTATATGTCTAAATTTCTACACCTGCTAAGCCACTCAATGTTTTGTTTTGTTTTGTTCAAATATAAAAAAGCTAGCAGAGGCATTGAAACAGCTCTGGAACTTTTCTGGTCAAGGCTCCTTCCTCAAACACTTTGACTTCTAACCATGAACATGTGTGAATTTTTTTCCCCATCTCTAAATCAGTCTAGAAGCTTCCATTTTACCTCTACTGAGATGGCACTCTTTGCCATTTGTTTTTGGAAATAATCATTTTAAACACAAAGAATGAATTTCTTTATCTTCCTCTTTAATGAAAGTATCTCTGCTGTAGAAATATACCAGTCAGCCAATTTTCTTCACCTGCAGTTTGCCTGTGCATAATGATCTCATCATGAGAAATAAACTGTCAACCTGATTATAGCAAGGCTTCAGTTATTTTTTAAAAAAAAGAGAGAAGAAAAGATAATTCATATTTTTTATGGAGCACTGATAACCTTCCATCTGCATTTTCTGTAATGTGATTACAAATGAGTTCAGTACTGAATGATTAACAGTGATAAAAAGTTTTGCCAATTGAGAATCAACTTGGTTAAGCAATTCATTCACCATTATTTAAAATTTGTCATATTTAAGAATTAAAAAACAAATAATCATAATTCTTTTGGACTCGTTTGAAAATCTGGTTCTAAGAGAAATACACAGGTTAAGTAAGTGACAAGGTAAATCGTCGACTCTTATCAGTTGGAAATCTGAAGTGGTGGCTGTTTGTATGTAAGGTCCACAGGCTTTGGATCACACAACTCATGCAAAAAGAGAAAAAGTTCATTTGAATATCCAGATTCTTGGGCTTGCTAATGCCAATTTTGAAATAGATGATGATCAGAAGAAAACATTTAGATAACTGAGTAAATATTTTCCACTTCTAGTGGCCAGATCTCTCCCTGAAAGCCAGACTACTATAATCAATTACATGCTGGACATCCAAACGTGGATGTCTTAAGATTCAAAAGTAAATTAACCATCATATCCTGCACACCTGTTTCTCTTCTCTTGTTCCTATATTCTCTATCTCATGAAAGCATGTCACTATTTGTATAGTTGCAAATTCCTGAATTTTTCTGTTTCAGTTATGTTCCATGTCTAATTAACCAACAAGTTCTATGGTGTCTACATTATAATAACTCACTAACCCACCTACCTTTGTGTGGGTCCATTCTGTCTTAGCATAGGTCCCTCACCTATATCCCAAGACAGATTCTTGGCAGAACTCCCAGCCTCCAAGTTTTTCTTCCACTTCTCCTGGAAACCATTCTCCACCCCTCCAGAGTGACTATTTAAAGATATAAATTCCTCCTCAAAATCCAATAGGAGGTCTCCATTGCTCTCCAGGTGAAGGGGGGACTTCATAATAAGGTTCATAGGCTGTTCGTGATTTGCTTCTTTGGCCACACAGACTTCTCTTTCTTCACCTACAAGTCAGATGTGCTATGCTTCCTTTCCTCTGGCATTTTTGTACCCCTTTCCTTTTCACTGCATTCAGTACTGCATCTCTTCTTTGCTTGGCTCTTAGTTATCCTTTAGGTCTCATATGGGTATTACTTTCCCTGATACTCATGTTAGGGACATATACCTTTTCTTTGAGCTTCACTAGCAGCATAGAGTTCCTCTATGGTAATACTTGTAATGCTATATAAAATTTCCTGGTCATTACTGTGTATCTCTAACTTAACTAAAAATTCCCAGAGGACAAAAAACACATCTTTCTTGTTCACTATTATATTTCCACATCTAACATAGAGACAGAACATAGGAAGCATTTAATAAATATTTATGAAATGAATAATCCAAGAATGAATAAATATTAAGAATTTAGATCAATAGCTCAATTTCTAAGAAAAGAAATTGAAAAATGTAAAGACATAAGAAAAGCAAACTGGAAAAATTTTTTAATAAAAAATTTTATTAAAAATTGGAAATGGAGGGCGCCTGGGTGGTTCAGTCGGGTAAGCATCTGCCTTTGGCTCAGGACATGATCCCAGAGTCATGGGGATCAAGCCCCAAGTCTGAGCTCCCTACTCAGTGGGGGCCCTCCTTCTCCCTCTCCTTCTGTCCCTCCCTCTGCTCATGCTCTCTCTCACTCTCAAATAAATAAATGAAATCTTTTAAAAAGATTGGAAATGGGTGGGAGACAATAAAGAAAATTGTTTCTTATCTTTTGCCTAGTTTTTAACATCAGCCTATGTAAGGCCAGGACAAGTAATTATTGGATGTTTCAACATGTTTAGTCCAGACCAGTGTGAACCCATTTGATAATTTCCTGGCCTTTCCACTATTAACAGCAAATATATCTCTCTTTCTAGATGTCTGGTGGGAGGGAGAATACCCCATTTGTCAGTCTACTCTCTGGATTACTTTTGTAAGGTCAGCAGATTTGCAACAATACATTCCTACTTTTATTTAAGGCCAGAACTGAGCTCTTCTTTTGAACCTGGATGGATGTCTGATTTCACTTGACCCTCATTCTTGAGGGTAAATCCTTGTCTTAGAACTGAAGATAGCAAACATATATTAGGCATTCTTCTATGCTGGGAATAACCTCATTTATTCTTTACAACACCCTGAGAAACACATGTTATTATATAGATGAGGAAACTGAGGCTCAGAGAAGTTAACTTGTTCGATATTAATCAGTTGTTCCAGTTCACACTATTGTGTCCAATAATGATGTATTCAACCCCTGGGTACACTAAAAAAGCTCCCATTATAATGAAAACACATATTATCTGCAAGGAGTACATCGTTTTCAAGAACTGCATAGGGTAATGGTGGCAGAAATTGGGTTACAAATTATAATATAAGTAATACCTTAATGAAAACTAAATTATTTAACTTATCTAGACTAAAGAGAGAGAGAGTCATGCTGCCCATGTTTAGATTTATGTATTGAGTAGATTTTGGAATAACATATTATTTTAAGGAAATTAACTAGAGATAACTCTTGAATTTATGAGCTGCACAACAAATCACCCCAAAACTTTTAGTGACTTAAGAACAGGATGACATATAATGTCTTACAATTCTGTGGGTTGGCAGGGTGGTTCTTCTACACATTGCCTGGGTTATATGTTTAATATTGCCTTAAATCTTTCAAGGTCCTAACAGGGTTTCTTAGAGATAAACCCTTGACTTGATCTTTGGTCCCAGGTCTCATTTCACCTTGAGAATTTTTTTTACTGGAGGTAATACATGGAATGAAAGATAATTTTATTTTCCAGCTTACTAAATCCTGGCACTTCCATATATCTTCTATATTCCACTTGCAAACAGAAAGTTTCTTTCTTGAACCCATCTCGATCTTCCCTTACCTTTCACATGCAGCTAAAAAGAAGCCAGTTGGCACTTCCAGCATCCTGTGTGCAGATGAAGATGGATAGTTGGGTCTACAAATTCACAAGGTGCATTTTCTGACTTTTACCTCATTGTAGGCAAGGTTTTTGACAATGTTTTTCCCTGTTACATTACATGGGTTATCCTTTCTCCAACCTCTAGAGTGTCTTGGCCATTTTCCTAGCCTTTCCTAATAGATTTCTTGCTGTCTTTCCAGCCTCCACCTGGCACCAATTTCCAAGCCATTGCCACACGTCTTAGGTTTCTGAGATGAAAACACTACACTTCGAAGAGTCTGAATTAGCCAGGGTTCAGTCAAGATGGCAAAACCATTTTAAATGTTAAGGATTAATTATTTTAAGAATTAGATCTTAACATAATTTCTGGAGGAGCTAGGGAGGTGAATGCCTTGAACAGTGAGTTGGAGGATCAACAAGAGTCTCTAACCAATTCTCTCAAAGCACGGGTGCAGGAGGACAGGGAGAATCTGAGATGCCAGACAAATCCAGCCACAGAGGTGGGACTATGCAAGGGACATTTGTGAAGAGGTCTGTTGGAAGCTGTTGCCTCTGTGTAGCTACCACCTCTGATGATACTCAGTTAAGCATCTGTTGGTGGTCCTGGGGACATTGTTGGTCAGGATGTCCAGCAGCCAGGATGAAGAACTAGATCTAGAGGGACATAGGCCAAGGACAAACAGGAAACCACCAGACACATCAGCAACTGGCAACTGTCTGTCATTTTACCCAATCATGAAGACCTTCCAAGAATCGTATCAACTAATTGCCTCCCAAATCTCTCACAGTGCTCCCCTCCTCCCTTTGCTAAGTAAAACCCAGTATCATACAGACAAGAGAATTCTGGAAACATATTTCTCAGTTTGACCAACTTGACAATAGAACGATCCAGTACAGGAGGGGAATAGATCTGTTTCTCTTGCTGAAAAAAAATGAGACCTCTCTATATCCTCACACAGGTCTAGGATTTAAACTGTGCAAAGATGCCCAGAAGGCCCAGGTCATAGTCATGTCTAAGTAGAACTAAGTAGACCACAGTGGAACTCCGGGACTCTGGGACTTTCAGGATGTCAGGATTAATGCTCATGTGCCCATGACTAGCTGGACAGAGACTCAAGGGTTTAGATCACTCTCTTACATGAGCCTCTACCATCCAAATCTTGATTTCTCTTAATGTCTCCTAAATTTTAGAACACCCACCCCCAAACCACAAAGAGACAAGCTCTCTGAATATACAATTCAATCGTAACTACTACCTCTGTTTTCTTTTAGTAGTCCCCTTTGTGAAACTAACATAATATCTTGTGCATAATAAATTCTCAATGTTTGTGAATTCTGAAAAACTAAGAGGGACGAGAGTAGAATATAAACAAACCATACCCCTAAGGAATCATAACCAAATAGCCTAATCTGTTGTCAGGTTCAATAAATGAACATAGAGTCAAAGGTGAGAGGAAAAGTCAAATGCATCATGAGCTAAATGTGCACAAGAATAGTTGGTTGAAATAAAGCCAGAGTCAGTGAGAAACTCCAGAAAGAAGCCCTCAAAAACAAACATGAAGCTGACATTGACTTTTAGTAGGTCAAGTTAGGTGATTCACAGGTAAAGTCTTATTAAGGCCCCAAACTTCAACCTGCTGCCTCATAGCTGTGGTCTTGGGTAGACAACTTAGCTCTTGTAAACTACTCTATGCCTCAGTTTCCTCATTTTTGAGATATAAATATGAATAGTAGCTACTTCATGGGATTTTTGTGAGAATTACTTGAGATAGCACATAAACAGTACTTAGCACAGCATAAAGTACTCAGTGACTATTAATTGCTATTATAAAAGATGTGTCAAATAACATTAGTCTTTTTTTAATGCTCTTAAAATGTTTGCATATGATATTCCAGATATGGTCTAATCATGCTCTATGCAGGGGAATTATATTCTCTCTGATCTAATGCTACAGAAGAACTGTGGGAGAACTGCTTTTTTACATAAATGGCTAGAGGTGCATAGTGGATAATGCTATATATGGTAATTATTCCCTGACATGTATTAAAATACATGTTTCCTGACAATTCTTTATCTCAATTTCCCCTTATTATCAACCTATTTTTTTTTTTTTAAATCTGGTTGTGACCATAACTAAAAAGATTTGATGGAACAACTTAATGTCAATGATTAAACGTACTAAGAAGAATTTGGTGTTTGGCTCACTTTTTAAATTTGCCCTTCTTTGTTTTAGGAATGATTGAAAATTTACTTTCATTATGGTTGACTACAGGCAAGGATCAGAATAATGGTATTTTACCTTTTTTTAACACTCATTCATGCCAGATAGTGTCCTTATATTGGCAAACAAGTGATGGCTATTTAACTTAGGCTGAATTTATAAAGACCTTTGAAGTGCTCTGACTTCAAATAAAAATGGTCCCATGAAGGAGATATTCACATATACACAGCTATAGGTCTGCCCAGTATGTGTTATTTGGAGTCAATTTTCTCCATGCTTTATCTCATTAGCCCATATAATTTGAACTTAATTATAAAATTTTTTCTATTATTTTACTTTTCTGCATGCTCTTGTATTTCTCTTCTTCTCATCCTTCTCCTCCTCCTTACTTTTTCTTTATTGTGATTGTCTAAGGAGGTAACTAGAAATGACTCAGTCTAGTACCCAGTCTTGCCCTAAACAAATATTAACATATTCTATTATCAGTTAAGGTCATACCATCTTTCAAGATTTACTTAAAATTGCAACAATTCCTCTTTCTAGAAGATAAATCTGAGGTTCTCAGCAAGATTCCAATGGCTGATATTCTCGTGAAGAGAGAAAATGAGAGGTAGAGGTAGAGAGAATCTGAAGCAGACTCTGCACTGAGCAAAGAGCCCAGTGTGGGCCTCGATCCATAAGGAGAGATCATGACCTAAGCCAAAACCAAGAGTTGGACACTTACCTGACTGAGCCACCCAGGCGCCCCTATTTCATGGTTACTTCTAATCCTGAATTTTTCTTTTTATTTGTTTACGACTCTGCCCTTTGCCGACCTAGAGATGGAATATCCAACTCTGATTTCTCCAAAATGCTGTCCCCACAAGACATTTGTAGGTGCAGCAGATTTCACCAAGATGTGGGGCAACAGAAGAGGGTTACATAGCAGCAATCATTCCCAAACTGTTTAATACTGAATATTAGCCCTGTTCTTTAAAGCCTTTTGTCATGGAACACTACATCAAAAACTAATGATGTAATGTATGGTGATTAACATAACATAATTTAAAAATAAATAAATAAATAAAGCCTTTTGTCTGCCAGCTACCCACCAGGAATTTCTCAGTAATTACAGAGTTCCTACATCTAAGCCTTCTACCATGTCACTTTGTTCTCTCTGTCTCTATTTCTATCCCTGTCTCTCTCCTTCAGAGGCAGCAAGGTTTGGTTTTTTGCCCTCTCCTATTTCTTGTTTTCTTTTAAATTCCTATTAAGATTTTGGACAAATAAATTTATCTTTTGTTTTCTTCCAAGATTGTTCCAAAAGGCAGATTGTTCCATGCCTTCAGGGTTCATACTCTAAAGCAGCATATCAAGGTGTTTTCCTAAACAAAGTTAGTTTTCACCCTAAGGAGAACTCTGAACCAGCTGTTAATTTTACAGTCTTATTTATCCTGCCTCTTGACTTAAGGAATAAACCAATAAACGCCTTTTGGGAATTAACTTCTCTAAGGGAAAGGCATATGTGACATGGCAGAAATACTATTGTGATATAATTTTTCTTAAAGGTTTTGATAACATTAATATATGTAATTCAGCTGATCCAACGTACAGCCCTCTGTTAGAGAAAACTAGATTGACCCTAGTGGTAACACACATTTATTTCTGTGCCTCATATATTCATGCTGTATTTACAGACACTTTTGCTCTCTCCAAACTTGGATCCCTGTCCTCGTATCAAGCTTTCATATCATTTCCCTCCCTTAGGGTAAGTTCTTTATTATCCTAAATATATTCGTTTACTTCTACAAACAAGTCAGGTGATCCTTTAAATGATGGCCTAATGAGTAGGAAATGCAATAATGATTGCAAGGAGCCTAGCCAATAGCCTGGCCTATTGGGGGAGTCATGCTTCTTTTTGCTAATTGCAAATATGTCTGATTGAAGTGGTCAAGAACCCTGATTTTTCTTTATCAGTTGAATGTGCCCATGCATGTCAACTGCATTGTCGTTCCCAGAGTTGAAATCTGAACTGTTTGAAAACACTTTGGCCACAGTGTTAGCCAACATATCTTGATGGAGAGCCCACTGCAGGCAAAGCATTATGCAAGGAGCTATGAAGTGAGAAATGCCAAAGAGTAAGTAAATCACACAGCTCTTGTGCTTGGAGAGAGTTGGATGCAAGGGAAAGTGGGAGCAAAAGTAAAGATCTTTGGGAGATATGCTTACTTGTCTATGTACACATATTTGTGTCACTGGTATGCAGATATATGTATCTGTGCATTTCTGTAAATATACATATGATAGCTAATAAGACTTCTGACTCTTCCGCCTAATCTCTTGACACATCCCAGCAGTAACACTGAACTGCTTGTTGCTCTATTTCCTGCCTCTGTGAAAGACACATACCGGAGACTCTAACTGTAAAGCCCTTCACAATGGCCCACTCTTCTCAGAGTAACTCTCCCCTCTCCTTTAATAATCCTCCTTGGACTCATATTCTCCAAGAAGCCAAGTTGGAGAAATACACTGACATACAGCCATGTTAATCCTTGAGTTTTATTTTGTTCCTTTCTTCCCAGTGAGCTTGTTGCAACCAGTGACATTGGGTTAGATTTTAAAAATGATTGGCAGTTTACTAATATGGTTAGTGAAGACCCATGCATTTTCTTCCTCACAACCACCTGTGTTTATGTTTAGAGCAAGCATCTGTGAAGATGTCTTTTATAATTCTTCCCCAGAGTCTCTCTTGCTGATTACAATTCTCCCCCAGAACTCACCCTTTGGAGGCACTTCCCTGCAGTTACTAAACTGATTCCAAGAAAGAAATGGAGAGGCAAGGTTACACACCTCTGTGAAAGCAGACTGGCCAATGGTGGGATGTAGGACTGAAATAATGTTGTTGTTTTGATCTTTTGCATGACATGTCAATTACTGGGAAGTTTCAGATTTTTTTTTTTTTTTTTTGGCTTCCTGCCACATTGCAAAAGGAGAATTTCACTGTGTGTAGACTCTTGGTATCTTCCTCCAATTCAGCCATTGCTAGAAGTATAAGGTATGAGATAGGCAACATGTCCTAATCTCTTCTCAAAGCCTAATACTTCTTATATTTGCCTCATCTTAGATTCTTAAAACCCAGTCTCAAACCTCTTTTGATATATGAGTTGCTTCCAATGAGGACATGCCATAAACTAACATAAACAGACCATATTTTAAGGACATGGATACATAAATGCACACAGATAACTTACTCTCAGTTTGTCATGATGGACATTGGTTTTGATATTTATGCAAAGTTATGCAAACACGGGTACTGTACAAACAAATGTTGAGAAGCTTCCTGAACAATGGAAGTTAATGAAGCAAAGCAAGGGCTCAAATGCACATTTCCCACAGTGTCTTCTGTGCACACACACAGCCCCCCACACCAACACTAGAGTTCAAATAAAAAGTTGTGTTATTTGACACATTATGTCTGCCTTATTCAAATACTGTCTGCAGCCCAGTTTCTTAAATTACTCTGTTTCCTACAGAACTAATTTTAAAATGAATCTCCCACTGACTTCAAGGGGCGTTCATCTCTTTAGGATGGTGATGAAGGCTAAAAACGTGTGTGTGGTGCTCCACAACACTGAAGAATGAAGTCCGTGTCAGCCTAGCTCACAGTACTGAAACAGCCCCAGTTTCTCCCTGGGTGCTGACCATTAATCCCTGTAAAATCTTTCAAAGGGTTTTAAGTGATAAGCAAAGGGAAAATGGGCCCTGGGAAACACACCCTTCTCTGGACAGACTTCATATCAGAACTTCATAGTCAAATTAGAAATGAGATTGTTCAGTATACAGTACCTTTTGTGCTAGGGATATAGACTGGTTTATCCTTAGTTTTTGTTTTTGTTTTTTTTTTTTAACCTCAAATAGATTTTATGCAAGGAATGCAATTCAGCTGTAGCATTATAAGAAACAACACAGGAAGTTGCTTTAAACTCAGCATCTTAGCATCCTGGTACATAATAAACTCCAAACAAATTCCAGGAAATTGAGGTTCTTTTAAATTGCTGAATAAGATGAAGGAATAATACTGAGAAGAAAACACACACACACATACACACACACAGGAAATTAATTATAGAATAATTACCACACAGCTGCTCCAGAAATTTGGAGGTACCCTGCTTTCTTCTTTGTTGATCAGATATAATCTGATTATGCTCCTTGCTTGAGGTGACTCTGGTCCTTCAGTCTCCAAAAATAAATTCTCATTGAAGTATGACATTTCCACATCTACTGGCTAATTGCTTTAAGAACAGAATTTGTGGGGGCGCCTGGGTGGCTCAGTTGGTTAAGCGACTGCGTTCAGCTCAGGTCATGATCCTGGAGTCCCTGGATCGAGTCGCGCATCGGGCTCCCTGCACAGCGAGGAGCCTGCTTCTCCCTCTAACCCTCTCCTCTCTCATGTACTCTCTCTCTCACTCTCTCATTCTCACTCTCTCAAATAAATAAATAAATCTTCAAAAAAAAAAAAAGAAGAAGAACAGGATTTGTCTTTCAGAGTCTTAACCTAATCCTTTCACTGATACAGATAAGATCCCAGTTGGGAGTATTGACAAAATGAATTTCGGCAAGATAGTAATCTATCAGAATTCTTTACAGTCTTTCCTCCTCCATGTTAATATTCTGACAAGGCATCGGTGGAGAAGGCTGTATTTATTTGCTCATATACTTTTCTTCTCCTCCTTTCTTCCTTCACTGGGTCTTTCTTCTATTTGTTCCTGATTCATCTCTTCTATTCCTCTTTAAAAAGTTCTGTCATTTTTCCTCCTTTCTACTGATGACACAAGTTTTTCTTCATGTTGTTCCTCACATTTCTAAGAAAATTAGCTCAAAGGCAATCAGCTGCATCAGATTCTAAACCACCATCTTTTGGTTTATCTTTCCTCTTCTCTTCCCAAGCTAGACATGTAATACTAATTAATATTTGCTTGGACTTTACATTATGTGAAGTATTTTCACATCTATAATGATACCCTATACAACTCTTTAAAGACTTGTCATTAATTGTTATCATTTTATAGGTAAAAAATAAGATTAAGAGATATTCCCAAACAGATACAAATAACAAAAGTGAAGGGAAGATTTGAACCTGTGTGTGTTTTGATTCCAAAATTTATTGGTATCCACTGCAGTGCCCCATTCAACCAAAAGCTTCTTAAGCTGCTATCCCTACAGAGATATTAACAAGCATAATAATTCTAGATAATACAAAATTTCTGTTATAACACTAGAAGACATTAGTAGATAGTAGATACAAGATTCAAAAATTTGTGGTTTTGAATGTCACTGTCTATCAAATCATATAAAGAATTAGGACCTAACCGTGACAGATTGAAATCCTATTCATAGCTATTGTTTATTAAAATCAATTAGGTAGTCTCTCCTTCTTGCCAAAAGCAGATAATTCAGATGATACAACACTTCTTTTAGGATGACTTGTTGTATCAGCAGGAAGTCTTATCACATTAGATTTTAAACACAGACACTTTTCTTGAGATAGCTGTGGAATGAATTGCTTTCCAAAGGGTTTTGCATAATTTTAATTTGCCTTTTTATTGCTAGTAATGGACCATCTGTACCTGTGGTTTTCTATGAGATTTTAAAGGAACATACTGTGTAAGTCTTGCAATTTAAAATGCAGAAAAACATTAATTAAATAAGCCATGACAAGTAGAATAAAAAAGGATATTGATAAGTTCTAAAAATCAGTAAAAATAAGGAATTTAATGTCAAGAGTAGATGTTCAAATATTTGCAGTGACAAAAACTAATTTGGATTAACTACCTAATTGTTAGCAGACCTTTTTTTCAGCTTTATGCTCAATTTATGAAACATTAAGAAACAAAAATATTTTTCCCTCTAATTAGATTAAATTAGAAATCAGGAGTAACTCAGATTATATGAGTAATCTAAATTATCAACTGGTTATTAGTTCACTGGAGATTTGATGACATTTTAGAGATAATTTCATAATATAATTTAAATCTTCAGTGGGGAACTGTGATTTGTCCCATTATATCATAATTTTAGCTCATAAACTTCTTTTTTAGTTTTAGCATTTTTCCCTGTAATTAGGGACAGATTTCAATGTTCATTCATTCACTCTTTCATTCATACGTAACATTCATTCACATCCCCTTGGCCCAGACTGAAGCACATGGCTACCCTAAGTTGCTAGCAATGTTAGGAAAAGTAATCTCTTCCTGGGTACCACTGTGTCAACTTTTGTGCTTAAACATGCATAAATTGCTAAAAGAGATAAAAGTAGAACAGATATTGAGAAATTGTTGATAATAGCCTGCTCCTGTCTATCTTTCTGCACACACAGAACATACTCACTGCACTATAAGTGTAAAGGGGCAGCCAACAGACAAATAGCCTGTTCCTTATAATCTCCTTTAGAGCAAGAGAATTTGTAAGTATGGCCTCCCTTTCTTTGCAGTTGACAGTTTTACTAAATAATCTTCCATGCCATAGTAACAAAGGTTATTAGCTTTCCAGCCTGCAGTATTTATGTACTCATAGTCTACAACTCAACCACTAAGACGATGCCACATATGTTTTCTTATGGCAGCACACCTCTATGACACCAAGTTCTTTATTAGCTAAGGTATAGGTCAGAGATTTATTACAAAGAAACTTCAAAATGCAGGAACTTGAATTATATAGAAGAAGATTTCCCTTGTGGTAAGTGTGTGGTCTCCAAGAACTCTAACTGGTCAATTGGCTACATCATCTTCAACATGTGGCTTCCATCTTTAGGTCTAAGATTTGCATCAGCTGCTATTATTGGCCAAGAATAAGAGAAGCAGGGATGCACTGGGAAAGCAGCTTTATCTTTAAGGAAATAATCCAGAAGTTTTGCATAGTTTTGCAGAGCCCCACTGGCCCACACAGTCACTGACTGCAAGGGACAATGGGAAAAACAGTCTCTTGGCAAATGGCCATATGTCCTGGTCACCAAATTAAAATTAGAAAAACAGAAAAAAGGAGAACGGATATTGGGGTACATAGCTTCTCTTCCACTTTTTTTGGCAGAAAAAAAAAAACATACTGAAGGTCCTCTCAAGATCTAAATATATGGGCTAATATACCAATATCCAGATCAAATCTAGTAAGTATATTAATCATTTCATTAATATAACTCATTACTAATGTGGAAAGGACTTTCTATTTTTAGCAGGGAAGGACTTCATATTCCCATCAATTATTTAAAATGAATATGAAGATTGATTCTTCAGCAACACATATTATTTTTAGTTTTATAACTTGGCCTTTTATTAGTCTACTGACTCAAAGTATTTGCATTAAGACCTTAGGTCTTTTTTCCCCCCATCCAATTATTTCTAGACACAATAATTTCCAAATGCATAATTGTAAAAAAGAGGTATATTTTTTACTACTAGAGAGACATATAGAGCAACTATTAAAGTAGCTAATAATTCCTATTCTCATTATTCTTCTTTCTCTACATAATGTAACCATGATAATGTATATACACATCACTTAGAATGTTTCCTATGAATTCATTTTCAGTTCTAGGTTTAGTCAAAAGCTCTTAGCCACTTGAGCTCAAATTCCTATCTCGATGCGTCAGACCTCCTGCAGACTTGTTTATCTATCACATACAATCATGATTAACCTAGCAAGGTGATGACGCTCATTGACTAACTCCTTCATGTCTTCTAGTCTTTTGTATCATTCACAACGATGCTTTTAAAGCTGTGTTCTGCCGAGACCTGGGACTGTGTCAAGAGGCCAGTGTAGGGCAGAGAGATGAGAAGCTGGATTTCCCAGGATTCTGATCTCTCCCCATCCCCCTCAGAGATAAAAGCTGGACTCTTACCACTGTTATATATTGAAGCTCTGTTTAAGATTTTCTTTGAGAAAAAGTTCTGCTTCAAATACATTTAACGCTAGAAATCTTGAAGGTTCTGTGCTATTATTTTTAGCTTCCTACAATTATCCCCATCTCATGGAAAAATTGGAGGGAAATAAAAGAGCCAAATGGAGCTTCCTGTGCTAAGAGCTCCAATCATTCTTCTCTAGTCCTCTCCAAACAAAAATACAAAGTTAATTTTCCATTTTACTCTTTGAGAGTGAAATAGAAAAACAAGTGAGTAATATCCCATATCCTTCTTTCTGAAAGCTTTATATGTGGAGCTAGATAAGCCATTGTTACTTGATCAGATAGGTGAATAAAGCAGTGAAGATGGGATAATATTTGTATTGGCATGTTAACCACTGAGTAATGTCTAATTGTAATAGTAAAGTCTCATTAACTTCAATGGAATAGTTGCAGCCAATAAGTAATTTCCTGGGTCCTCTATTGAGATGGTTACCTTGATTTATATCTTATCTAGAGTTTCTTAAAAACATTGTGAATAACTTATAGTCCCCCATATGAACAAAAACAACTTCATATTTTACTAACCTTGAAACATCAATTTAATGCACTCCATTGAGGAAAATCTTGTGAAAATGTTAGCATTTTGAGCTCTATTGTTTCAGTATGTCATTGTAATGAATAAAGAGTAAAAAGCAGAGTGGTGCCTTTTTGAGTTTTGTTTCAAGTCAAATCCTGGAAAGAAATAATGCATGTTGTATTTGCTTTTGGTCTATAGCATGTCTCTCTCATGAACTTGCATGATGACATGTTTTTTCAGCTCATAACTACTGGGCATGATAGGAAGTATTAAGGAAACTAACAAAAGCTTACCCTTTTATAGTTTTATAATTTTTAACACTGAAGTCAATTTAACTAACATTTTCCTTAACGTTTATTGTTCAGGTGGAGGTCAGTGTAGGAGGGGAAAGTCCTAGATAAAAAGGGAGAACCCTGGTATCACATCTGATTTGTCACTGACAGGGTTTCTGTTTACTCATCTCTAAAGCATCAGGTTAGCCTAGGATAACCCATTTGGACTTCCTAGTAAAATCATTTCCACAAACGTTTTCATAGGGAAAAGTTATCACAGTTATTCAGAACTTTACAGCCAGTTCCCAAATGAACGTATTTTAAGTCTATTTCTTAAAAAAAAAATGTATTAAAGTATGAATGGGAAAAAATGGGAGAATCTTAAGGTAACTCATTTTTTATATATATTGAACACTATAAATTTCAATTATGTTAATCTTTTAATACAAAAAAAATCACCATTTATACTTATATAAATGTTCAGAATTCTATCAAAGGAAAGCAACCTTCCTAAGATTACCTTTCTAAGCTATAACTCTTGAAAAGAAATTAATGAAAGTAACAGTTGGTTGAGATGTCATGTTTTGCTTTGTTTTATTCTATTAAAAGAGTATTTATTAAAGGAGACCCGGATTTTTATTATTTATTTATTTATTTTATTTATTTTATTTTATTTTTTCACCATGCTGTATTGCCAAATTATATTTTTAAGGTTATATACAATGATTTTAAATGTATATGGTTTATTTTCTAGCTTAGAATGGGTATTTCTGGTTAAATAACTCCATTTTTTTTAATCTTCAGAAGAGAGTTATTTAGCATTGTTCAATCATAGCTTTTCCAGGCGTTCACATTAAAGAGATATTTCAACATTAGCCAAATGCATGTCTCCATAATGCTCTGGAGAGCAGGCACTTGGCTTTTATTTTCTGGGACAGAGTTTTGAAAAGGCTTAAGGCGTTTGTTTTAATTTTAATTCCTGAGGCTTTTAAAATAACATTCTAGAGTAGTTGGAGAAGGTTTTCAACTATAACAATAAGTTTCCTTGGAATCAGCCCAGTGCTGCTATTCAGCATTGATTAAAATAGTGGATTTAGACCTCGCGGCTCTTTCATGTGCTATATATTCATTTATTTGGTACAAATAAAAAAAATACAGGACTGATTTTTCAACAACAAAAAAATCAGCAAGCAGGGATTTTGTTGTGATTTTTCTAAAATGATAAATACAGCTTTGAATTACTACCTGGAACAAGTCCTACCGTGTATAAGAAAATGGACAGAATTCTCCAAGGCATATCTAAACTAGCTTTCCCCTTGCTGTCCATCTTGTTTCATTTCTCTTATTTGAGTGTGAAAGTTTTAAAATGTATCTGTATTTCTATCATAAACTGGTGGGCATAAATAAATATAAATAACAACCTTGTATAATTTTATATTAATTCTCTCTGGGTTTATAGAGGTAAAATACAAATTGGTTTGAGTAATTACTAACTTAAGTCTAAATATATTTTATTTTTATTTGTATGTATGAAACAAAAGCAAATGCAGTGACTGAGCCTGCCTTTGTTCATTCACGCATGTGAGTTGGTTTAGCACCCCTTCCGCTCTACACATCTGCTCGACAACACATTCTGTGCTGTCTAGAGTGTGAGGACTATCTTAAGATAGCCCAATTTTACTTTACAAATGGGTCATTGTCAGTTCAGTTTCTCTCAAAAGTTAGACACTAAAATAATTATAATATTTCTGACACCAAGTGCAAGTACCGCTTAAATGCCATGGAATATTCTGACAAGGCAATACCCCAGTTTATGTAATAGAAAGAGTATAGACTTCTAAATCTAACCCACACTCACTGTGGTTATGTAGACAAATCATCAAGTCTCTAAGAGCTTCATCTTTCTAATTCGTAAAATAGATTATTGTGCAAGTTAAAAAGGATAATACAGGGCGCCTGGGTGGCTCAGATGGTTAAGCATCTGCCTTCGGCTCAGGTCATGATCCCAGGGTCCTGGGATCGAGTCCCACATCGGGCTTCCTGCTCCTTGGGAGCCTGCTTCTCCCTCTGTTTCTGTCTCTCATGAATAAATAAATAAAATCTTAAAAAAAAAAAAAAGGATAATACACATAAGATATTTATCTCAAACTAAGAACTCAGGTGAGGTTCTCTTAGAACCACTCTGCCCAGTCCATTAGCTCTGTTTAGATCACATCTTATATCTAAAATTGGAATGACATACAGAAGAAAGAATGTAATCATCACACTATAGCATAATTTCCTACAAAAGTTCTCTAAATGGGCATGTACAAAATGCTCCAGCACTGTCTTACTGTCATAAGGCAATGCCCTTGAGTGTGGAGGTGAGCACTCATGGGTGCACATGGGTGCTGTGCTCCTTAGAATCACCCCAATGAGGTGTTGAGGTTTCCACTCAAACCTCTATGGGCACCACCTCGCAACAACTTACCTATTTTTAAAAATGACTTATTTTTGTTAAAATACAATACATAGTCATACAAATTTCTGGAATAAAAATAGACAACAATAAAGAAGAAAATAAACTTTATTAGAGATAACCACTATCAATATTCTGGTATTTTTCTATTTTCTCTATGAGTATATGTGCACATATAATTGAGTTCCTACTATAGGCAATTTTATATCTACTTTTCATCATGCCATCAAATGTTTGTGATATATAATTTTCAATTGTTATACAATTATCTATTTTATGAATCTAGCATAATGTTTAGCCATTGCCCTATTGTGGGACATCAAATTGTGTCTAACATTTTGCTATGCAAAATAATGCCATGAGCAGCAAAATTGTACATAAGTGCTATCTGCATCTTTGATTATCTTTAGCCTAAGAGATTCTAGAAATTCAATTGTGTGGTCAAAAAGTTTAAATATTTTTAAACTATGCCAAATATTTTTAAGTGCCTGGGTATATGTAGTGAAGTAACATATTCAGATTGACATTAAAGCAATTTATATTCTCATTGACAGTATTTAAAATATTCATCTTACCATTCCCTTACCAAAGCTGACTATTATCATTTTTACACACGTACACACACACACATGCTTATAATAATAATTTTCAGGGTATATTTATTTAATTTAGTACAACACTCTTGTTTCCATCTTGTTACTGAGTCCCAACACCACCGATTTTTCCTACCAATAAATGAACAAAGCCTCATACCATCCTTCATTATGATATATCCTAGATTTTATGTCTAATATTTGTTTAAAGCTATGCTTTAACATATCAGTAGATGCCTAAGGCTATCAATATGGTGAGTTGTATTCCTATATGGCTTCTAATGTAAATTATACTAGTACTAGAATTTTCTTGTGAAATCAAGCAAAATAGAAACTGGAATAAAGTTACTATGTAAATTAGTATACTGAGAATTAAGGTTTTGGAATATTGACAGTGAAAATACTCATTCATTGCTAAACAGAGCCCCTTAATAATAAAGATTTCAAGGGACAAGACTAACACATCCTTACTCACAGACTGATTATTTTAAATATGTTCATATAATATCAGAAGAGTGTGTGTGGAGATCTGACTTTTTTCCAGTTTTATTGAGAAATAATTGACATACATCACTGTATAACTTTAAGACTATTGCACAGTGGTTTGATTTACATATATTGTGAAATGATTACAATCAGTTCAGCTAACATCCATCTTCTCACACAGATACAATAAAAAGAAAAGAAAGAAGAAAAGAAAAAGGGAAAAAGATTATGCTTGTGGTAGGCTCTCTTAGGATTTACTCTAACAACTTTCCTATATACCATACAGCAGTGTTATCTACAGTCATCATGTTGTACATTACATCCCTACTATTTATTTATCTTATAACTGGAAGTTTGTACCTTTTGACCACCTTCCTCCAATTCCCCCTTCCCCACCTCCATCTCTGGTAACCACAAATCTGATCTGTTTTTCTAAGAGTCCATTGTGTTTTTTGTTTTGTTCACTTGTTTGTTTTTAGATTCTATATACAAGTATATAAGTAAAATCATACAGTATTTGTCTTTCTCTGTCTGACTTGTTTCCCTCAGCAGAATGCCTTCAAGGTCCATCCATACTGTCACAAATGATAGGATTTCCTCAATATTCCAGGGTGTGTGTGTGTGTGTGTGTGTGTGTGTGTGAGTGTGTCACAACTTCTTTATCCTTCATCCATCAATGGACACTTAGGTTGTTTCCATGTCTTGGCTATTGTAAATAATGCTGCTATGAGCATGGAGGTGCGGATATCTTAGTATTTTCATTTCCTTTGGATATATTCCCAGAAGTGGACTTGCTGGGTCATATGGTAGTTCAATTTTTAATTTTTTGAGGATCCTCTAGAGACCTAACTTAATCCAAGTATGCTTGCTCTCAGAGTGGGAATGAGACAAATTCATTGGGATTTGAATCATGGTTTAGTCACTCATTGCCTTTATGACCATGGTCAAGTTACCTAATTTCTGTGGTCCTGCAATTCCTCATCCTTTAAGTGAATAAGAGAATACCTGCTTCCCAGAGCTATTTGAAGGTTAAGATTAAAAAATCCATGTATAATTTGTTGAATATAATGAGTATTCAAAATAGCGATTTTGTATATGAGACAATTTTAATGAGGTAATAATAGCATCACTTTTTACAACAAAACAATGACGAAGAAGAAGGAAAATTATGTTTACTATTCCATAGACTAACAATTTCAGAAATATTTGTTCCTTAGAAATTTCAATTCTTGAACCATTCTAAAAAATAGAAGATTCGGTTCTTTCCAGAAACCTTAATTTGGCCTGTTTTATGATCAAAAACCTCAATTTCTGTTTTTTTCAAACTAATTCCTTTGTCTCTGGTGACTTCAGTACTTGTATAGGTTCCGTCACATTTTAGGAAGTAAGACATGTAGTACATACCAAAAACAAACAAACAAGCAAAAAACTTTAAACAGAGTGTTTAAAGGCACACAAAGTCACCTGCTTCTGGGCCAGTTGTAGAATCTCCATCCCTTCTGCTTTCAAAGAATCTTTAAAGCACACACTTTTTAGATTGTACTTAAAATTTTAGCATTTTGCAAATTTTGTCCATGGACACAAAGCTTAACATTGTTTCCTTTGCTAAGATGTCATGGAGAAAAATATTTAAAAAATCGAAAACATTTCCTGTAAAGTTCATGAGGAGTGTAATGATTCTCCCATCAGATGTTTATGACCATTTGTTTTCTCATCTTATTATTGTGCAACACAAACACAATCTTGCTGTTTTCACTTTTCGCTATAAGATCTCCTTTAACATTCAGGCCTCCAGACTTTCTTGAGTGGAATTTTGTTCCCTTCAAAATCTATGTTAAGATAGTATCTTCTGTGAACACCAATTAAAACACGAGAAAGAACAGACCACCTAAAAGAAGCTTAAATTGCAGCTGGAGGGAATTGGATGAGACAAAAATGGACTTAACATTAAGTTTGGTTAGTCTTTGTAATAGGTTTTAAAGGATGTATCACTTTCTTTAGGAGTATTTCAACAAATCTTAGGAAATGGTCTAGCTGTTCCTCATTTTTATCAGGAAATCATAAATATTAATGAATGAATGCCCCAATTTCTTCTTTATTTATTCAAAATCCAGTTTAATTTGCAGCTGGTTAAGTTGAATGATATTGCAAATTGTCATTGCATCACTACTGGGAGCAGTAATAGGTCTAGAACCATAACAATATGGTCTGCATAAATCTTGCTCATTCTACCTTTGAAAGTTATGGTTGATCTTGTATTGCCAATCCTACTTCCCCAAGGAAACTCTCCTCTGGTAACTATATCTTGAAGACTTTATTCTTACCAAATTATATATCTACATACCTACCATTCAGTGCACTATGTGATGTCATTGTTCTATACCGCAAAGTTCTAAATAGAGCAAGCATACTTGGATTAAGTTAGGTCTCTAGAGGATCCTCAAAAAATTAAAAATTGAACTACCATATGACCCAGCAAGTCCACTTCTGGGAATATATCCAAAGGAAATCAACTCTAGATAGTCAAGCAACTCTAGATAGCCTTAAATGAAGATATTTTCAGATTAGAAAAAAAAAAAAAAAAAACAAACCTAAGAGAATTCCAAATTCAGTGGGTAAAGGAGGGGAAGATCAATGATCAGAAAGATAAATCATGAGACCAGATCTAAAAAAAATGGAAAAAGACCACTTTCTTTCTATGGAATTGGTTAAAGCAAGTAGCCCTTAAATAAAGCTATAAACAATGCAGAGTTGTAGATGCATTTCTATGGTGATGGACAAACCAGATACTTAAAAAAAAAAGTGTATAGCAATATAGTAGAGCATGATTTTGCATTCTCAAGATGCCCTTTTGTAAGAACTACAGTGGTGTGATTCAAAGTTTGCTAATTTTTCTTTTCCTGAATCATGAAGCCTCTTGTAGATAATAAGCCATAAAATGAAATTGCCACCATATAGCTACCACATATAGGCTAAGCGTATGAAATTACTGATACTTGACTACTTTTGATGTAAAAATGACAATTTAATATGGATCTACCTAATCAAGCAAGTCTCATCAGGGTCATTGTGTTAGTTTCCTAGGACTGATGTAACAAGTACTCTTGTTGTAGGAGTAGCAGGAACAATGTAAGGGGACGTGTGAATGAAAATATTAATTCGAGTACCTTAAAAGTATAATACATGAAAAGGGAAGTGTTCTCATGAAAAATGTCATTATTGTCAAAAACATATTCTAATTATTTAGAACATTCCAGAATAAGCTGAGAATATTAAATTGTTATGACCCTTGATTTTTGAAATACTTCAATTATAAAAAAATTTAACCTTTGAACTGCCACAGGATCATCTGCTGGGTGGTTGTTATTCAGCATGTGTTCTGGATAGTGAAAGAAGTAATGACATGCATGTTCAGCTGGGCAATGGCTGCCCCACTGGAGGCAAGGATGAATACTATGTAGATACCCTCTGGGTCCTTTTTGGTGCAGAACACCAGGAGGAGACTTCAGGATACATAAGTATACATTGATTACTGTGTTAATTTACTGAAGACATTATACGTATGTCTCAGAATGAAGAATGTCTCATTCTCTCTTATGCTAAATCATTTTAGAAAAAATAGGCCACCTCCAAATAATTTTATGCAGGTTTATGTCGTGTCTTAGGAGAGCATCAGACTATCAGGAGGCAGTAATTTTATTCCTGACTACCACTAATTAACTGTGTGATATTGGCCAAGTAAGTTAAATTCTCTGTGCCTGTTTCCTCATTCATAAAATTGGTGAATATTAGATTTTATGATTATCAAGGCCCCTTCCTACTGTAAAATTCTTTCTTCTTCCTTGATTTCATGGCCTTATCCATGTGCTTAGTATTACGTGTTAGCTTAAGTAACAGAGAAAAATCACCTTTCTTCAATTTTTGTCTGAAACATTGTCTAGACCAGTGGTTTACAGACCACTTTTTTTTTCTCTTGCTTCTCACAGATTCTGTCTGTTTCTACTTAATACATTGAGCTGTTTGTAAAATATTTGAAGAAAGTGTTTTTCAGTTTTAAAAATATGAAAACTACTGGACACCTGGGTGGCTCAGTTGGTTAAGCGTCTGCCTTTGGCTCAGGTCATGATCCCGGGGTCTTGGGATCGAGCCCCGCATAGGGATCCCTGGTCAGCAGGGAGTCTGCTTCTCCCTCTCCCTCTGTTGCTCTCTCTTTCTGTCAAATAAATAAATGAAATATTTTTAAAAATAAAATAAAAATATGAAAACTACTCATCAAAGCTCTGACAGGAATGGATCAACTCTAGTAATGGAATAATTCTACACTTGATGTCTTTCTTATACAACTGAGTTATAAACTTTTAATTTTATGACAAGATCAAAGATAAATTTGGCATGTTTTAGGTTATTTGTTGATATTAACTTATCTGGTTTTATGGGTCATACCAATTTCCTCAAACAATTTACCATAGAAATAATCAAATTGGTTTGGATGAAACAAAATTAGATTATTTTATATGTGTTAAAAATAATAGGTCCCCAAATGCTGAAATCCTGAAATTCTGTATTCAAATTATTGTTGAGTTGGGTCTCATACATATTCTTGAAAGATTAATCTTTATCTGAATATTCTTTGTTTGAGGTTCTGCTATTTTTTACTGTACTTTGATGATGTGGTTACTTGTCAAACAGGGTCCTACTTTTGGCATTGTTGCATGGAATATCCTTCTGAAGAAAAATATTGACATTAAAAACCAAACATGGTTCTATAATTCTCAACTCTGGAAGGTACACTTGACATAGGCTTGAGGTTTCTTTGAGCATTTCTTGTTCTTTGCCTTGTGTGGAACAGACAGCAGCCTACCTGCCCATTCTGACAAACTGTATAAAAGATGGACCAGAAAGAGAAATACATAGTCAGGCCTACTCTAAGGAGGTAGACTCTGCTCCTTCCTATTTCTTCCATTGACAGGCAAGACAATAGAGAGAAGAGGTCTGGCTTGAAGACCAAAATCTGGATGATGGTAGAAAATGCTATAGAAGTGGACCTGAGTGGGCTGAGGGGATGCCCATGATTCAGACCAATGAGCTGAAGAACTTCTCTTAGAAGCTTAGATGAGCTGGGCTGCCAGAGAAGGATGTAGAACCTCCTTCCTAAGTTCTGTCAGTGTCCATAGAATTGCTTTGTGCTGTTTAAAACATGTCTTACATGTGATCACATAGCTCATCCACATAGTCATTCAAACAAGTGCTCAGCGGGGAACAAGGGCGTGGACTTTGGTTTGGATTTGCATCTTGGCCTTGTGATTTATTAGTTTGGTTAAGTTACTTAATATCTCTAAGTGTCATTTTCTCACTTATAAAATGGGGTTAAGGCATGCAATTCAAATGACTGTGAAGCAGTTTAAATCGGGTTCCAAAATTTAAAACAGTTAGCTCAGTTCTTGGCACATAGAAAATTTTCAGTGTGTGGTAGCCATTATTCTAATGTATAGAAAAGGTTTTACTTGAGAATCCGAACCTCAACACGATATTTATCAATTCTTCAAGGAGCTAAATTTTCCAAAATGTGTTCTGGGTAATACTAATCCTGGAAGATAAAAGGTATGAGGTTAAATAAATTTAGCGAAGTACTGAATGGAATTCTCCCTTTTGGAGATTTATCTTATTAGTCTATTAGAGGCTCTGAGAAGTCTTGAAGTAAGGGGTTAACTTTGTTTAACCCAGAATTTTCTAAACATATTTGAACACAAACTCCTTATAAAAGTAACTTCTATTACTTTTCTTAGAAAACCTGTGTTCTGCAGAACATGTTTTGAAAAATACTGGCAAACTGAGGGTTGCTGGAGTGGTGGGGGTGGGAGGGATGGGGTGGCTAGGTGATAGACATTGGGGAGGGTATGTGCTATGGTGAGCACTGTGGATTGTGTAACACTGTTGAATCACAGACCTGTACCTCTGAAACAAATAATACGTTATATGTTAAAAAAAAAAAAGAAGAAGAAGAAGAAGAGGAAGATAGCAGGAGGGGAAGAATGAAGGGGGGGAAATCGGAGGGGGAGATGAACCATGAGAGACTATGGACTCTGAGAAAAAAACTGAGGGTTCTAGAGGGGAGGGAGGTGGGGGGAAGGGTTAGCCTGGTGATGGGTATTAAAGAGGGCATGTTCTGCATGGAGCACTGAGTGTTATACGCAAACAATGAATCATGGAACACTACATCAAAAACTAATGATGTAATGTGTGGTGATTAACATAAATAATAATAAAAAATAAATTAAAAAATAAAATAAAATGTTGCCAAGGCTCTAAAAAAAAAGAAAAAAAAGGAAAAAAAAAAGAAAAATACTGCCTATAATAGAGTTTGCTACATAAAATCAAAACAATAATATGGGAATCATATCCTTGCCCCAGCCTCTCATGCTATTTTATGTCAACTTTACTGCACTCTGGAAGGTGGGCTAGGAAGACATCAGTATGGCCATTTCACAATAGGGAAACAGGCTGACATTTTGTGACTTTAGACAAAAATGACATAGCCAATAAGAGGTACAACCAAGATTTACAAACAGGTGTTCCACCATTCAGCCCAGAATTTTCCCTCCTTCACCCTTGCTTTCCCCCTAAAAAATTGGTCAAATGTTTGATGTGTGCTCTGAATATTTCCTATGTAAAAGTTTTGACGTTTGACTTTTACAATAACTTTTTATTTTCTCACAGAGGGAGTTTAACTTATCATTCTCTGCATCTGTGTTCCTGTCACATATGTTGTCTTTACTGGGCTCGACAAAGTAAATATGCAGGTGAGCACCATGGTGAAGGAGGGCATGCCTGAATCCCAAGCATTTTTACATACGATGCCCTCAGCCCCTCAAAATCCAAAAGACACACATGCCTTTTGTGTAAAATTTTTTAAAAAATCAATTCTGAAATTTCTCCAACGTGACAACATGCAGGTGAAAGGGCAATAGCCATGACTATCATGATATCTATACTGAGAGAGAGTCCCTGCCCAATTTACCTCAGGTTTTAAGAAACTGAAACTAAAGTTGGTGGGTAAGGAATCACTGAGGAGCTTTCCATGACAACCAACCACAGTTGCAATGTTGTTGGCCATGATTTGAGTCAATTGAGAATCATTTCTTGGTCCAGGGTTCAGGGATTTGATCTGAAGCTCAACAGCTGCGTCAACAGCAAAATAGATTTCATAGTTTTGATATAGGTCCCTAGCAATCTCATTCAATACCATTCACTCAGATGGTTATTAGTTGTGTGACTTTGAATTCTTTAAGCTAACTATAAGCTAGGGATGTTTAATACCACTTTACAAGAAGTTACGATGAAATCTACAGGTAAATGTATGTAGCATAGATTTAGCAAATGGTAGGCATTATTAATTTTGTTTAAGTAGAACCCATTGAGGCCATTTTTATGTTCCCCATTTAACACATAAAGGTAAGTAAAGTTCAGGAAGGTCAAAATGTACTTAGAGTCATGCAGCTATTAAGAAGTGGAGTGCACTTGCTGTGATGAGCACTGGGTATTGTATGCAAGTGTTGAATCACTATACCGTACACCTGAAACTAATATCACACTGGATGTTAACTAACTGGAATTAAAATAAAAACTTAAAAAAATAGAAGTGGACATAAGGATTCAATTAGATCTCGTGATTCTAAGTTAATCCTACTTTACCATGCTACCTTCCCTCATTTATTTTCAAACCACAAGGAAGTGGGCTCAGTTGAAGTGTTTCTGAACTTTGCTTCATATGTGACCTTTTAAAAAACTCCACAACAGATTCACCTCCTTATGAAACCTAGAGCCATCCATAAATTGGGCTTCTTACTTTATTCTGACCACTGTGGCTCTACAGTATAATGAAACTCAGGGGTAGATTTTGGGAAGGAATTCAGGTATTGATTAGTTCTTAGGTGCTGACTGCTATGGGAATTTCTGAGTTTCACACACATCAAAGTACAAATTGTTTCTGGAAATCATTGTAAGAGCTTTTTACAGATGATCTATCCATCAAATGTTTCTCTCTCTTTCTCTGTCTCTCACACAAATGCACACACAGATGGGAGTAAATATGAAGTGAATGGAGTAGCCTCTCCTTAAGTGCTCTACAAATTGAGTTAAAATGTTCCCTTGAATATGAACTTTGTGATTTCCCTTCTATTGATTTTGTATAACCAGTTCAACATGACTGACAAAATAAATATCACGCTATGATTTTTCGCATTTGGATTTACTAGAGGTAATGAGTGGATGAATTTACTTACAGTTTGAGAATTGTATGGGGTCTCTGCCACTTAGAGGCAAAATATTTAGTCCTTCCTTTAATACATGTATATATTATATAACTATTATATAATATATAAGATATATACTTATATATAATATAAGCATATAATAAATATATATAATATAATCATATATATTATATGCAAGCACTTTGATAGATATTAGGGATAAATTAATGAGAAAAATATATATGGTCTCTGCTCTTAAAGATTTTATTATTTTGTTGGAGAGACAGACATTAATAAGCATAAAGATAAGTGCCGGGAAGAAACATGTGGAACACTATGAGAGAAGAGGAGAATTTGGCCAAGTTTAGAGGGTTAGGGATAACTTCAATGAAGAAGTGACCTTGATTTCAGATGAGAATGACTCAGAATTAATGAGGTGAAGCACAGGAGGAAGAACGTGGCAGACAGAGTGCTTGAAATCTCTGAAGAATAAAAAGAGTATAGTGCACAAAGAGAACTGAGGGAAGACCATTGGGCTGGAGTTAAGAGAGGAATGGTGATACTAGTGTGTAACGAGCACTGGGAAAGTAGAGAGAGATGAGACCCAACAAGACCTTGTGGGTCATAATGAGAATTTTAGGTAGGTGGATTGCATTGGGTTGATGCAATGGGTCAAAGGTGTTACAGTCACATCTTGTTTTGCTGCAAATGTGTAATCAATATGTTAACCAATTCAACTGGCTTTAATTAAGTTGCTGCTATTACTATTATTATTTTATTATTATTATTATTAATTTCTGTACAATCTTCCAGATTGGCTATGTAATTAAATCTGTCATTTGTGGTTGTCAAAACCACTTGTCTACTGATTTTCACCCTGGGACATAGTGATTACCTAACATATGATCTGGTTAAAAAAATGCAACTTTAGAAAATATGCATTTATAAAATATGATGTTTTTGTCCATATCAGGAATAGACAAAAATCCATTGAAATATAAACATTTAACTTTAAGTATCAATATGATTTTAAAGTTCAGTATGAAAATTCTGGAATTAAATATGTCAGATTTTCCAAAAAAAAAAAAATTATAGCTCCCTTTTATGATTATATTTTGGCTTAAGAATAGGGACATTTACCTTTTATTTGTTTATCATGCCTGGTGTATATACTTCTCCTAACTTTGCATTTCTCTTCTTTCCAGTGGTCTCTTTGATTAGAATAATTTCTGTAACAGTTACAGGCGACATCAATTATAGTGAGTCATCTGAGATTTGGCTTATTGAGTATTCTCAGGGCTATGCAGGGGACAGTCCTAGGATTTGACAGTCCTACTAAATACAATGAATAGAGAAAGAAATACTATAAGAACATTTTAGAATAATATAAATAAATAATGTTTTATAGCACATTTCCACTAAAAAAGCATTTTAAAATATGTGATTTCATTTGAGTAGTTAACATCCCTGGAGATATCATAAGTACCATTTCCATTTTATAGCCCAGGAAATTGAAGGTCAGAGGCAAAGTTCTTTGCCAAAGGACATCCAACTATTGGCTTATGGTGAAATCTGTCTTCTATGCTATATCTCATTCTCCTTTCACTACTCCACATATATACATAAATTAGAGCCTGCAGTACTGAACTTGTAGAGGAGTACATTACATATTTAATTACACATGTAATTACATATTTGGCAGATTGGAGACCCCCCCCAACTTTCTAATATCATAATCTGTGGCAGCAGAGAATATCTAAGGAATAGAACTCATCATTTCAAAATAATATCTTTCCCTTTTGGTACCTCTTTCTGTGTTTTCAAATATCTCCACAGTTTATGGATTTCCTGAACCTCAGATACTGATGATTTTTTTTCATAACTTGAAATTATAAATTTTCTCCAAGCATCCTCTATTCTTTGTTTTCATGTTAGTATTAATGATGGGACTATTCCTCCTGTCACTGAAGATTTCAGCCTCAGTGTAATTTTGAGATCCCTTCTTAATACTGTTTGACGTACCAAATGGATTAATCGGATCACTTTTTGTTACAGTGTGACTTAATGCTGTCTCTCCCTTTTTCCTTCCTAAAGTGCTAATCTGAAGACAGACACCCGGTTTGCATAAATTTATTTCATCACAAAACCTCAATCCTTCTTCTCCCATTCTTGTAATCTCCAACAAACTCACTGGTAGGGCTTCTCTTGTAATGGCTGCACTTTCACATCTCGTTGAAAAGGTTAGGCCAAATTAATAGCAACATCTACTCAATTGCATTAATGCCTCATTTATACCCAGAACATCATCATAAAATGATAAATTTTATGTTAGGGGATTTTCTGGTCACTTGAAGTATATTCCTTTATGCACCAATATTTTGTTTTGAATATTTATAACCTAAATGTCCTCAGGTCAGTGAAGCTAGACGTACCTGAGTTTTACAGACTCCTTTATTCCCCCCTGTAGTCTTCACCAATTATTTCCAGGTATCTCCAAAGGGATCTAATATGGTATCCACACTGCCCCCAGAGACGCTGCATTCTTCCCAAACTCCATTGGAGAGTCCAGTTCTTTTCTGCCTCTGGAAGTGCTTCGTTGCTGGGTATGTGGCCCCTGACCCTGCTCCACTGGGCTCCAATATTTATGCCAGATGATCATACTACTATGCCATTATTCCTGTAGCACAAAATGGGCTTTGTCTTCTCCCACTCCTTAGCCCCAGCCCCTGCCAGATGCTGTCACACCAGTATGTTCTGGGGGTCCTGCTGGCACTCCATGCTTCTCTTTTGAGTATTAAACTCTTTACTGTTGCTGCCCCAGGGGCTCACGGATAGCTCCTCATGTATTCATTGTTCCAAAGCCATGGGATATCCTATGACAGTGTGGGGGACCCTATGACAATGATGTTGGGGGTGAGATTTTTTTTTACAGTTTAGTTTTAATAACTCCCTAAAGTTTTGTTTGTTGATTTGCTTGTTTGTTTTGTTTTTTGGGTCTTAGATCCAGGTCATTGAATGAATCACTTTCATCACTGATCTGCTCAAAGTCCCTCTCAAATTTATTCATTTGTATATATTCTCCTTTATTGCCATTACTTCCATTCTCCCTTCCCTTCATCGTCAATAATTCTAATGTGTTTAATGCATATCCTTTTGATGTTCTAACTATGTTTTGAAAATGTAAATTGTTATTTTGAATGAATGTCATATTGTACTATATATTACAACTATATATTTTTATGTTTTCTCTTGTCACTGTGCCTTTAAGTTAGCTATATTCTTCTCACTGTTGCATGGTAACCCAGCATTTGGCCTATTCACTTCTAGATTATAGCCAGCTTCTCATCATCTCTAGTGATGCTGAAATTTACAAGGGGGATCATGGCCCTTCCCAGTCCTGTGAGTGGATTTTTTTGAGCTGCATACCTAAAAGAAGGGTAGTAGGGTATCTGCACACTTAATGTAATTATGTGCTTCCAGGCTGCCCTCTAGAATAGCAGTGCCCATCTATACTCCCACCACTGCTTGAGGAGCTTTATCTATATCTACACTATGCTAACACTTGGAATTATCTGGTAAAGTACTGATGTTTTCCAGTATTTCTGACTCTCCTCTTTCTGAGAATAAGGTAGTGTTTTACTTTCCCATCCCTTGTTGTTACTTTCTTAGAGCTATGGAATGTGTACAAAAGTGACATGAAAGTTGGTACTTTAGTTGCCAGATAAGGCTCATTATTAGGTCAATTTGTTGTACCTGGCTACATCTTTCTTTGATCTGAGCTTCCTTACATGAGATCCCTTCTAGTGAATTGACATCGTGGGCTCTCTTGAACATTCCCCAGACATATCCAAGTATCCTTGAACCCATATCATTAGACACAGACCTGGCTCAAGATGAGATCCCTGTTGGAGATGTCTACAACATGCCCACATATTTTTGCCCTTTCAGATAGAGTTTTTTTTGAGTATTTTCTAAATGGGAAAGTGTATCACATAGAACATCAGATGCTACAAAATACTGTATTGGAAAGCAGTGTCACCTTATGCTCAATGAGCCAGAAAATGATGCTACTTGGGATCTTACAGCTGCTTTTCTACAATTTTCTGTTCTCTTTTATTATCTCGCTTTGCAGATACTCTTCCCATTGTCAGTAGCTTTCTCCTTCATTGGTGCTCTGTTCTTCTCCCAGGCTATCACCCCCAAGGAAGCAAGAACAATAGCTGTTTTTGTCACCTCTGCACACTTACTGCATGCCTTTCTCATAGTATGTGCTTAATTAATCTTTTTGTATTTGTTGTTTTAAATTTGATAAGGATTTGTAAAACATGAGAAGTGAAATTATTGTTACTGGGCCTGAGACAACTGCAAATATTATTTAAGGGAGGGACTGAGGGATCACCTATGAATAAACCGAAGAAGCTTTAGTGTCAAAATTTAATAAGCCAGTTTTGATTTATTAAGGATGTTTTGTGCTACTTTGTTTTTTAAATTACTGATTATCAGTTCTGTTTCAATGAGTTAAGTTTACACAACAAATATTCTTTGAAATAAATGCTATTATTCAGGGTTTTTTTTTAATGTTTAATAAGTCAAGAGACCAACACCTTTGTGCTTTTTGTGATAAAAAATCTTTTAGGGAAGACATCAGTCAGAATATATATATATATATATATATATATATATATATATATATATATATACATATTCATTTTCTGAACCTATGGACATATCTATATATCATCTATAATATCAAATGTCTAGACTAGATCACCCTTTAGTCCCTTCTTCCTCAGCTATGCTATGGATTCTATAACTATATTTCAAAAGCTTTTACTTTTTTTTGAAAGCCCCAAATCTAAATATTCACAGACAGATATTTTAAAATATCCCAAATGCCTGACTTTTTAGTTGTATAGATAAAATATCCAGATGTGTTGGTATCTAGGGTCTACTTTCAGAAAAAAACAAAAAGAAGCTAAGCTTTCTTTTAGAAAAGAAAATTGTTTTTACATAGCATGTAGCTGAATACATTTTAATGTGTGAGCAAAAAATTATTTTAGATAATATTTGTTGATCCACTTGAGAGCCACTCCTGGGGCGCCTGGGTGGCTCAGTCAGTTAAGCATCTGCCGTCGGCTCAGTTCATGATCCCAGGGTCCTGGGATTGAGCCCCACGTCAGGCTCCCTGCTCAGTGGGGAGCCTGCTTCTCCCTCTCTCTCTTTCTCTCTCTCTCTGTCAAATAAATAAATAAAATCTTAAAAAAAAAGAACCACTACTAATTCCATATTAGAATTATGAGTCATTATTTCAACAGTTGTCCTTTTCAAGGTATCATCAATGTGTTTCTATCTGAAATGTTGTTTAACAAGTCCAAATCAGCAATAGAAGACCAAAGTCTCAAGAGATGTTATATAAAGGCAATAAGTTTTTGTTTCATGTTTAAGGGTGCATCTTCCCTAGTTTAACTTCATGTGGGGTATGCTCAGTGGAGGATTAAGGTAAGGCAATATTAGTCAAGAGCAGCGTACTGGATTAGCTCAGCTCTCAGAACAATGAGTAGATCAGCTATGCACCCTCTTGAGCCCAGAGAATAGTGAAGAATTGGTCCCGAGGTGCCAATGACAGCCAAGAAGGGTCTGCAGTATGGCTTTTAAGGTGAAAAGGGGGCTTTACAGGCTCTCAACAGTGGCCTGTTGACCTGTAAGGGAAAGAACTCTCTGAGTTTAGGAACTTAACCAAGGCCAGAGATGAGCCAAGATTAGAATTCATTTTCTGGGCATGCCTGGATGGCTCAGTCAGTTAAGCATCTGCCTTCAGCTCAGGTCCTGATCCCAGGGTCCTGGGATTGAGTCCCACACTGGGCTCCTTGCTCAGCGGGGAGCCTGCTTCTCCCTCTGTCTGCCATTCCCCCTGCTTGTGCTCTCTCTCTCTCTGCAAATAAATAAAATCTTAAGAAAGAAAATAATTCATTTTTTGCCTCCCTCTCAGACTTTCTCCACAGCACATTGTCTCTGGGTCACATTTATGTAACTCTTTTCTTTTTGGCTTTATGGAATAATTTTACATTGCTGCTTCTTCAGAGTCTGTAAAATAGTCTTTTCTGACCTATATTTGTTTAAAATATGTCACATTCAGAGAGGAAGAAGCTTCATTCGGAAAGAATTCTTTAAGGGGCGCTATTTAATTCCACCCCCACTAATACTGACTCTAGAAATTTCCATAGTTCCAACCAGTTGGTTACATACTTACAATAATAACCAGAGGTGTCCATCAGCTTTGGGCTTTATACAGATAGCAAAAGCATTTGTTAAGAAAAATTAACTCATATGGTATAGTAAGGAATATATGTAGCTTATGATACGGAACACTCTAAAATTGATGCCTTATTTTCTAAGACCAGAGAAGGGACAGATTTTCACTTAGGTTGAAAGACCTCCTGTGAGTGATCCTTCCTTTGTTCCAGCTTACATCTTCCTTGAGCTATCTACTTGCTGAATCAGAGTATCCCAAACTAAGCCGAGTTCTTTTTTATGGCCTAGTCTCAAAGTACCAACTTTCAGTGCCAAAGTTGTATGTTTTGATTCCTGCTGGAAGCTTTGCTTGCTTCGAATACATTCTGCAAAATGTTGCAAAGACTGTGAGGCTTCAGCTCTGTTTCTCCAAGAATTCCGAGTCTCAGTTTCCTTTGCTGGCTGCATTCTCTTTTAGGTTTATTATTTCTGATGAGAATGCTGTTTTAAATCTAATTTGCCTGGAAGAGTTCCCACCAAAAATGAATCTCTCCATTGTGTAAAATGTAGTCACTGTTATATTTCTTTTGTATGCCTCCAGCAGCAGTAGCTCAGAAGTAGCTCCAAGGACCTGATGGTTTAATCATTCCTTATCCAATATCATGTCAGTTACACTAATAGAATTGTTTTTCTGTCAGAAGGCCTCCTAACATAATCCACATGCTTTCAGCAGCTGCTTTAAAGGCAGTCTCTACACAACATCATACATGTGATTTAAGAGTGGGGAAATCATTATAAAACAAAAAATAGCCAGCTTTATGTTTTATAGTTATGAGTTTATATGCCTTCCTATGTGATTTGAGGTTAGATATAAAATATAAGTGGCAATGTTTAATGTTTAACTTAGGATAATTGGGCTAAGTGAGTATAATATGGCCAAAAGGAGTCAATTCAACAATCATTTTCCAAGTGTAGAGTATGTGCAAGGAATCTTGGGAGTTATGATGGTGATCAAAACCTGGTTCTTTCTCCTAAAGAGTGTGAAACTGGAAAGGATGAAAAGTTACGTATGCAAATAATTAAGGGTTATAAAATAAGGGTTGAAAAATAAAGGTTCTAGCTGTAGCCTAGCCTCTGCTTACTGCTGCATTTGGACTTCCTCGGGCAGTTAGAATGAAACAACAGAACTTACTTTGCACCATTTGAACATGGGAGGTTGGGGCAAAAGGAACAGAAGGAGCCAGAGTCGATAAAGACTCATATTTTATTAGGTAGAGATGGAGGAGGTTGGGGCTAGGAAGAGCAGCTTAGACTCTATTTCAAAGACTGGTCCCCAAGACTTTTAAAATATCCAGTGAATTATCATTTTACTTTATTAAGGGTCTACTATGGTCACATGATATTTTCCACTAAACCCTCTCAATACAGGGAAGTCTTTCTGGTATTCATTTTCATGTAATTATTCTCAAATTAATTAAGAAAAATGAAAAATTTGCCTGACATGTGAACATACTAGATTTAGAATATAAATAGACCATTCATAACCAAAACACAGGATAGCGTTAAGGAAAATGTCTCTGTTTAATATTATCCAAACAGAACCAGAAATGTATGTTTCTTGTGAAAATATCTTTGGTACTTAATAGTAAAAGATAATCACTTTCGCTATATGGCGACAGGACAGGAAAGGGAAAAGCTGTACTTTATGAGGGATACTATGAGATGTGTTCACAAGCCACATACTTTCATGCCCAGGTGGAAGAGTGTGACGTAGGGAGATAGGGACATGATCCTGTTTCTGCTTGACCTCGAAGGATTTTAGGAGATACAGTGCTGTTTTGGTGTGTGCATGATTTACAGTTTTAGGGGAGTCAACAATAAGTGCCAAACAGAATTTGGTCAATGCCATGTGATAGCAAAGATGACGATTTATGAGTTCAAGTGAGAACCTTCTGAAACTCCTCAGAGTGAACCAAGGGAGACTTTGAAGGGATCACAGCAGCCTGCTAGTTAACAGGGGTGGTTGATACAACTATTATTGCTAGTAATGTGGTCCCTTTTATATGCCCAGGCTGATAAAGCCATACAAGACCTGCTTTTTATAAACAGAAGATGAAAAGTAGGTTCCATGAGAGCAGGTGCCCAGCCAGTCTTGTTTAGAAGACATACCCCAAAAGATAAAGGGTTGTTTTGGGAAATGTCAAATATTTCCATTTCAGTGATGTGCTGGGTACATGAAAATTGTAGTGGGGAAAATATTAGAATGACCAGATGGAGACAGAGCATGGAGACTGGTAAATGTCAGGGTAAGGAGTTGAGATTTGTTCCACAGTAACAGATAGGTATTGAAGGTATTGAACTGGAAGGTGAGGGAAGAGGTCTGGGTTCCTTTGGTCTGCCACTCCTTATAGCTTATGCCTTGTGTCACTCTGCATTGAAATGTAAATAAATGCACAGAAGGAATTCTAGTATTTCAATCATGACATATCATTACACTGAGAGAGATTCTTTTCTCAAGTCAGAGGTGTAAGCCCTGGAAGAACTAATGTCAAATGATTGGACTTTGTCTTGGTGAACAGAATGTAACTCTATAAAGAGAGTCAACCTTTCTCCTATAAAGTCCAAAAGACCTTAGATTCCCATGTTTTTCTAGGTATGTTCCTGGAATTTGTTAAATGCTAGCACGTCTTAGCCAAGATTGAGCTGTCTGACCCCTTCTAGGATTACTGTCGTCAATTAACATCTGCAGAGAACAATTACAAAACAGCCTCCATACATATAGGAGCTTCTATTCTCAAAATGAGATGTCTCAAAATTTTCAAAAAGCAAAATAGTAAATACAGCCATCATTCAAATTTCCATTTTGTACCAGTTGATGTTGTTGACAAATTATATCTATATTAAATAATCTTATGGATAAGACAAAAATGGATTTCATGTTCTAGGTTTTCCTCTCTGCCAGTTTGTTTTGTTTTATGTATTTATTAAAATCTGAATGAGTGTTAATGAAGTTATATTTATATGAAAGTGCATCAAGTTGGTGTTAGAACAATCAGCTGAAATGTGAAAATTAGGGTAAATTGATCACTAAGTTATATTGGTTATGGCACAGTGTCATGGGAAGAAAATGAACTTTAGAGTTTTGCCTTCAATCTGATTTTGATCACTTATGAACTGTGAGTCTTTGGGAAAGTCATTTAATTTATTTGGGCTTCAGAATATCACCTATAAAATTGAGATTAAAATGCCTATTAACCAGGTTTTCATGATGAATAAGTAAAATATGAAAAAATATTTTGCGAATTGGCTTGCTCATAGAGACTCTAGACAAATTTAGTTGTCATTTTGTTCTCTTCACATTCTACATCAGATAGCTGTTTTGAGTATTTTAAAAATGAATGCTACTGGAGATTCTTTTCTCTTACCAACATTTATACACTGTGTTGTTTATTTTTTGCTAATGAATGATATGAATTAATGACTGAAGTTCTTCACCACAGCTTTCAAAGCCATGCCCCATGTATGGAAAACTGATCTTTCTATGCTAATTTCACATTTCACAATATTACACATCTTTGCTCCAATGAAACAAGATCAACTAATAGTCACTATATAGCTCATTTACTTTTCTTTTATCTTCTTTTTTTTTTTTTAGATTTTATTTATTTATTTTTAGAGAGAAAGAGCGCATGAGCAGGGGGAGGAACAGAGAGGAGGAGAATGGGTGGGTGAGCAGAGGGGGAGGGAGGCAAATAGGGAAAGGGTCTCAAGCAGACTGGGCTAAGCATAGAGCCCAATTCAGGGCTCTATCCCAGGACCCTGAGATCATGACCTGAGCTGAAACCAAGAGTCCAGCACTTAACCCACTGACCCACCCAGGTGCCCCTACTTTTCTTCTATCTGAAATAGATTTTCTTTCTTTCCAAACCTTCAATGAAAGTTAAGCCAATCTGTCTCCCAGCATAGTATCTTCCTTTTTTTGTTGTTCATTATCTATTATTTAAGTTGTAATAAATAGAAATGTAATACTAAATTATTCCTTGAGATTCCTGACAACAAAGGGGGGAAAGTTAAATAATTTAGTTGTCCACTAGATAAAGCATGGTAAAGTCATTTGGAAAGATAGTATATTTTACTTTGATTTCTATGATGAATTTATCCCATAGATCAGTATATAAAGTTTTTTACATGATAATTGGATATTAAGTGAAAACATAATTCTCCAAAAGATTAAAAAAAGTTTGTTAAAACTGGATATCCACAAGCAAAAAAAAAAAATGAATCCAGACACAGACCTCACACCCTTCACAAAAATTAACTTAAAATGAACCATAGTCCTAAATGTTAAATGCAAAATTATAAATCTCCTAGAAGGTAACACAGGAGAAAACCTAGATGACACTGGGCATGGTGATGACTCTTTAGACATAATACCTAAGACAGAATTCATGGAAGAAATAATCGATAAGCTGGACTTCATTATAAAAAAAAGAAACCCTCTGTAAAAGACAATCAATGTCAAGAGAATGAGAAGACAAATCACAGACTGAAAAAATATTTACAAAAGATACATTTGATAAAAAATCATTATCCAACATATATAAAAAATTCTTAAAACTCAACTATAAGAAACACAAACAACCTGATGAAAAAATGGGCCAAAGACCTTAACAGACACTTCCCCAAAGAAGATATCCAGATGGCAAATAAGCATATGGAAAGATGTTCTACATCACATATCATCAGGGAAAGGCAAATTAAAACAATGAGATATCACTACACACCTATCAGAATGGCCAAAATTCAGAACACTGACAATACCAAATGCTGGCAAGGATGTGGAGCAACAGGAACTCTCACTCATTGCCAGTGGGAATGCAAAATGGTACAACCACTTTGGAAGACAGTTTTGAGGTTTCATATAAAACTAAGTACTTTTTTGTGTTTACCCAAAAAAAGTTGAAAACTTATGTTCATGCCCTGTACATGGATGTTTATAGAGCTTTATTCATAATTGTCCAAACTTGGAAGCAACCAAGATGTCTTCTAGTAGCTGAATAGATAAGTAAACTGTGGTTTATTCTGGTTATTAAACTGTGGTTTATCAAGCCTTAATAGAGGCTTATTATTATGTACATATTAAATGTATCAAGAAGCCAGTCTTTATATATAATATAGATATAATGTTTCAGGGAAGCTATCAACAACAAAGAACCTTTGTTAAGATGAATTCCTCTTTTATTACACATAGTTCAGTTTTAATTTCAGGAAGATGAATGACATTATTCAGCAGTGTTGTGTCCTGATTATATTTCTTAACATAGGTCAGAGCTTGGAGTATATTTAAGAATGGCTGGTTAACTTGTCTCTTTAAATTATCCCACGTTCAAGTAAATTATGACAAGACCTGGTTATTTGCAGTCAATTTGTGGTATAACTTTCTGATAAGTACCCAAAGCACAGTTATCTGTACTGCTGATTAAAGAGTGCTATAGGCATCTTACATACCAGATGTGCAGATGGCAGAGTTTATAAAATCTTCTGAAATGCTTGGAGCCTGTTTTGCATTCTCACCCAGATAGAAAGCCATATAATTTCCAGCAAGCATAATGGTAGGATTCAGGAGGGTAGGTATGTGTCTGTGTGTGGGCAGGGTAGGGGGGGGTTGGGAAGGACCAGGAAAGGGGGACTATATTGGGACCTTCAAGTCTGTTCAAATATGTGTATAAAATACTCATTAGATTTCTAAGAGTTCTATGCTTCAAAGGATGGAAGTGAAAATTATGTTCTAAAATGCTGCTTTTATTATATAGCTTGAAAGAATACAAATTAGCAATTTATTATTTTTTCACCAGAAAAGTACCACAGAGTACCAAAATAGTAGAATAGCTGCTTTTGAAAAAAAAAAAATTCATTTATTAGTAATAGGCAAATGTATTTAATTGGACTGGATACTTTTCTTTTATCTTTTTCCAGTAATAAATGTTAAATCAGATACTTTAGAATTAGTGAAATTCCTGAACACACAAGCAAATTTTCCTTTACTCTCTTCCTCCTTTCTTCTCCCCCAACCACCCTTCCATTCTTCCTTCTTTTCCTACCCTGGGCATGATGCATGGCAGGCAGTCCTTGTATGAACAAGATTTGGCATGACCCTCTACTTTCAGAGCTTATCATTTACCTCCTTTTTAGTACTTATCCATTTGCATTATTTTTAAAAGATTTGTCCTAGCCTACTAGCTCAGAGAAGGATAACAGAGCAGATGAGAGCATCCCTTTTATGGCAACAAAATCAACAGGGGAGGGCTGAGCCCTTTCCACCGTAATCCCTTCTATTCCCACCAATTACTTCTAGACTTCCAGAGTATCACAGGGCTCATTAATGCCCTTTGTTACTCCAGTTTCTGAACTCTCCCACATCCTATGACCCTCTCTCTTGGGCTAACCCCCAATAGACTTAATATGTAAATGCCCCTGGGAAGATTATTTTACTTATTATTGTATTTAAACATAAGTTTCCTAACTAATGGAAAAGTTACCTCCTAGGGCTAAAACAGGCTGAATTCTGATTATGCATCCCAACAGTTTGCCACCTCTGCCCATCCTCCCCACAAAACATTCCAGGTGCACAGTAAGGGCAGTCTCTTCTGTTTTCCTCTATCTCATCTGGGCCTGATATATGTATAGTCAGTTGTTCCTGATTCTTTTTCTGAAATCCCATAGCCTTTTTCTATGAATGCTTGATCTGTACCATTACCTCCACATTTCTAGGACCTACTTTCTGCTACTGTCTATGCAAGGACAACTATAGATTCTTTTTATAGAGTCAGATACTGTACATTTCCCCAGTTTAAGGCATCTTAAATGTTTACATAAAAGCTAATATCACACACAGTCTTAAGAAAGAAGTTAACGGAAGGTAGAAGTAGAATCTAGTGTCCCTCATTCGGGAACTTTATAACTAATGAAGTGAAGGGGCACCTGGGTGGCTCAGTGATTAAGCATCCCATCTTGATTTCTGTTCTGGTCCTGATCTCAGGGTCCTGGGATCCAACCCCCCCCCATGGGGCTCCGTGCTCAGCGGGGAGTCAGCTTGAGGATTTTTCTCCATCTCCCTCTGCCCCTCCTCCCCTCCTCTCTCTCTCTCTCAAATAAGTAAATAAATAAATCTGAAAAAAATAAGTAATGAAGTGAATATTTTTTTAATCCCTGAACTCGTAACAACAGGGTTATTTTCAGGTAGAATCTTGGTATATTTGGAAAAATACCTTTAAGGGTGCTTGAGGAAAAAAAAAATTGTTTCCAGTAAGTATGGACTAATCAAAACAATCCTCCCATTGAGGAAACACTAGAAAATGTAGGGATAAAGTGAACAAAATAATCTTAATAAAAGTTCAGAAGAACTAAACAATTATTGAAGATCCAGTTTGAGATTTGGGGAATATAAAGATCTATACAGGTTAGATTGATATTAGGAGTACTTGTCCTCTGTGGATATTTGCTGATTCTGAAAGAGGCTGAAAGTCTGGGAAGCTGAGTGGTATTATTGAGTGTCTTATGGGCATAAGGATGAAAATTGGGGTATGAGATCCAAGAGGGTGGTACAGCACCAGTAAACAGTATGTGCCCCATGAAGATTGACTAGGAAGTCATCTGTCCCTTGCAGAGATGAAAACCCAGCTTTGAATCACTTCAGTTTCTGAAATCATTAAAGAGATTGTAGATTTCTAAAGTCAGACATCCGACAGAAAGAAAAGCCTATCATCTTTGAAGAGAACATCATTTTTGGCTTCTAATTTTATTTTTTATATATCTGGACATTTCCAGATCTCAAAGCAAATTGACCAAATACAAAGGGATTGAATAGCATGTGCCAGAATGAGTATAAGAGGGGCTTAAAGCTTTGGTAGTTGTCAGATGCAGATTTTAAATGAAAATTGCTTAAAATATTGAAGGAGATGAATAGGATTAGTGAGAATTTAAGAAGAGAATTGGAAGCTAAAGAAAAGATGCTTAAAACTAAAATTATAGAAATTTTAAAACATAATAATTAAAATGAAGAACTATAAAGATGGGTTTAGCAGTCTATTAGATCTAAATGAAAAGGGAATTAAAGAGCTGGAAGGAAAAGTAAAAGAAAATATCCAGAATGAATTTCAGAAAAGAAAAAAAAAGGACAAATATATATTCTAGAAGGCAAAACAGAACCACACATAAGCAGCCACCTGATTTATGACAAAAGTTATAATGCAAAGCATTGGAAAGTTTGGTCTTTCCAGTAAATGGTATTAACCTCCACTATGCATGACTCAATTCTAGATGGAGAATAAAAGTAAATGTCAAAGGTGAAAGAAAACATTTTAAAAAGTATTTAAAAAAATAAAGACTACCTTATAAACTTCAGGTGGTCCTAAATTTCTTAAATAGTAAACAAAAACTCTAAATATAAAGAAAGATTGATAAATTGGACTACATTAAAACAAAAATCTTTTTGTCAAAAGAAATCTTTAAAAAGAAAAAAAAAAAGAAAGCCAAAGAATGGGAGAAAATATTTCAAAACATATAGTTAACAAATGACTCATAGTCTGAATGTATAAAGAACTTTTACAAATGAATTTAAAAGGTAATTGAATAGAATAAAAATTATTACAATTCTTAAAGAGACACTTCACAATAAAGTAAAATAAATGAATAATAAACAAATGAAAATTTGATTAATTTTATTAGTCTTTGAGGAAATGCAAATTACAACCAAAATGATGTATGACTTTACACTCACCAGAAGGGCTAAGATGAAAAGGCATACAATATTGAATTTTGACAAAGATGATGAGCAATTGGAAATCTCATGCACTGTGAGAATGCAAATTGGAATAGACACTTTGAAAAATAGTTTTGATGTATATACATATGCATAGCCTATGATTTAATATTCTACTTCTAGGTATATATTAAACAGAAATGCATGTCTGAGATACATATGTATATATAGATATATACCTACCAAATATCTATATATATAGATATATATCTACCAAAGACATATATAAAGATACAAATAACATCACTATTCCTAACAGCCAACATTTAAAAACCAGGAAAAAATATCAATGTGTATAGCAGCACTATTCTTAATGCCTAAAAATGAGAGACAATCCAGATGTCCATAAATAGTAATTTGTCTAAATAAATTGTGGTGTATTCATTTAACAGTATACTATCTTTGAATGAAAATGAGCAAACTATAACTACAAACAACAGCATGAATAAGTCTCACAAATAGATCTAGGAGAAAGATACCAGGAACAAAAGAATACATACTGTATCATTCCATTCATATAAACCTTAAGAACAGGGAAAAATTGTTTTAGAAGTCATGGTAGTGCCTGGAATGGAACTCAATAGGAGCTTCTGAGGTGCTGCTTATGTTCTACTTTTTGATCTGTTTGCATCTGTTTTATGAATGTGTTGAGTTTGTAAATATGCATAGCACTGTGCAATAGTGAATTGTTTTCTTTAGGTATAATTCAGTGTTTACCCAATAAGAATTACTGTTTAAAACAGCATCAAAGAATATCAAATAACTAGCTCTAACTTTAACAAAAGCATGCAAGTCCTTTTCACTGAAAACTACTAAATATTGATAAGAATTGAAGACCACAAAAATAAATGGAGAGCCATACCATGTTCATGGTTTAGATAATTCAGTATTGTAAAGATATCTGTTTTACTCAAGTTGATATTAAAATTCAGTGTAACTGCAGGCAAAATCCCAACAAATTTTTATGTGAAACAAGACAAACATATTTTAAAATTTATAAAGAAAGGAAAATAGCCAATAGCCTCTTATGTAGTAACAACAATGCTGAATGACTTGCTTTAACAATTATTAAGGCTCTCAAAAGATAAGCTGAGGCATATTAAAATTTTTAAGAGTTTGTTTGAGCAAAACTCGATTTGAATAAGGCAACATCCAAACTGGCAGATAGAAAGGAACTCCAAGGAACTGTACAAACTGAAAGACTCACACGCAGAGCAGGAACAGGAAAGATACACTGGGTAAAAACTCAGGTTGGTTATTGCAAAGTTACTTTCTTTTTTTTTTTCCCTTTTTTTTGGGGGGGGGGGTGGGAGAGTTCTATCAGGCAGATTACCTAACTAATGCTGATCAGGTGATTCCTGATTAACTGGGTTAGGATTCCATTTCTGCAAGAGCTGAAACTATAAGTCTCAGTTTGGTGATGTGGGGCTTACCATAAGTAACTCCATTTGGGGCCTCTTGTTTTTAAGACCTGAAAATCTATAGAGATGAACCATGAGAGACTATGGACTCTGAGAAACAAACTGAGGGTTCTAGAGGGGAAGGGGTAGGGAGATGGGTTAGCCTGGTGATGAGTATTAAAGAGGGCACATACTGAATGGAGCACTGGGTGTTATACGCAAACAATGAATCATGGAATGCTACATTAAAAACTAATGATGTAAGGTATGGTGATTAATATAACATAATAAAATAAAATTAAAAAAAAGAAAATCTATAGTAAATCAGTGTGATATTGGTGCAAAATAATGCAAACTGACCAAAGAAAAAACAAAGAATCCAAAAACAGAACCACACATACATGGACACTTGATTTGTTACAGAGCTAACTCTACATATCTCATTTCAATAAATGTTTCTGGAGCATTTAGATATCTGTATTTTTAAGAAATTAGCATAGCACTCACAAAAATTTATTTCAGGTATTTTTAGGTTTCTAACTGAGAAAAGCAAAATAATCATGCTTCCACAAAAAGATATGACACTATTTAAAATGGCTTGGAGGGAAAATTTCTTAAATAAGATACTGTGATATTGTGGTTTATAATAAGAAATATATATTTGGTCTTCCTCCAGTTCCTGGCACATAGCTCCCCAAACCCTTGTAATTTCCTAAGTGATTAGAGCAATAGGGATATCTTTTTTTATAATATTTTGTTTCGTCCTTGGGTGCCTGGGTGGCTCAGTTGGTTAAGCAACTGCCTTCGGCTCAGGTCATGATCCTGGAGTCCCTGGATCGAGTCCCGCATTGGGCTCCCTGCTCGGCAGGGAGTCTGCTTCTCCCACTGACCCTCCCCCCTCTCATGTGCTCTCTCTCATTCTCTCTCTCTCAAATAAATAAATAAAATCTTTAAAAAAATTTTTTTTTGTTTTGTCCTTAGTTCTTGAAATGGCTTGAGAGAGATAAAGGTGAAAGGAGCGTCTTTTATTATTCATAACAAGTCCCTTTTGGCCACATCTGAGTTTCTGTTATTAAGGTGACTTTTGGAAAGCCACCAGAGCTCAGTGCCAGAGGAATGATACATGATTAGAGGATTAGAAGTTTCAGTTCAACACCTCCCCTTCAACCTCTCAAGAAGGGAGAAGGGTTGAAGATTGAGTTCAACCACCAATGGCCAATGATTTGCTCAATCATGCCTATGTAAAGAAACTTCCATTAAAAAGTCCCAAAAGACAGGGTTAGTGAGCTTCTAGGTTGGTGAGCACATGGAAGTGCTGAGAGAGTGATCTGCCTGCCCAAAGAATGCATACAAGCTCCATACTCCTTCCCACATACCTTGCCCTATGCATGTCTTCTATCTGGCAATTCCTGAATTACATCCTTTTATAATAAAGTAATTAGTAAGCAATTGAATTTTGTGAGCTACTATAACAAATTAATCAAACCCAAGGAGCGGATTGTGTAGACTTCTGATCTATAGCCAGTGAGTCATAAGCGCAGGTAACAATCGGGACTTGCATTTGGCATCTAAACTGGGAACAGGGCAGTCTTGTAGGACTGAATCCTTAATGTGTGGGATATGACACTATTTCCAAGTACAAAGAGTCAGAATTAGTTAAATTCTAGGACAGCAGCTGGTATTGTCAATGTGGGAACTCCCCTCCCCCACATACACATGGCGACTGGAGTAAAGAACTTTCAGGGCATTATATGTAGTGTAAAGGAAAACAATAGTGTATTTTTCCTTAATGAGTACAAAAGGAATAATAAAAAAATATATCTTGGGACACCTGGGTGGTGCAGTCGGTTGAGTATCCGACTCCTGGTTTCAGCTCAGGTCATGATCTCAGGGTCTCGTGATCGAGCCCTGAGTGAAGCCTCATGCTCAGCATGGAGTTTGCTTGAGATTCTTTCTCCCTCTCTCTCTGCCCCCCCCCCCCACTGCTCCCTCTATCTCTGTCTTTCTCAAAGTAAATAAATATTTAAAATAAAATAATAAAACATTTTAAATTGTTTGTTAAATTAAGGGCTGCAGCACAGTGAAGATATTATTTACAAAGGGAAAAAAGTAAACCTAAAAATAGGAGAAGTATCACAATGCATATAGCTTTCAAGGATCTTGTATTCCAGATACATAAAGAACTTCTACACATCAGCAAGAAGAGGAAAGAACCAAATGGAAAAACATGCATATTTTGAAGAAACATTTCAGAAGATAATCAAATAAACACATGAAAAGGAATTCAATTTCTTTATAGTAATCAAGAAAATGAAAATTAAAGCCACAAAGAAATATGGTTACAATGAGAGACGATGGACTCTGAAAAACAAACTGAGGGTTCTAGAGGGGAGGGGGGTGGGAGGATGGGTTAACCTGGTAATGGGTATTGAGGAGGGCACATTCTGCATGGAGCACTGGGTGTTATGCACAAACAATGAATCATGGAACACTACATCTAAAACTAATGATGTAATGTATGGGGATTAACATAAGAATAAAAAAAAAAGAAATATGGTTACAAATCCACCAGGAAGACTAAATTTGAAGTGTGACAATTCCAAATGTTGACAAAAGTAGAACCACTTAGTGTGAGTAAAATTTGAGAGATTTAATCTTCTGTGTTGCCCCTTGAAGAAGGAAAATATGATATTCTCTCCAATTATCAATTTGTTCTTTTTTTAAAAATTTTATTATGTAATGTTAATCACCATACATTACATCATTAGTTTTTGATGTTCTTGAGTCCAAAGCCTAAGCCACTCTTTTAAAGGTTTATAGACCCAATTCCAATGTGGTTGGGGGAGTTCCTCTACACACAACACCAAGCAATTCTCAAACACCAGCAGGGTGTTCAAGAATTCATCTGAATTCTGACAATGTCTATCCAGAGATAGTATCAGATTACAGGTTAGGGGTTCAGTCTTTCAAGACTGCCCTGCTCCCTACTTGAGAAGCCAGTCATAAGCCCCTGGTTGTTACCTGTGCTTCTGACCAACTGAGGTTCCAAAGACCTCTTCCTTAGGTTTGATTAATTTGTTAGAGAGCCTCACAGAACTCAATGGAACATTTACTTAATGTTTACCAGTTTATTAAAGATATGATAAAGGATACAAATCAATAGCCAGATGAAGAAGTATGTAGAGTGAGGTCCTGAACAAAAGAACTTTTTTCTGTGGAGCTTGGGCAGAGTTCAGTGGCAAGTGGAAGGGTTCTGGTTCCACAAGTGTGGACGCTCTCTGAAAAAAAGACCAACAAGCTGTCCTTGGGTTTTTATGGAGGCTTCATTACATAGTCATAATTGATTAAGTCATTGGCCATTGGCTGATTCAATCTTCATCCCTCACTCCTCCCCAGAGGTCAGGGGGGGCGTGGAATAGAAGGTTCCATCCCTTTAAACACATAGTTGGTTCTTCTGGCAACTAGCTCTGCCTTGAGTGGGGTTCATAAGTCACTTTCATTAGGGTCACCTGAGTGGCTTAGTCGGTTGAGCCTCTGACTCTTGATTTCAGCTCAGGTCATGATCTCAGGGCCCTGGGATCAAGACCTACATTTGGCTCCATGATCAGTGGGGAGTCTGCTTGAGGATTCTCTCCTTCTCCTTCTGTCCCTGCCCCCCACCTCTCTCTCAAATAAATAAGTCCTTTAAAAAAAAAAAAGTCACTTTCGGGCACCTGGGTGGCTCAGTTGGTTAAGCGACTGCCTTCAGCTCAGGTCATGATCCTGGAGTGCCAGGATCGAGTCCCGCATCGGGCTCCCTGCTCAGCAGGAAGTCTGCTTCTCCCTCTGACCCTCCTCCCTCTCATGCTCTCTGCCTCTCATTCTCTCTCTCTCAAATAAATAAATAAAAAATCTAAAAAAAAAAAAGTCACTTTAGTTAATAACAAGACACTCATCTCACTTTTATGGCTCTGAAGCATTTTCAGGAACTGTGGATGAAAACCAAGTATATCTGAGAAACATGTATTTGGTCATCAGAATGACCAATATATATTTCTTATAAATCATTATATTGCAGCCATGATCTTTCAATAGTTTTCTATCAGATGTCTTTTTTAATGGATAAGTTATTAACACAGGATATTTATTCCATAACCATAATTGTTATTTCATCTAAATTCTGTGCAAGTCTTATCTTACTGACATCGCTAAGTTTATTTGATTATTTTTGTTCACTTGCTCCTACTGGTTCCCATTAGACTTCACAAAAGTAAAGACCCCTTTATTTCTAGATTGTTCCATAATGGTTTTAATCTGACAATTTGTTGTTATATATTTAGCTAAGAAGCTTAGCCCCATAATAACAATTTGTGTATAGTAGAGAAATTTTGACTTAGCCTTCCTATCCCCACAATCTCACTAGTCAGTAACAATCAACAGTTAGAATATTGGATGTCCATTTCCTTTTTCTCCTTAAGGATGTGAAGAAGGAAAGAAAAAGGGATTATCCAGTAGTCAATGACACTGATTTTTCAGAAGAGGTATAAAGGTGGTTTCCCTTAGACTTATCTTATGGACAACCTTTTAGCATTGTTATTGTATGCTGCTAGTTCAGTTCAATTAACATTTATTAACCAGCTATTTTTGTGTTTTTAAAATAACAAAGATGGCAGTTTTATCCTTCTCTTCCAGGAAGCCACATGAAAGTACAAAGAAAATGAGAGAGAGAAATAAAAACGGAATCCCTCTAAAGAAATTAGGGAGAGATCTGATTTATTCATTAATTATACAAAATGCTATAAAATGGTTATTGAGTGCCTTCTGTGCTCTAAGTGCTATCACAGTGTTGGGACATACAGCAGGAAAAACAAACTATGCCAAATATATGAAAGGGCTGCTAAATTTAGTGACTATCAGAAAGAAAAGTGGAAGCCTTCCCAGAGGCAATGTCCATGGCTGAAGATTTCAGATAAAAGTTGGCTCACTCACCAAATTAAGTAGCCTAAACCTAGACTGAGGGGCCTACCTGACAACTCATTGTTTGGACCCAGCTTGGCCTGCAGACTTAAAAAGCAAGTTTAGATCAAGCTAAATGCAGAATCGTGTACGGAGAAATCATATCTTCAGGAAACAGCCTCTTAGACAGGCAGGATGGAAGAGAAGAGCAATGCATGGTGAGCATCCTTTCAGTGCCAGTCTCAGCTGGTTCAGAGAATCAAAAGCTAAATCATTTATACATACAATTCTGAATTATGTGGAAAATTATTGATAGCTGTGAACATGATGCTGGCTCTCCCATTATATGAACTACCTGAAAATAGTTGGCTTTGGAAGGACCTACCTGTTTGAAAATCTAGTCATCATCATGAAGGAACAATTTAGAATCTCAGGAATGAGTTGCCACAGTGCCCAGAGCTGTTTCCAGTTTTCTAAAGCAGCAGTGAGGATGTGTGTAGAAGTAACTTCCAGTGTCAAGTATCAATGGGATCAAGGGGCGCAGTGGTAGTATCTCTGCTGAGAGATGTCAGCACTGGTGTCTTCACAAGAGAAGTTCTGTGTGGAATTTTTGAAGCTCTTCCTGGCAGTGTAATTCTCATCCCCGATCCTCCCTGAGCTCTGTGAGCCAATCAGTATGCTTCAATATAGTCTGTTTCTCTTAAATTAGATAGAAGTAGACCTTGGCTGGGCTTTTAGGGTAAATACGGTCAAGTCCCGACTCCTGATCTATCTATGCTTGCACCTGTGGAGTAACATGACTGGAAGAAAATATATGCACACATACACAAACACACACTGCTTGGTCACACTTAAAATTTAGGACCTCAGTTGTACCCCTAATGGGGGGAGCGATTGTGATTTATAGTGAATAAATATCATAACTTATTTAAATAATTCCATATTGTCAGACCTATATGTTGTTTCCAAGTTTTCACCAATAAAAAAGTTGCTGTTATAGTTATCTTTGTAGCTAAATATTTACCACATCCATAATAATTTCCTTTGATTAATTTATTTTCTAAAAGTGGAGTACTGATTCCAATTATGAAGGACTGGCTTGTATTAGGCTAACTTTACTTCTGTTACAATTACTAATGATGACTGGGGTATAAGATACAACTGTTTGAAGGCATTGGAATACAACCAAAGTAGTTGGGGGCAGGAGAAAATGCAACCATGATAAGAAGGAAAGAACATAAGGTGAGTTCCATATTTAGCTGGCTTTTCTCCTGAGGAAATTTTCTGCCATGTGAGGAAATAGAGCCATGCAGAAAAAAAGAGTCTCACAGGACTGAGGGGATGGAAGTCAGAGTTTGAGACTGGCAGAGAGAGTGCAATTGGGTGGCAATATCCCAAAAAAGGGAGGCTGCAAAGGAGTCCCCAAATCTCCTAATGATTCTCTTCAAGATATTGCCAGACTCCTAATTATTCATGCAAGAAAAAACCATGGAAAGCAGCAGCTGGGAGGAAAAAAAAAATGGAGCAGACTTCAATATCTGCCCGCTGCTAAGAGAAGAGATTGAAGTTCAAATTCCACCAAATCAGAAGAACTTACTAAATACCCAGGACTTTTCACTGAACTATCAGAAGGCCAATGACAGAATAACAACAAAATGGAAACAATCTTTAAAAAGAAAAAGAAAATAGCTAAAATCAACTCATGAAATAAGTAAGGTGATCTTTTGATATCCTACCTACAATCCACCAAAAAACTGAAAATTAAATTAATCTTCTTTGGAAAGAAGATTACATTATCTGGAGACTATGAAATTTTTTAGTCTACCATTTCCAGTATTAAATTAAAAATTAAAGGCATGCTAACATACAGGACCAATGGAACAAAACCAAGAGAAAAACAGACCAGTAAAATATATGCATGAGTGAATCAGATATTGGAGTTATCAGAGATTTTTAAATAATACAATTGAATTAATTCAAGAAAATAGAGGGAAAAATGGGAAATTTCAGTAGACATCTAGAATCCAGCCACACATATGCACACACACACACACACACCACACAACCTGTCAAATGGAAATTCTAAACTTAAATAAAACGACGAGGATGAAGAATTTGCTAATTAGCAGATTGGAAATAGCAAAAAGACAAAAAGAATGAGTTAATCATATCATAGAGCTGTGGAGAGCATTCAGAGCAATGCACAAGGAGAAAAAGTGTACAGAAAAAAGCATGAGAGACTTGCAGGATAGAGGAAAAATGCTTAACATATGTTAATCAAAGGGGCTATAGTTAAAGAAATAGCAAATGAGAATTTCCTAGATGTGAATAGATATCAAGCCACAGGTTCAAGGTCTGCAAACCCCACATAGTATAAATAGAAAGAAAACCACTGTTAGGAACATTATAGCCACACTGCTAAAAACCCTAGATAGAGTGAAATCTTAAAAGGGAGCTAGAGGGAGAAAAAAGAAAGTTCAAGAAGTACAATTACAGGGTCAAACAGTTTATAAGTTTGTTTTGTTGTTGTTTGTTTGTTTGTTTGTTTGTTTTAGATTTGGATGTAAACTCTCAATCTACTCTTCAGAAATTCAGCAGCTTTTCCACACATCCTGGAAAATAGTGTCACAAATTTCAGTTGTAACTTTGGTATTCTAAATAGTAGAATATTTAAGCCTCTTTAATATTTAATCTGTTGTGGTTTCTGAATGATGAATGGACTCTTGGCAGTTTTGGAGACAGTCAGCCTTTTTAACTGAAACTTCATTGACTTTGGCCTTTTGGGGGCTTTTTACTTAAAGTGCAGCTTATAATTTAGACATTACTGAAATAGTGTTCCCATGCAGATTTATGCCAGATTATCCCTACACCTATGCACATAAAGGTGATTTTGCAGGTTTCCATATTCACTCTCTTCAATCGCAAAGGACACAATTGCAAGGGCTCTTAGTGTTTGCACTGCTTATATATTGTTTTTCTTTTTTTGTTGTTCTTAAATTGAAGTTATACTCGCTCACAGAATGGTTTATGCATTTATTAGTTTTCTAAGTAATTTTGATTTTATTGCAACTCTTGGTTTCATAACATGCCTTCAGGTGTCCTTGAAAGAAGCGCTTTCATCTCTGTGGATTCAAATGCCCTCCTTTGGCTTACATGGGCAGCAATTATGGTGTCCTGTATCATCTAGTCTCTTTACACAGCGATCCCTATGAAGCCGAGATGCAAAGATTCTACCCCAGTGATTTAGGTCTGGCCTCATTCCAAGCCTTAATTGATGGAGACTTTGTCCTGTATTTAGTATTCAGTATAGAGCAAAGCATTTCTCATGAAATGGTTCCAGGGAATGAAAATGACCTAGTTGTTGCAAGCCTCCCAAGAAAGTGGAATTACCTTCTAGACCAGGCCTGAGGCTCAGTGCTGTGCTGACCACTCTCTCTTGCCAAGTAATTTCCTAAGATACAAACTAGACTCATTTTGAAAATATAAAACTCTATTAAGTATGTATACAATAAAGTAAAAAGACAAGGTCCAAAATGTTATGAGCACACATTACAATTGTAAACCAAAAAAATTAATAAAAGCATATGAAGAAAGCCTGGAAGGAACTCCACCAAAATAATAACAATGGTAGTTTGAGTACTGGAATAATAGGAGATTAATTTTCTTTTCACCATTTTACATAATTCCTGGATTGTAGTTATATTACCTTTATAATTAAACAATAAATTTCCTTTAAAAATGATGTTAAAATAACTCTCTGATAAAAATTTTGACAACCTACTTTTATAACCTCCTCTCCTTAGCAATAGACCTAGGATTATATCGCTGGAATGTCATAACTAAGATCATAACATGTTAATAACCCAACTGAAGTTCTTAACATTATGGTTTGCTTATTTTTTAATACACTGCTTTTTAGCACCTGTACAATTCAAGCCTTTTAATTACATCTTGCATGACTGTCAGGCAAAGTAATTGCGAGCAAGTTTTCATATATGCATTTTTCTGAAACTTGACGTATTATAGCAATCCAAATGTAGTGGGAACACTGCATTTAACCAAGCAGGAAGACAAAGCAGTAATTGTGATTTCACTCTAGGTCATTAAGAATGGAATTTTTGAGTCATCTTTTTAATCTTACAGATGCCTTAATCACCGAAATAAGATTTCTTTATCAAAAGTATGTGAAGACCTCATATACCTTCTAACAAATCTTCTAGACTACAAATAAAAAATATGAAAATTAAAAACTAATATGAGGGGCGCCTGGGTGGCTCAGTTGGTTAAGCGACTGCCTTCGGCTCAGGTCATGATCCTGGAGTCCTGGGATCGAGTTCCGCATCGGGCTCCCTGCTCAGCAGGGAGTCTGCTTCTCCCTCGAACCCTCCCCACTCTCATGTGCTCTCTTTCTCATTCTCTCTCTCTCAAATAAATAAATAAAATCTTAAAAAAAAACTAATATGAAATTTTTTGCACAAGTCTTATTTGACTACAAAATAGGTTTAGAAATAGAATCAATGATTTTATATGCATTTAATCTTTGTTCTTCCTGATACTGTTCTTTGATATTAACTCTACATAGTTTGAATGACTAGAGAAAATATCCATATCACTTTAAGTTAGCATAACTTTTATCTTTACCTGCATTACTGGAAAACTATCTAGTTATCTTTAAGCTAAGTAAATTTACTTTAGAAATAAATTGTACAATAATATTTCTTTCCTAAAGGTGCCGAGATCAGGAACCATGGGAATAGCTCCCATGGAGACATGACAGCTATACAATTACAATTACATCATGGTTGACTTCTTTCCATGTCTTTTTACAGTAAGTTCTGAAGAACATACACTTGCCCTTTTGGCAAATTTATACCAGTTTTCAAGTTTACTTTGGGCTTCTTAGTATGTATGTCAAAGGAAGGCTTTTCTTACCTGGAATGAGTATGGCAAGGGAACATCCTGTTTTGTGCTATTACTTGCTCACTAAACAAAGTTGAGCAGGTGATGTCAAGCTGAGTGTTAGAGCAATTTCATATGACTCCAATCTCACCCTATGCCTTGAAAGGGAATGTGAATTAACTTTCCTGCTCTGGGTTTTTGCAGTCATGCACTATTTCATAGAATCACAAATAAGTAGAGTCAGAAGGAAATTCTAATCCAGTGGTTGTGGAGTTCAACTCCTTTTTCAAAAAATCAATCTTGTGTGAGGCCTAAGACATAAAATTATATAAGCAGAAGTCCTTTATTGATTGAATAAGAGGCTGCTGGGCAGCCCCTGCAATTCATTTGTTCTATCCCTTCTTTCTCTGTGGGAGCTATTGAGCATCTCAACAGAACACAAGAGATTCTCAGAACAGATTGCAAACCACAAATCTAATTCCAATTTCTCTCATATTACAGGTAAGTCATCAAAAGCCTAAAGAAGTGAAGCTACCCGACCAAAGTTATAGAACGCAAAGCCTTGCACACATTAGGTCTCAAAATATAGGTTATCAGGATAGATATTATATGAAAGAGGCAGATTTTCAAATCTAGAGCATCTTTTCTCATCAAAATTATTGTTGCTGCTTAATGGAACATTTTATTCATTTGTCTGAAAGTGTTCAAAGGAAATTGTAAAAGGAGAATGGTGGTTATGAAAATCAGCCCCAGGGACTCCTGGGTGGCTCAGTCGGTTAAGCGTCCAACTCTTGGTTTCAGCTCAGGTCATGATCTCATGAGTTGTGAGATCCAGCCCCATGCTGGGCTCTGCGCTCAGCAGGGAGTCTGCTTGAAGCTGCTCTCCCTCTGTCCCTCCCCCAACTTGCACGTGCTCACACTCGTGCTCTCTCTCTAGAACAAATAAATAAATCTTTGAAAGTCAGCCCCAAAGCCTACGGGTAGGTCAAGGAACTTACAAAAAGTCTGGGAGAGATCTCAGCATGTCATCCTGAGGGAACCACAAAATATTTAATCAAATATCACTGCTGCCCAGATCTGGTGGAACCCTGGCTACCACTGGAAACATGAATGCTCATTATGTACAGAGAGGTGTTTACAGGGAAGTAATTTCCCAAGAGTAAGAGCTCTGGTCAGTTCTGAATTGGGTTAAAGTCATGCTGGATCCTCAATGTGGAGAATCTATAATGTAGATTATGGTTGAGGCTCTGTAATGTCACTGAAATTATAAGAGAGCTCTTAAGACATCTAGATATTCTGATTGCTTAAAATTACAGTGTGTTGCAGTATACATTCTCACTTTATATTAGTTAAAATATTAAAATGTTTGATTTGAGCAGGGTACTGATTTCTTGACTCAAAAGTCACTACCCCTCTACATTATCAGTCACCTCATAACTCAGCAGTTATTACATCAGATTTAGTAGAAATTATAAAATAAGTTATCACAAAATCAAAAAGTTATGCTTACTACAACCATGTGAGATCTGTAGAGAATACAATGAGACTTTTGTTGGGTCTGAGAATTTCATCTAAAATATGGAAGCTGAGACAGTGAAGGACAAGTTTTGTTACTTATCTAAAGAGGAGCAACAGATAGATCCCCCAATGGCCAAACTAGTCCAACCATCATCATTCCCAATAGCTAGTGTAAGAAAAGGTCACTGGTTTGTTGGAGAACAAAGTCAATGAAGGGATTTCACAGGTACATTTAAGACTATACATCCCCTCTTTCCTCTAAGTCAAGTAAGGGTGCCTTCCAGTAACCAACCAGAGATTGGAATGTCTGTCAAGAGGGAGATGGAGATTTCACTAACACACTCCCAATCCCTTTGCCAATGCTTGCTAATTGCAAAAATGCATAGGTCTGCCCTTGCTGGTATATAGAAGATACCTCCAGCTTGGCATGTGTGCCCTGGAGTTTGTGGAGGCAAAGAATGGTGCTTGTCTCTCACAGGGGATTGCCTAGAGCAGGCTCCATTTGCAGAGCAAGAATAAAGGATGCAGGGCGCCTGGGTGGCTCAGTTGGTTAAGCGACTGCCTTCGGCTCAGGTCATGATCCCAGGGTCCTGGGATCAAGTTCCACATCGGGCTCCCTGCTCTGCGGGGAGCCTGCTTCTCCCTCTCCCCCTCCCCCTGCTGGTGTTCCCTCTCTCACTGTGTCTCTCTCTGTCAAATAAATAAATAAAATCTTTAAAAAAAAAAAAGAATAAAGGATGCAGTGAATTGGCCTCACTCCTGGAACATGTCAGGGCCAGGTGGTATGCATTTTCACATGGATCACCTGGATACCCAGAAAAGTAGCCAGGTTTGAATATTTTAGAAAGGACTGGGATGTCTGCCAAAAGGAAAAAATGGACCATTTTGCTTTGTTTGTAGGAGTGGAGGGCAAGCTGTAATAAGTCATCTAAAGGGTCCATCACCTATACCGTGAAATGGTACAGTACAGAAATATCCAGCAAGGGGAGTAGGGCCTTTGCAACTTTACTTTGCACCCTCCCTAGCTACTGACCACTGAATAATTAGAAGCAGAGGGAGGAGGAGGTGCAAGAAAGTCATATTTGAAGTCAATAGGGAGAGGAAAAAATAAGATGATCACTCTACCCTATTTAAGATAGACCATTGGGTATACCGGTTATACTTTTCTAAACTTAATTTATAGTAGGTAGAGGAAACCAAAACTCAGAAAGATGATTGACCAAAGGCACAAAGGTAGGAAGTGACAAAGCCAGGAGTCTTGTGACTCCAAAGTGGATTTCTTGAGAGAATGCCACCTTCACTTTATAGCAAGCCTGCAGAGAAATGGAGCAGAATACATATACCCCATGCTACCTTTCTCTGTGGCATTTTCAACTTACATCCTTGAAGGATCAGATTGGAAAATTGCCAGTGATTATTCTGGCACTATCGGGGTGATGGTGGGTAAGTTGCTTCACCTCCCTAAGCCTCGTTTCGCTCATATATAAAATGCAAAGATTGGATCAACTCAGCTCTAAATTCCCTTTTAGATTTTATCAAGATTTAATCATAGCTCAAAAAAGAGAGAGAGGAGAATAAAGGAGAGGAAAAAGGAAGGAAGAAGAAGGGAGGAGAGGAAGGCAAGGGAGGGAAGGGGGGGAAAGGACAGAAGGACCGGAGGGGAGGGGAGGAGAGGATTAGAGGGGAGGGGAGGCGAAAGATATGCAAAAGTGCATAAGATTCTGTATTAGTTGCATCAGTTGAATGTTTTGTACCTTCAATTTGTATTTTTCAGGGTAGTCAGAGAATTCAATTAGAACTTCCAAAAGTGACTTTATTTTCATATTCTCTCCCTTCTCTGTCCCATCACTTCTTTTAGGGGCATTACTAAGATGATTTCATAAAAAAAGAGAAAACAATTTTAAGAGATCGAAACATTTCATCCTCCCTGAAATGCTATCAGTTGTGGACAGTACAAATTCTGCCGCGTCTGACACCTCCCCATAACTGGATTCCCAGGAGGAATGGCAGTAGGGAGGTTTCTTTGCTTTGTTTGTTTTTTTGTTTGTTTTGGTTGTTTTTTAAACACGTGATGGGAATGAATCTGGAAAACTGTAACTTCAGATGGGTTTGTTGCTGCAGCTTTCAATCCTGTCACAATAGGTGTCATGAAGATGAATAAAGTTGGTGCCATCTTCTGTTTTCATTATCATCCAAGGGGCTGGGATCGGAAAGGATTCATTTTGTGCCACTGTCATTTCTCATTACTATCTTTGTCGTGAGAGTGAATTATAACAGCGCTCCGATGCCGGCTATGGCTTTGCTCTCATTACAGACTTTCATTCTTGGGACGAAGATGGTAATAAGAATGGAATGTCATGTAAAAACAGAGCTCACTTTCATGACAGTTGGAAATTGGTGATGAAAATGGAAAATGGCAGAAAAAAAATTAATCCTTTTTTTTGTGGCAAAATTGTCCTGCAAACAACAGCGTGTACCAAAGGTATCCCTCACGGTGGCAATAACAAAGCAATGAAAAGGCAAACAATGAACAGCTTTTGGAGCAAATGAGGATTTCTGAGGCATCCATCTTGCTTGGTGCTTTGGAAATATATCTCTTAATCCTGAATAATGTAACATCCATTTAGCTCCAAAAGTAATGTGATAGGCAATTAGGAGCTTCTCTGTTCTCCCTTCAGTGATGTTGAGTATCTCTATTACATACTGCCAGAAAGGCCCTACCAAATTTATGGAAGCCATTAGAATTTCTACATAGGATGCCTTTCTCACACACACACACACACACACACACACACACATGCGTCTCTGTATATGTGTGCTTGTGTACATACAATTCTAGAAAAGTATTTACTGACTAAACAATAGTGGCTTTGAAAGGAAGGACTTCCACTTTCTATTTATTGATCGATTTTTTGTAAAAACCAAGAGCATTTACCACTCTTAAAATTACAGGCATGAAGGCCTTCTTTCCCATCAAAATAATGGCTCTGTATACCACTGAATTACCTTTACTACCAGAGTCTATTGTCCACTCTGGATATATATTCTCTATTTTAAAATTGAATGGGGGTAACTGCCATTTGCATCCACATTTTTAAATAAATGCCTCAGTCTCTTTCTTTACAGATTCTTTTCCCTCACCCTATTCGAAATGTGATATTTTTTCTTTTCCACTCAGAGGTCCTCTCTCTTCAGAATGAGCGTTAGAGCATGCTAATTGTGGAAAGAACGTGGTGTGAAATGGTCTTTTCATTAGATTTCATTTAAAGCATTTTATTTAATGTTTTATCATTTGCCCAACATGTATAACAGACACTCAGGATTTATCCACTTTTCAACACATGTCATTGTTGGGAAGGAAAAGAGGCATTTTTTTTTAAAGATTTTATTTATTTATTTGAGAGAGAGAGAATGAGAGAGAGCACATGAGAGGGGGGAGGGTCAGAGGGAGAAGCAGACTCCCTGCCGAGCAGGGAGCCCGATGCGGGACTCGATCCCGGGACTTCAGGATCATGACCTGAGCCGAAGGCAGTCGCTTAACCAACTGAGCCACCCAGGTGCCCGAAAAGGGGCATTTTAATATGCATGTGGAGCACAGAACCATTTATAAGATGGTTATTGAGTGCAGAAATGTTTATTATGTGCATGTTAGTGTTTGGCGTACATTTAAGGTTGCTAAATGTTGACACAGTTGCCTGTGCTCTGTGGACAAGCCGGGGGAGTAGGCATGAGACACCGCTTGTATTAGTATGAAAAGAAGGCAGTTACTCTGTAAGACACCACCTGAATTCATTTGGTTCCTTTTACTTTGGAGTGATTCATGGCAAGGCCACACTTTAAATCTCAAAATCTTTTATACTTTTAGGAGCCAGGCTGGGGGAATAAAATGGTAATTGTTAGAAACAGAGGAAAAACAGATTATTTTAAACAAGTAGAATTTTTACATAGTAAATATGCTGGAATAATTTTACATAGTTCTGCCAAGTCATTGACAGTGTTTTCAGCTAAAACATCTGAAATAGTAGATTGTCCTAAAGCTTTTTCTGAAGAGCATTTTGTGTAACTGTGCAAAGGTTAAAAGTGTAGAACTCTTCAAATCATATAGGGAAAGCGCATTTTAAAGCGGATGTTGTTAAGCACGGTAGAAAACCCAGGAGGCGTTTGTTTTTAAAGATCTGTGGCCAAAGATTCTAATTCGATAGATTTGTAGCAGGGCCTGCAACCCCCACAGCTGTACACTGGGGCTCAGCACACAGAGAGCCACAGCAGGAATCTGTATTTTTGAAAAGCTTTTTAAAAAATAATTCTGATATAACCTTGCATTAGAAACCCCTGTTTTGGGGCGCCTGGGTGGCTCAGTTGGTTAAGCGACTGCCTTTGGCTCAGGTCGTGATCCTGGAGTCCCGGGATCGAGTCCCACATCGGGCTCCCTGCTCAGCGGGGAGTCTGCTTCTCCCTCTGACCCTCCTCCCTCTCATGCTCTCTGTCTCTCATTCTCTCTCTCTCAAATAAATAAATAAAATCTTAAAAAAAAAAAAAACCCTGTTTTGAAGTAATGATGAACTAGCTAGATATTTCTCTTTTCTATGGCTCTCTTGATCAACTTTTCTCCTCTTAATGAGGATCCTAAATCAGTCCATCCATCAAACATTTATGTGAGCACCTATTCTGTGCCAATATTGCATTTGGAATGGGCTGGAAAATAGTGGAGAGACAGTAGTGACAAGGCATTTGTGGCTTGAATCCACAGGACCCACAGGACTACAGCAAACAAACAAATAGTTCTTAATGGGCAGGCAAACACTCTGGAAGTTATCCCCTTAAGGCTCAGCACAGAGGGAGCAGACAAAAACACCCATCTGCGAGTCTTTCCTGGACAGGAATGAGACTGCATACTTTACAAGCTCCTGCCTGAGGGTCTGACTGGTTTGTAATTTAGCACACTTCTAAGGGATGGTTGTGAATTCCCTAGAGAATGGAGGAGGGGAGGAACCCGGGGCATTCTCTCCCTGCTTTCTCCTCTGATAAATCCAGATCACCAGCATCTCCCTGGAAAGATCTTTTATACACCTCTGGCACCTGATCTGTTGTAACTGCTGGCCCAGGACTGGGCACCTGGACTGCCTGGCTCTGACAGGCATGAGGCTTGCATGCAGAATCCCACAGTACAGTAGTCAACAAAGAAGCAGTTTTTAAGTGAGCTCAGGAACATACACCCCACCCCCCATCCACCGGGAGCAGATAAAAATCCCTACCTTCCAGTATTTCTGTGGAAGGGGCTTTACATACTTTCCAAGCTCCTGCTTGAGGGTCTGGATTCTAATCATCCTGCACCTAGGTGTTAACTGTGATCCTCCTTTGTGGGACACTGATGGGTCTTGTCATACCTTCAACTACTGGGAGCCACTAAGAAAAATGATGGTAGATTGGACAATCACAACAGTTTGAGGCATGACTAGGATTTGGGGCCAAGCTAATAAAGGGTTAATATCCAAAATATACAAGGAGTACATACAAGTCAATAGCAATAATAATAATAAAAAAAATGGGCAAGGAACTTAGACATTAAAAAAAAAAAACATGTACAAATGACCAACAAGTACATGAAAAGATGCCCAACAACACTAATCATCAATGCAAATCAAATGCACATCAAAACCACAATATCACCTTATACCTGTTAGGATGTCTTTTATCAAAAAGACAAGAAATAATGTACTGTTGAGGATGTGAAGAAAAGGGAACTCATGCATGCACTGTTGGTGGGGATGTAAACTGGTACAGCCACTATGGAAAACAATATGGAGATTCCTCAAGAAATTAATAATTTAGCTACTGTATAATTCAGAAACGCTACTTCTGGTTATATCTCTGAAAGAAAGGAAATCACCATCTCAAAATCATCATCTCTCTCTGAACTTTCATGTTCATTGCAGTATTATTAATAGTCAAAGTATGGAGTATTCATTGCAGTATTATTAACAATAGTCAAAGTATTGATGGCTGGATGGATATACACAATGGAACATTATTCAGCCTTAAAAAGGGAAATCCTGACATTTGCAGCTATATAGATGAAACCTGAGGACATTATGCTAATAAGCAAGACAAAGAAAGACAAATACTTCATGGTATCATTTTATGTGGAACAAAAAAAAAAGTTGAACTCAGAAACCAAGACTGTGGGAGGAAGATATAGGGAGAGGCTGATAAAGAGGTTACAACATGACTAAGGTCTGTGGCTCTAATGTATAACTAAGCGACTAAAGTTGATAACACTATTGTTTAATTGAAACTTACTAAGAGTAGAATGTCTAAGTGTTCTCATCAAACAAAGGTAAATATTTGAGGTGATGGGTGTATTAATTAACTCAATGGTGGTATTCCTTTCACAATGTATACATATAACAAATCATCACGTTGTCCACTTTAAATATCTTACAATTCTATTTGTCAATTATACTTCAATAATGTTGAAAAGAAAAAGAAAAGCAAACTGTTTTGGAATCCCAAATGTTTTTTGATAGTTCGATTATTTAATCCTACGATTATTACAGATGGTAACTTCTCCCTTGAAAATCATCTCTTTATGTTTAAGCTTTAAAGAACAACAAACAGATTTTAAGTTGCTTATATACATAGTCCTTTTATTTCAGTTGCTTATATACAGACTCATTACATCAACCATTTTATTTTTAATCACCAATAACTGATCAATTAATGTCAAATCAAATCAATGCTACAATCAAATCAATTTTCTTATTCATGATAAAAATTACTTTTTTTCATGATAAAAATTACTTTTAAAGCAATGGAGGTTTTTTGTGGTTGTTTGTGTTTGGTTTCCTTGTTATTGTTTGTTGGTTATTTTTTTTTGTATGTTTCATTTGTATAGCCATTATATATTTCACTTGTGTAACCATGAACTTAGATTTATTATTTAACTTCAAAATGGAAAAAAAAGGACTGAGGAAAATACTTTACCATGGTGATTTTAACACTTGGTTTATAGAATTTTGGTTTGTGAGTGGATGCCTCAAAGGTGAGGGGCTGTTTGAGAATAGCTTAAAGCAGAAAAGAGAATCAATAAGAATGGCAGACCGTTTACATAAGGTTACATTCCTAACTTTATACTTTCGACTGTATCAGCTCTAGGGAATGGGAAGCACGTATATGTGCTTGGTTAGCCATTATTTAACAGAAGACCTTAAATAAAATTGGGTAGGTTACTTTCTTCAGTTCACATTGCGTCATGAACTCTTCTATTCAATAGGCTTAATATTTATTTAAAGTCTGAGTCAAGATACTGCTCTAAATCTTAGTCATGCATAGGTTGTTAGATTTTAAGGTAATTTCTACGTTTTCACTATTACAAACAATTCTATAGTAAACATCTTTATGGGTATACTTTTCCTTATATGTTAGATTATTTTCTTTGGATGCTAGAATGGAGTTTTATGGGTGAAATGCAGGAACATATTGAAGGCTCCTGAGACATACTGCCAAATTATTTCCGAGAAAAGTTTCTGGCAGTTGCAGCTGAAGTATATAAACCCAATAGCATTATCATGTTGACTTTCCTTTTTTTGTTGTTTAGTTTTTTTGTTCATTCTTATTAAGAGAGATACAATGTATATATAGCAAAATTTGCCTGTTTTAGTTGTACAGTTTGTTGAACTTGACAATTGTAGAGTGAGTGTAACCACAACCACAATGAATTTATACAATATTTCCATCACCCTAAAAAGTTATTTTGTGCATCCATGGTACCCCCAGCCCCTACAAACCATTGATTTTATTTTTGTTGTTATAATTTTTCTTTTTTCCAAAATAACACATAGGGTATGTAACATTTTTTGACTTGTTTCTTTTACTTAGTTTAATGCTAAGAACATCATGTTGTTGATGTATCCTTAGCGTGTTCTTTTTTTGTTTAGTAGTGTTCTATTCAATGGATGAACCACAATTTACATATCCATTCACCAGTTGTTGGAATTTGAATGGTTTGAAGCTTTTGGTAATTATGAATGTAACTTTTATGATCATATAAGTACAGCTCTTTGTGTGGAGATATGTTTTCCACACTTGTAAAAATACTTTGGAGTGGGATGGTTGGTTCATATGTTAAGTATATATTTAACTTTCTACCACACTGCCAAACTGTTTTCTGAAGTGGCTATCCCATTTTCCATTCTCATTAGCAATCTATGGAGGTGCAAACGCTTTACATCCTCACCAGTAATTTTTTTTTTCTTTTTGTAATTTTAGCCAAGCTAGTAGGTACATAGAGATAGCTCACTGTGATTTAAATTTTAATTTTCCTGATGATTAATGATGCCAAACATCTTTTCTTATGTTTATTCGATATCTACAGGGGGTTTTTTGTGTGTGGTATATGAAGTTTCTCTTCAAAAATTTTGTCCACTTATATTGGATTGGGTGTCTTATTATTATGTGTTCTAAGAGTTCTTTTGAGAGCTAAAAGTTTTAATTTTGAAGTATAAGTTATCAATTTTTATTTTGTGGTTTGTGCCTTTGTGTGCTTTAAAAGAATATTTGCTTTCCCCAAGGTCACAAAGGTTTTCTCCTATATTTTCTTCTAGAAGTTTTGTATCTCTAAGTTTCACAATTAGATCTAGGATAAAATTGGGGTTAATCTTTTCTTTGTATATGATGTGTGGGAAGAGAAGGGAAGAAGTATTTTTTTTTCTTTGTTTCCATAGCACATTTTGTTGGAAAGGGTATACTTTCTTTCTGGAATTACCTTGGCACGTTACATTTGTCAAAAATCAAATGGGTCTTTTTTGGACTCTCCATTTTGTTTCATCAATCAATACGTCTGTTCTGCCACTAACAGCACTCTGTCTTGATTACTGAAGCTTTATAGTAAGGCTTGTATGTCCTCCAAATTTGTGTGTCCTCCAAATTTGTGTGTCCTCCAAATTTGTTCTGCTTCAAATTTGTTGGGCTATCTGGGGGCATTGCTCTTCTATTTAAATTATAGAATCACCTTCCCAATATCTAAAAAGAAGCCTCCTTGGATTGTGATTAGTATTTTTTGGAATCTATATATCAATTTAAGAATAATTAACAATGTAACAATATTGAGTATATCTCTCAATTTATTTAGATCGTTTTAAATTTCTCTCTTCTGTGTTTTTTACTTTCAGTATAAAATTATTGCACGTATTAGTTACAAATATTTCTAGGTGCTTCATGTTTCCTTTTACATGCTATTATAACTTATGAAGATTTTAAAATTTTATTTCAATATCCAGTTGTTCAGTACTAGTATGTAAAAATATAATTGAGTTTTGTAAGTTGACTATGTATCCAGTGACCCTTCTAAGCTTATTTATAATTTCTAGAAAGTATTTTGTAGGTTCTCTTCAATCGTATTCATAGATGACTATGATTCTGTGCAAGTAATTATAATCATGTTTCTTCATTTCAAGTCTGTATACCTTTTAATTTTCTTATCGTGTCTTATCACAAGGCTAGGACCTCCCATACAGTGTTGCATAGAAGTACTGAGGTTGGACATCTTATCATTCACTACTTTATGGGAAAAACCCTATTCTTTTACTCTAAGTATACTGTCAGTTATCAGTTTTTGTAGATATCCTTTATCAAGTTAAGGAAGTTCCCTTTTATTGTTAGATGGCTGAAAGATTTTTTTTTAATAGATGTTGAATTTTTTCAAATTCTTTTATTATAACTACTGAGATAATACATTTTCCTACTTCATTGTTTTGATATAGTGAATTATAAAATTAATTTTCAAATAGTGAATCAGTCTTGTATTTCAGGGATAAATACCATTCATTCATTTTGTATCATTCTTTTTTATGTCTCTAAATTTGATCTGCTAATGATTTCTTAGAGAATTATGTATCTATGTTCATGTGAAGATATTGGATCATGGGAAGCTTTTATTTTAATACTGTTTTTGTATTAATTTACATTTTCTTGTAATGTTTTTGTTTGGTTTGGGGAACAGTAGGCCTCATACAATGAGTTGGAAAGTGTTCTCTCATCTTTCATTTTCTGAAGAAGTTTGTGTAAAATTGCCATAATTCTTTATATGTTTCATGAATTCACACATGCTGCCACCTGGGCCTGTAGTTTACTTTGAGGGAAGACTTTAAGCTATAAATTTATATTGCTTAAAAGATACCAGGTTATTGGGGTGCCTGGGTGGCTCAGTCAGTTAAGCGGCTGCCTTCAGCTCAGGTCATGATCCTAGAGTCCTGGGATCGAGCCCCTCATCGGGCTGTCTCTTCAGCAGGGAGCCTGCTTCTCCCTCTCCCTCTGCCTGCTGCTTCCCCTGCTTGTGCTCTCTCACTCTCTGTCAAATAAATAAATAAAATCTTTTTTTAAAAAAAATTTGTAAAAGATGAGGATTAAAAAAAAATATATCAGGTTATTTTGGTTATCTCCTTCCTGAGTGAGCTTCAGTAGTTTGTGTATTTCCAGAAATTTATTCATGTAATCTAAGTTTTAAAATTTCTTCGCATAATGTTCATAATATTCTGTTATTATCCTTTTAAGAGCTGAAGTTATGGTCTCTCTTTTAATCTAGATACTGACAATTTTTACCTACTTTTTTTTCCCCCTTCAGCACATTGGCTAAAGCTTTATCAATTTGATTAAACTTCTGAAAGAATTAGTTTTCAGATTCATTGATTTTATTTTTTATTGTTTATTTTTATTTCATTAATTTCTGCTCTTTATTATTTCCTTCCCTTTGATTGCATTGGTTATAGTTTTCTTTTTGTAGTTTTTAAAGTAATGGCTTAGTTTTTTTTTTTAAGATTTTATTTATTTATTCGAGTGAGAGAGAATGAGAGATAGCACGAGAGGGAAGAGGGTCAGAGGGTCAGAGGGAGAAGCAGACTCCCTGCTGAGCAGGGAGCCCGACGTGGGACTCGATCCCAGGACTCCAGGATCATGACCTGAGCCGAAGGCAGTCGCCTAACGAACTGAGCCACCCAGGCACCCCAGTGATGGCTTAGTTTTGATTGGAAATATTTCTAATACGGTAATTTGATATGATTATCTCCATGTGCTGCTTTAGCTAAAATGTCCCTCAAGTTTGATATGTTGTATTTTTATTTTAATCCACTACAAAACACTTAGTAATTCCCCCCCCCTTTGAATTATGGATTATTTAGAACTGTATTATTTAAATCCAAATATTTGGGATTTTCCAGATTCTTTCTGCTATCAATAGTTATTTTCATTCCATTGTGGCTAGATAGATTACTTTGCTTGATTTAATTCTTTTAACATGTTAATTTTGTCTTATGTCCCAACTATGGTCTGTCGTGGTGAATATTCTCTGTACAATGAAAGAGTGTGTGTTCTGTTCTTTTGATGTGAAGTGTTCTTTTGATGTGAAGATCAACTTGATTGATAGTGTTATTCTTTTATATCTCCTCTATCCTTAGTTATTTTCTGTCTCCTTGTTTGATTATTGAGAAAAAAAAATTGCCGTCTCCAGCTATAATGGTTGATCTCTTTCTCCTTTTAGATGTGTCAGTTTCTGTTTCATATATTTTGATGATCTCTAAGGTGAATACATAGTTAGGATTGTTATGTCTTCTTAAGGAATTGATTCCTTTACCAGCACAATACCATGGTTTCAGAGAGTCTGGCAGAAGACACAAGATCCTTGGGTCAGAGACAAAGCCTTTTATTACTCACAGCAAAGAAAATAGCATGAGCTTCATGTTTACAACAATTTCCCCTAAGTGCAAGGCAAAGGGAAACCCAGGTGGATGCAGTACACACAGTGAGCTTGTGTACATATGAGGAATCCTGTACTTAGGAAACTTCATTCTCATAAAGAGGGCTTCTAGGTAACTGGCCCAATATTTTCCCCGGAGGACATTATCTTCATTATCCTGGACAGCAAAAAATCTTCCCTATGCCCTGGAGCTGGAAGGAGACACTATATCTATCTTTCAAGGCTGTTTACTATACAAACATCTTTAAAAGGATTGTCTATAATAAAAGCTATCAAAACATGTGAGAGTATGTTAGAGACCCTTGGAAAATTATTTCCTAACAGTGTCCCTCTTTATGCCTGGAGGCACCCCTCATTCTGTATTCTATTTTGTGTATTAATATAGCCAGTAACTCTTCCTTTTGATCAGTATTGGCTTGGCCTATATTTTCATCCTTTTACTTTTAACCTACCAATATCTTTATATTTAAAGTGACCTTTTTGTGGGAAGTATTTGGTCTTAATTATTTATCCAGTCTGACGCTCTGCCTTTTAGTTGAAAGGTTTAGGTAATTTATATTAAATGTAATTATTAAGGGGAGCCTGGGTGGCTCAGTTGGTTAAGCATCTGCCTTCAGCTCAGGTTATGATCTCAGGGTCCTGGGATTGAGCCCAGCATCAGGCTCCCTGCTCAGCGGGGAGTCTTTTCTCTCTCCCTCTGCCCCTCCCCCTCCACTTTTGCGCATGCACAGGTGATCACTCTTTTTCAAATAAATAAATAAATAAAATCTTTTAAAAAGTAAATAAATGTAACTATTAAAATAAATGAATTTAAATCTACTAGCATACTATCATTTTCTATTTGCATCATCTGGTTATTACTTTTTTCCCCTTTGTTGTTATTTTTCTATAGTTATAACATAGTCCACCTTCAAATTATACCATTGCAAATTATATTATTACACTTTACTTCATTTTACGACTGTATACTTCCACATACTTCTATTTCCTCACTTCCAGCCATTTTGCTATTTTGCTACATTTTACTTCTATATGTATTAAAAATGCTGTAGTGTATTGTTACTATTTTTTACTTACTTATTTTTTAGTCAATTAAAAATAAGGGAAATCTCTTACACTTAATTTAATTTATATGATTTCTAGGATTAATTATTTATATAAATTCAAGTTTTCATATGGCATCTTAATTCTCTCCTGCCTGAAGTACATGCTTTAACATTTCTTGTAGTGCAGGTATGTTGGCAATGAGTTCTCCAAGCTTTTGTTTGTTTGAAAAAGTCTGTCTTTATCATTACCTTTTTTTCTGTTTGTCTGAAGTTTAATTTATTCTTCTCTCTAGTTTATTGAAGTGACAGTTCTTAGATTATTGCTTTTAGATCTCTTATTATTTCTAATATATGGATTTAATGCTAGAAATTTCCCTTAAACACTGCTTTTGCTGCATCCCACAAATTTTGATAATTTTATATTTTCATTTTCATTTGATTTTTAAATTTCTCTTGAAACTTCTTTGTCCCCTGTGTTACTTAGAGGAATGTTGACTAATTTTCAAGGGGAAGTGGACATTTCTTGTGCTTTTTTACATCTTAAATAAAACCAGAACTTTGGTTTAGCTATAATTTGTCTTTTTTTCCTCCTAGAAAGATTGAAACTTATTCCATATATTTTTGTATTGCTCTATTTATTTCATTGACTCTAAGGCACACTTTTTTTTTTTTAACTTTAACAATGAAATTAAGATGTCTCTTACAATTGAACTCTTTTTTTCAATCACAGTTGATCAGGACATTTTATTTATTGTTGCCTGAGTAAAGATGTAATTATTATTGCATGAGTATGGGTGTCTGATTTGGTGGGGGTGGGAAACAGGGAAATAATATACTAGTGAAACAGTTTGCAAACACTTAGAACATAATGTGGTATGAGCAGCAGGAATGGCAAAACAGAAGTATGTAGCAGCATTCCTGAAATTGAAATCAAAAGCAGAATGATCCTATATAATTGCAAGATGGTTTAAAAACTGAATACCAATAGCTTTGATTTCCTGTATAGACACTTAAGAAATCGGTGATGGTGCACCACCTATATTCTTCTAGTATAGAGGATGATACCATGTGAGACAACATGGACTCAAGGACTCTGACTTGAAGTGATTAAGACTCAGATTCTGAATAGGAAGGTATTTTAAGAATGCCTTAACCAGGGCGCCTGGGTGGCTCAGTTGGTTAAGCAACTGCCTTCGGCTCGGGTCATGATCCTGGAGTCCTGGGATTGAGTCCCATGTTGGGCTCCCTGCTCAGCAGGGAGTCTGCTTCTCCCCCTGACCCTCCCCACTCTCATGCTCTCTCTATCTCATTCTCTCTCTCAAATAAATAAATAAAATCTTTAAAAAAAAAAAAAAAGAATGCCTTAACCAATATCATTTACTGATTTTTTTTTCTTTTTATGTAGACAGGAGACAAACATGATCAAAATTAATGTTTATATAAGTCTAAAAAAGCTTTTTTAGTATTTGAAGTTAGAAAATCTAAGTAATTAGAAGGCATATGTCACTCGATTGGATGATTTTTTTCTTTCTCAGCTCTACAAAAAATAAGGTGCATAAGAATGGTATGAGATTCACTAAAATATGATCATTGATAAATGTTCTGTTCATATGTAGTAATTTTTAATGATTAGTTTTTTAACTCATTCATCTGTTGTGAACTCTCATTTTCTTTTAAAAATCTTTTTTACTACAATTTAAAAAAATGTGTTAATTTCCTCATCCCCCATGTGAATATTTATTTCAAATCCTTAAATATTTACTTTAACCTATAATCATCTATATATTTTGCCTACATAACAAAATAAAATTTCATCCAATGAATAGTAACCAAAATCAAAGACCATCAAAGCAGGAAAGAAGAAAGGAAGAAAGGGATAAAGGCAGGCTGGTATTTTTTCTTTAGAGCAGATTTCATTATTTAGACATTGCCATAGCAGTGAGATTCATCAAATATTCAAAGCTTTGTTTGATATCAAAGTATAACAATTGTAAAAATGGAATTTTATTGCTTTAGCAGAAAGAGTAACTTCTAGATAAATTTCTGACATAAGTGTAATTGCCCTGTGCTTCCAACCTGTGATAAAGAAAGCTGATGTTGGTAAGAGTAAAACCTTTAGACACTTTATATTTTAGAATGTTGTTGAATCTCCACTTTTTTTTTTTTTTTGAGAAAAAGATTTCTCTCCCTAAACTTGTCACAGTTTTTTATTTGACTCACTATTGCTACTCTTGTCAAGAACTTTAGAGACTCTGATAATGGAAAGGCACTCTTGGTATGGCCTTGCCTACAGAGCCAGAACTGGGAATCTGTTTCCATTTTCTCTTACTTATCAGCTGAGTGACTTTTGGCAAACCACCTAACCTCTCTGTTCCTATTTCTTCAATTGTAGGATGAGATTAATATGATAATCCTTTATAGGATACTTCTTATTCAGGTAATATATTAAACACTTCCTGCATATCATTCCATTCAGTTTCTACAAACCTATGGAAAAGGTGCTATTATTATCTGTATTTTATAGATCAAGCACTTTCAAGGTCACTATAGAGTTAAATGAAAGAGCATGAGTAGGCACTCAATATGATGGTAATTATGTCAACGATGATGACAAAAGTGTAATAGTGCTAACAGTGACAAAGATAAAATTTCTGTGCATCAGCATTATGCCATCATCTTAAATGAATATGATTGTAACTATTAGAAATAGAGCATTGACAGTTTACTTAATAAACATTTATGGACAGACTTTTATGGCCAGACCCTGAAGGCATAAAGACTAAGATATAATGCATTTTCAAGGAGTCTCTAGATTAATAGGAAAGGGAAAATATGATCAAAAAGGAAAAATATTAAGAGAAGCAATGATGAAGGAGGGAAGGAAGGATATCAGGAGGAGAAAGCGGAGAGAAGATCAAAGAGGAAGGAAAGGAAGGCAGGGTAATCTTCTAGGAAATGCAGCTGGCTTCGTTTGGATTGCACAGTAGGAGGAATATTCCAATCTCTGATACATGCCATGCATCAGCGCCCGTATTCAGAAATCAGCTGCTGGGAAGACACGTGTAAACACAGCAGAGCATTTTTCTTAAGGATGTGTGGTGATGCATAGCACCTGTCAAACTGGAATCTGGCTTTATGCAAAATGACTGCTGGATCACTGGTCCTAATTCAGTGTGCCATCTGTAAAAAAAAAAAAAAAAAAAACAACACTGTAGCACATATGTGCATGATTGATATGAAATGATGCTAAATTATGAAATCCAGTGAGAACAAGATGGATTTTTTCATTCATGCTGTGACCAGGTTTTTTTTTTTTTCCTAAATATGCATAATTTAAGGATTATGGAGAAGGTGGGGACGATACGGAATCAGAGAAGAGGGAAGGGAAAAAAAGGGCAGAAAGATCATAGTAACTTCCAGCTGCTTCAGATTCCTCGGAAAGAGGTTTGGTACAAATACTATCAAGAAAAATAGGTGCATTCAATAGCCTTAGATACATTTTTTGTCGACCCAGTTAATATGTCAAAATATTCTGCTTTAAGCAAGACAGAAAAGCTTTTGCCACACCACAAAGAGGCATCTTAATCCCATCACTCCTTTGTCACCCTCCAAGAAATAGCATTATGTAAGCATCTGATTTGCATCAGGGGGCAGCCTTGATTTCTGAGAAGACTGCTTGCAATTCAATAAGCTCCATGCACAATGTTGCCTTTCATGTGATTCCTTATGGTGTGGTCGATAATGATCATAATGCTCTTTTCCCCAACGGAGAACACTGAGGCAATGCTGCAAAATCAAACTTTGTCTCTATACAAGTTAGGGGATATATGAAGATTGAGAGAGATGAGTCTTCATATTTTATGATTTCTGACATGGACTAAGAAAGTTTGCAAGAGGGCATTAGGTGACATAGAGGCAAGGCTGAATTGATGGCCTAGAAATGAAGACTGGGGCAGTTTGAAAAGGGAAGGAGGAAGGGAAAATGGGAAGAGAGAGAGGGAAGGAGAGGAGGAGAGAGAGAAGAGACAGAGACAGACGGCAGACAGAAAGGGAGAGACAGGCATAGAGAGAGACAGAGAGAAGACAAAGGAAAAATAGAAGTTTCTTAGGCTACATCATGGGGTAGAAGAGTAATTTTGCAACTCTTGAGAAGGTCAAAAGTTCATATGAAATTCATCAATGCTCATTTCCCTAATTCATTCCTCTCAGCTTTTTGAGTATGCTGGTTATGCCACAGGATCTTGTAAAGCCTGGGGTTTTCTTTCTGTTTCCTACTTTGAATAGTTAAATAGCAACCACCTCCTTTATAGTCCCGTAAATCTTAATTCTGTTTCCGTCTGAGCTGAGTTGTTAAAAAGTTAATAATCTAGAGCTGTTTCCTGCTTTGGCTTGCTTATTTTTTAACAGAGTATGTTTAATGTACTTCTTAATGCGATGGGCATGTCTCTAGGTCCCTAACTTGGACCTTCGAAGTAGGGTGGCTGCAGTGTTAGAAGCAACTTTCAAACACAGACGTATCTGCAAATGTGACAGAAATGAATAGAGATACCACTGATGTTATGGGAGGATAAGGAGAAATAAGACAAACAATGGCTGTCAAACTCAAGGACCTTGAGAACAGGATTCATACATCTTGTAGCCATCAGCACAAAGCCAGGTACAGGACAATGCACCAAAAAGATGATCCATGTTCATCATCATTCACTCAAAATCATGAACTCATTGCCTTGGTGCCTGTCATGAAAACAAGAACAAAACAAAATTCCTAATCTCAGGTTACTTAAAGTCAAGCAGGGATGACCCAGGGAAACAGGCAGAAGAAACGTAAATATCTCTAAGATATTGTCCTCATATAACTTTTTTGTTCCCAATTTGTTCCAAACGGCATGGAATATTTTGGAGATACGAAAATTACATAAAGTAGAGTGTCTCAACTTGACATTATTAACATTTTGAGCAGGATAATTCTATGTGAAGTGGGCTGTTCTCTTGTGTATTGAAGGATGATTAGCAGCATCCTTGATCTCTATGCACTGGATGCCAGTAGCAACCCACACCCAGTTGTAACAACCAAAAATGTCCCCAGACATTGCCAACTGTTCCCCTGGGGGACAAAATGCCCCCAGTTGAAAAACATTGCTGCAGAGCATTTGGTTCTTTCTTTTTTTCTGATGACTCTTTGGAATTTTGCTGTATCAGCCTTTGCTATTTTTTATCATAGATGCAGTCAAAGTGGCAAATTCCTAGACCTCCTCTGAACTCATTCTCTCCTTCTCTAGTATGGGAGCACAGGGGCACTCCATTTGAGACTACATTCCCAGCTTCCTTTGCAGGTAGATGTAGCCATGGGACTTCATTTAGTAATTAAGTAAGCTATTAAGTGACACTTGTAAGCATTGGCATGGAAATAGAGCAAGCAAATTCTTTTCTACTTATTCTTCCTTTTTTTTTTTTTAAGATTTTATTTATTCATTCGACAGAGAGACACAGAGAGAGAGGGAACACAAGTGGGGAAGGAGGAGAGGGAGAAACAGGCTTCCCACAGAGCAGAGAGCCTGATGCGGGGCTCGATCCCAGGACCCTGGGATCATGACCTGAGCCGAAGGCAGACGCTTAACCGACTGAGCCACTCAGGCACCCCCTTATTCTTCCTTTTTACTGAGAGCTGGAACATGGACAGGAGTGGCCCAGCTTCAACAGTGCAAGAAAGATAACACCCTAGAATACTGAAGCTACTGTGTCTTGGTGTCTCTTTGTCATAGAAACTTAGCCTTTCTGATCCCATCTCTTAGAATTCTAATAGCTGTAGAATATATGGATGATTCCATGCACATATATATTTTATATCCATGGGCACACACACATATGGTCAATCTACAAAATTCTGGTTAGACAAGACATTTAGGAAGACCAAAATATGTAAGTAAGTGCATGTGCATATAAGAATATTTCTGAAAAAGCTATAGGAACCTAGATAATGGAGTAATTAATTCTGCTGATGTGGCTTCTGGGCCATAAGTGATGAATAAGTTTGTCAGAAAGATTAATGAACCAATGGAAGATTGTGCTCTGGTTTCACAACTCCAAAGGCTTTCATCCAGAAAGAGATGGTGGTAGCTATGTAGATAGACAGCTGCAGTGACCATCTGAGTCACGTTGACATTCTGTTTTAGGCAAATCACTGAGCTGCACTCCCACCTCATACCAGGATGATCACCAGACTTCTGGAAATGACAGGTGTTTTAGCACTGACAACTGACACCTGAATACTGAGTGTTTTGAGCTCTATGTTTCTTTTGCCATGTGTAGAGTCTCTGAAAAATACGTTCACAGAATGTGATGGTACTTTTAATGATACATCTTTCTATATGCTCTTCCTCTGTTTTCCAGGGATGGGGATCATCTGTCACATGGATTGTCCTCTCTGAATTAAATGCTTCCCTCTAAATTAGCGTAACATTGCCATCCAGCAAAACAAACTCACATTTGAAATTATACTTCTTTAAAAGGTACATGATGATTCAAATACATTTTCTTAAGTTAAACTAAACTCAAACTGTCTCATGAAAATCAATATGCATTTTCTAGCTTATTTGCATAATTGAAAGAATTAGCTACGTGAAAAAGGAATTGAGCTGTCCTGGCATCATTTTTTTCCTAGAAATTTGTATTCTCTCAAATGGAAAAAAGCTGTATCACATTTTTAAGGTGGGTCACAATTATATCTCACTGTAATGAATTCCAACATTTCTTATACATTAATAAATCAGTGAGATGTCTCATGAAACCTTACCACACTTCTCTTTCACCACATTTTTCAAATATAGTTGGTGTTTTTCCAGTGCGCTATACACAAAACTTCTCACATCCTTGAATTTATGTAATATTCCTCCAGAACACAAGAACTGGGATTTCTGGTATCAACTTTTCTTATTTCTTATTTTATTTTATTTTTACTGTACACACTGAATCTCTTTGAAAAAATTTTTAAGAAGTTTGATTCAACCCCTGCCACCCGCCCCCGCTCTCAAAAAGTTTTTCTCTATCCTTTTTTCCTATTTCATAGTGGCAAGAGAGCCTGTCTCCTCATTTAATCCTTTCTTCTAGCAGCAACTCAATAATGTTAATTCTTTGCTTTGAAGAGACCATGTGCTCCTGTTTCATCCACATTTAACTCTTTCATGGATATTGTAACAAAGCAGTAACATTCCAGAGTTTAATTGTGAAAGGTGTCAATAATTTTTTCTTAAAAAATTTAATTTTGAAAATCTGCTAAAATATTTAACAAGCCCTTACAATGCAATGTTGATGCCAACTACCCAGATGTAGTCCAAACTTCACAGGTTAAAGGAAGAGTCCCTGATAAGACTGCCCTTATACTAGGCATGAGTTATAAGTTTAGGGGTGTCAGACACTATATACACTACTATATATATATAATAACACTTTTATAACTCCAGGGGGCCAAAAAATGAACTATCAATTCACTTTTCTGCAAGTTCTAATCTTTGAAACCTGGCAACCCACACTTCTAATCAAAGCCTACCAATTTGGTTGGCTTCTACTATCCCTTCAGATGCAATAATTCACTGGAATCACTTGTAGAACTTAGGAAAATACTATATATATATATAATTACACTTTTATTATTACGAATGGATACAAATCTGAACCAGCCAGAGAGAGACACACATAGGGTAGAGCCTGTGAGGGTCCCAAATGTGAAGCTCCCCTGTCATCAGGAGACATCACCCTCCTAGCCCAGGGTTAGATTACCAACCAAGGAAGCTCACCTGAATGCCAAAGTTCAGAGTTTTTATTGGGGTTTCATTGTGTGGGCATGATTAATTGATTCATTGACCAAAGGGTTGAATTCACTCTCCAGTTTCTACCTACTCCCTGGAGGTCAGAGGACAGGCAGTTATCATGTGACTCAAAGCTCCAAACTTCTAATCACATGCTCAGTTTTTTCTGATATGTCTACCTCCCATCCTGAAACTATCTAGGAACCCATCATGAAGAGACCCACTTTATTTGTATAAATGCAGGTGTGGCCCCAGGGGCTCACCATGAAAAAAACAAAGATAGTCCTATCACTCAGGATATTCCAAGGATTTTGGAACTATTTCCCAGGAACCTGAGACAAAGACAAGACAAATTCTTTATTATATAACAGCCTTCCTTTTGAAAACAAACTCATTATTATACATATACATTAGCAAAATATTCACTAAGTTAGTTTAATGCTTTTTATCTACTACTAATCTTTTCAGGAACAAGAGCATAAAAGAAATTTGGAGGATAAAAAGGACCAAGAATAGAGTGTATATGTTAGGAGCCTTGGGCAAAATTGTGAAATAGTTGAACATTAAAATATTAGAAGTTGAAAGGATTTCAGAAATTCTCTACTTTTAGGTTATTTTTATTTTTATTTTTTTGGTAGGAAAAAATATGTATAGAGAATTAAGTGATTTGTCCTAGGTAGGAGAGAAAATTAACTCTCAAATAGGAATCAAAATTCAAATCTCCCAACTCTTTCCATGGTACCACTCAAGTGTTTCTCTGGAGCCTGACCCAACTCTTCATTTAGGGCCCATACCTCCTACTTTCTCCACCCCACCCTCTTCCTCTCCCCACCTCTTGGGAGACTTGATGATACTAAGCTGTCTTCTTTCCCCACTATTCTCTTCTACCTCTCCTTCATTCCTTTGCAACTCCAGGGGGCCAAAAAATGAACTATCAATTCACTTTTCTGCAAGTTCTAATCTTTGAAACCTGGCAAGGGCAGAAATGTGCTAATTAACTCATTTACATCTCTCCTAGATAGCATGGTACCTTAATCAGTTTCTTAAAATTAACCTTCTAGATTGGTGTTAATGAAGAGGATTTCAGAAAGGAGGCCCTTGTCACCTTTGTGTATATAGGTGGTTTTATATGCCTCAGAAGGCAGAATCTGAGCAAGTAAAAAGGAATTCTCTTTTACAGATTGGGTGGTTAACTGGGAGTGCTGTAATGTAAGAGAAAGAATCAGAATAGGAAAAGTACTTGCTGCCTGATCCTCTCATGGTATACTTCCTCTTCTTCTCCCAGAGTAACCTTCCTATGATGTAAATCTGATCTGAAACACGGAGCTGAGTCTGTCAGTGCCTCTCCATAGCCTTCAGTCCACTTAGCTTTGCATGCAGTGGTTTTCTTGATATGGCTTCTGTTTGTCTTTCAACCTAAACTCTAGCCAAACCAACCAATATCACTTTGTACCTATCAACCATATTATGCTACTCCGTGCCTTCCACATGCTGTTCCTTCTGCCTGGAATTCTCTTCTGCTAATCCTCCTGGACCCCTTTAATGCCTATAGGTAACTCCTTGAAAAATAGGCATGAAATGACCTTTCTTTCAGTATTTCCCTAATACTCAGATTTGATTAAGGTGTCCCTCTTCTAGTCTCTTTTAGCAATCTTTAGAAACTTCTGAGTTAGCACTTTTCATATTGTAATCCTTATAAAGTGTTATCTGTCTCTCCCTAATGGATTATGAACTCACAAAACACAAGAACTCTGTGTTGCTTGACTTTGTATCTTCAGAACCTGGCATAGAGCATTAGCTAAATTAATGTTTGATGAATGAATGAATGCATGCATGAATAATACATACCATTATCCATCCACCTTTATCTGTCCTAGAAAATTATGAAAAGAATTTCCTAGAGAATTATGAAAAGGTGTTTAAGATGTAGACATTTTAAAATAATATCTACTTTAGGCTTTGGAAGAATCAGTAACTTTAATCAAACTCTGTGTGTGGGGGGGGGAGGGTGTAAAATCTCTCAGTTCCTCAGTGTTTACAGGATATTATTTTGAAATTGCATTTCACATCATGAATTTTTTTCCAAGAGAATGTGTTATGATCTTAGTTTTCAAATATGAATAGTAGCATTTCAGGGCTCTGCTGAAAGGTAAATGTTAGAAATTCTCATTTTTGCAGTGGTAAATATTTCAAAAGAACTGAAAGAATAATATGCCCAGCTGCATCCACAATTGCCATAGCCACTATTATATTTTGACAAAATACCTATGGAATTTTGGCAATTTCTTTTACAAATATCACAAGATTGTATTTTTTCCAACTTAAAGGCCAGTGTTTTCTCTTGGCTTCTGGTGTCAGGTCATTGTCTTCTTACCATAACCTATTTCATAATTTACTCAATTCCATATAGTTCACAGAAAGCATAAACAAAAGTCTAAGTTCATAACATTGTAAATTCTCCAAAACCAAAGATAAGCATCTATTGACAAAGCTGTGGGATAGCAGGCTTCCTGCCTCTTCTAAAATTTACCATTGTAACTTGTCCTCACTTCCACAAGACTAGAGCTCTTTGCTTGGATTTTTATTCAAAAGAATATAAATAATGGAGGAGTTAGTTGAAGTGAGTAAGATATTATGTAATACCTAGCTCTTCCAAAAGTGACATTTGAAAGACAAGAACTTATAATCAGACTGAGAATTTTTTATGGTGTGAAATGTTTGTACATGTGAATGGACAAAGGGATAGCAATTGATTTTTAAAATATGGATCATAAAATTTGACATTTAATAACATAGCAGAATGCAGTTATTTATGTCAACTATTTTGGCTTTGCTTATCAGAGGTTGGCATTAAAAAAGATTAATGATATTTGAGTTGTTTGGGTTGATATTTATACTATTTTTACAGACTCATAGGTAATACGTTTTGAAAGTTTGGGCTTCCGTTTTTGTGTACATATACGTAGGTTCTCTGATTTTACATATCTAGCAGACCTCTGTGGCTCCTATAATGATGTTGGCAAAATTTACTTGGGCTATCATAAAATTAGCACAATGGGAAAAATACATCAAAACACAAATAATGTTGTATGATGTAGTCCATGGAATTATTAAGAGTTGAGAATGAGTGTAGTTTCCCTTAGCAAGATCTAAGGACCCAAACAGTTCTATTTTTTTAAATTAATTAAGTAGAATTAGATCTTTTTTGGGGGGCGGAGCATGTTAAATGTAGGCTCAGTAACACAATTTTGGTATCTTTTAGATAATTTTTTTAAAAATTATACTCAGAGTTGCTGGGTGACTCGGTTGGGCATCCAACTCTTGATTTTGGCTCAGGTCATGATCTCAGGGTCCTGGGATTGAGCCCCCTGCCCCCAAGTGGGCCATGCACTGAGTGGGACATCTGCTTGAGGATTTCTCTCCCTCTCCCTCTCCCACTGCCCCTTCCCCCACTTACTCTCTCTCTCTCTCAAATAAATAAATCTTTCAAAAGATTAAACTTATAAAAAACACTAAATTTTTTTTTCTTTTAAGATAGAAATCTCAAATTTTAGAATATTGTAGCCAATAGTTGTTTGACTTAAATATGTACAATTATGACAATTTAAGCATTAACTATACTACCTTAACATAGAATATCCATAGTCTTGGGTAAAGTTGCCAAAGTAAAATAGTATATATTTTTAGATTCATATTGTCATCTTTTGCTGTATAACCCAGAAGAAATTATATATTTGCAAGGTGAACGCAAAGCTCACTGTGAAAGGTTCTAAATTTTCGATATAACTCTGACACTTGGGATATATCTTGGTAAATGGCTGGTGAATCATCATTTTCTATTGAATCTGTTTTTTTTTTCTTTCTTGATAACCAAATCTCTACTATTTATATAGTCTATTAGAACAATTGGGTAATGTACCTGATATGGTCATTAAAATTGCTAAAATTTAGGTAATGTTGTCCAGGTATGGCAATAATAATTATAATAGTAATTATTGTTGTTATTATTATTTTGGTAGAGGTAATGCATTCTTTTGGGGGAAAAATGATTGTTGTTTCTCAGTAGGTCTTTTTGTGGGTCCAACTTTCATGTTCCCCAGCTTTATTCAGGCAATTCAACTACATTCGAGAGAGGGAGGAGGATATATTCAAAGAATACTTGAACAATGCATTTTCCTGTTCATGTTTGATGCCTAAGAGACATTTAGAACACACTCTGGCCAGTTTTCAGGATTTATAGCAACTTAATTCAAATATCTTGCTGATCCTAAGGGTGGACTCAAAACAAGCTATAAATGGCAATAAACACTAAAAGCAGTTCTGCAGTGTACTGCCAGGGGAGTGTTTTGTAAAAACTCTTCTCTTCCTATGAATGTTCTGATGTAAAAAGGTTGCAGACCACACTGAGATTGAGGAGGTCAACAAGGTTCAGAACGCTGAGCTCTGCCAGTGACGTGCTGTGTGGTCTCTGGGAAAGAGATTTAAACTTGCAGAGTTTCCACCTCCCCATGTATGGAAGAGAAATAATAACACTTAAATATTTCTCAGAGTACTGCTGTAATTAATTCTTCTGAAATGCTTTGAAATAAGCATCAAAGAGATTCACTTACGTGCTTCAGCTTTTGATTTTATTTGTTAATAAGGGAAAACATATTTTGCATGGAGAAAAAAATTCTCGACAATACAAATGGTAAATTTCTTTGCATTGTATTAAATTTATTCTACATGATTTTATTAAGAAAGCCCCTTTGCATTTCATATGCATATCCAGAGATGGTGACCTCCATCCTGCAGACACTACCCCCCACCACCCGCCCAAATAAGCATCGGACACTACAGATGCAAGATTACATCATGAGGTATATTTGGGACGTTTTTATGTGAAAAGCTTTCCTGATATTTCCATTGACTACAATGTGTTGGCCAGTTAAGATTCCTTCAGTAGAAAATAACAGAAAATTCATGCTGGCTTCAACAACGAAGGACATGCTAATTGAATGGCAAAGATCAGAGGTGATAAATAGTAGTAATCGCTTTTCACTAGGCTGTGCTACAGAAAGAATTCCAAAGTGCTGTAGCATACAACAAAGGTTTCTTTGCAGTGGGCTACTTCTCTACTTCAAGTGTCTACTTTATCCTGGTGTGCAGGCTGAAGGTGCAGCTGCCACCTAGGAGCTCTCTGCGAATAATACAAGGGTAATTGCACAACTATATGCTGACGTTTAAAGCATCTTCTCAGAAATCACATGCATTTTTTCAACTCACAAAGCAGGTTGCATGGCAAAGACTGATGTCGATGGGGTGGGTAAATATAATTCTTAGAGGGGTGGGCAGTGAATATTCTGGAATAATAATGCAACCTGCCACTTAGAATAAAGTTCAGATGCCATTTGATAAGGGCCCAGTTCCACTTCCCTGAGTCACCACCCTACTTCATTTGCTGGCCCTTGACCTCAGATTATCTTTCTCCATGGTAGTAAACTGACAGTCATTCTGGGTCTCTGATCCAGAAATCATCTGTCCAAAGAAGAGAACTTCTCCTTTTCCAACCAGCATTACAAAGGTTTGGGTTTCATTTTGGTTAGGCCCACTTCAGTCACAGTGCTCAACCCAGAAATCATCACTGGCCAGGGAAGGCCAGACATTATCTGAGACCTAGGTCGGAGATCACCCTGGGTGACTTAGACCAACAGGTTGCACCCGGATTCAGAGTGTTTTACTTAGTAGAGAAACACAAAATTCACAGAAAAATTTTTAAAAAGAGGATTCAATAAAAATAGAATAAAATTAACCTTGGTTTGAATCTAAATCTTCCACCTTGTAGCCATGTGACCTTTAACAAGTTATTAACTTTGCTAGCCATAGCCTCCTATCTTTAAAAAGAGAATAATGGATTTATAAGGCTTTTGGCAAAAATTAGTGAGCTAATGTATATACATAGAGATGTTGCTTAGTATTGAGTAATGACTAATTAACGTTTGGTGTTGTAGAAAGTGTTGTAAGAGTTTTGAGATGGTAGAGATCGTAGCTTGAGGGATTGGAAAATCTTTATGGATAAGATGGCATTAAGTTTGATTTTAAGAACTGCATAAAATTTCCACATGAGAAATCTCTAGGAGATAACAGGCAAGCATCCAAGTCTACTGGATCGTGTCCAGCAAAGGTGCAGAGGCGGGAAAACATAAGGCGTGCTCAGAAAATGGGAACTAGGCAAGTGGGTTCTGTGAAAGTTCTCATTCACATCCCCCGCCCCCCCAAAATGTCTTCTGTTTCCATCCCAAGCCAGCAGTGGTCTTTTTACCTAATTAGCCATGTTATTTACACCTGTGAGCTCTTCCACTCCAGCTTTCTCTATGATTTTTCCTCTGTCTATGCAGAACTTCTGCGTTCATACTTTTCATGAATGCTTGCTTATTCAAGCAGGACATTTTCAATACTTTTATCTATTTTGCCATGCTGTTATCCATCTTATTTGTACATTAATATTTTATAATTTCTAACACACTCTGGGCATGAATAAAAAATATATGCCTTTATTTAAAATGTGTGTAATTATACTTTCTGCTGACTTGAGGGAAAAAAAATAACTTTTCAAGTGGAATTAATTTTATCCCCAAATAGGCAATTAATAATGTATATTATGTACATTATGTAGAGTATTCCTCATTTAGAGAATGACACAGAATTCATTTTTTTCTAATTAAATTGTGCATTGTTCAAAATTGTGTGTGCATTATTTACCACTATTCCTGACTTCAAATGAAAAGAATTAAATACCCACAGCACCACAGAACTAGTTTTGGTTTCCATTAACAGACTTGGTCTTTATATGCTTAACAGGAGCAGGAAACATTAAGAACTAACTGATTCCACAGACACTTCATCATCAAAATATCAAATTCAACATTTCAAAAATCCCCAATATAGAATGTATCATTTCAGTTGCCTATGTTCAGAGCCTCCTTTTTTCTAACCTTTATAATAAATCCTTCATTCTTTTGTTTGAAATGTATTTCTTTTTTTTAAAGATTTTATTTTTATGTATTTATTTAAGAGAGAGAGTAGGTACAAGGGAGGGGGAGGTTAGAGGTGGGGGAGCAGAAGGAGAGGAAGAAGCTGACTCTGCGCTGAGTGCAGAATCTGATGGCAGGGCCGATCTCATGACTGAGATCATGACCTGAGCCTAAATCAAGTCTGACACTTAAACAATGGAGCCACCCAGGCGCCTCTGAAATATATTTCTTAAGTTTTATTGGGGATCTGAAAGGCTTTGCATGGTAAATGGAACATGTTAAACTTCTAATGTGAAAAATTGGGTCCACATTTTTGAAAACAGGCATGATAATCATAGCTAAAAATGAATTAAGGAAAAAAAGAGACAAAAAAAGGGGATAAATTTTTTTGATAAAAACGTTGCATTTAACAGTCTTACACTGGATTCTGTTGTTGCTCTCTTTGGTGTGTTTGTGTGTTTGTGCGCTCACTGGCATTTTTTAACCACCATCCAATATTCAGGAGTGTTGCAATAGCTGCATCAGCCAGTGGACAACAAAGAGTTTCTGGCATGATTCTGACAATTGAGGAGACATTGAAAGGTGGTTTGTGAAAGTTAATACTCCAGGCATTCCTGTGTCCTAATAAAGTATCTCTGGAGTATTTTATGCCAGAGAATATGCATCATTTGTCTTCACAGTGTGACAGTCTTGAATAAAAGTCAAAGGCTTTTAATCCAACCAGTTAGTTCCACCTGTACTATACAAATCTGGTATAAAAAGAATGTTCAGAGATTATTTAAATCCAAATAAACAAGAAATTTGGGCCACTTGGCCATTCTTGTATAGTTCTGATTTGCATCACAATAACCTCAAGGTTAATTGCTTTTAGTCTTAATTCAGATCCCATCACCCTGTACCACCAAAAACAAAATATCAAAATGAATTGATTTTGAGAATTCATAGATCTATGTATAAAAAGTATTTTCTTATCTGAAAGTTCTCTATCTTTCCAAAGAATACTATCCTTATTGACCGTGCTCAATAATACAAATGGCTGAGTAGAAGCTGCAGAAACCCCTAGTATAACTCCCTGCCAGCCAGTCTTCCCTTTCACTGTGCAGGAGCTTCTATGAACTCGTTCGAGGACTAAACGAAATAACAGCTATACAATCGCTTTGTGAATGGTCATACACCAGGCAAATTTAACTTGCTCTGCCTTGTGCCAGGCCACCGCTAAGTGATATCTGAAGGGCCAGATGAAACAAATTCTGTTTATATCATGATTTGCCTCCAGACAACTCTTGGGAATACTGTAAGCATATATATATATATGCCATTTCAAATGGAAGAGAATTTTCAATTTTTTCAAATAAAAATCCCCATAAGCACATGATTACTTCAGTTGTCAATTCCTTGGATGTATTTGCTTGTTTGTTTTTCCTTATCATCGTGGTCAGTTCTGCAAATTGTGCTGTAGATGCAGATGCACCATGGTTTTGAATACCAGTAAAAGTAAATCACCTGGTTGGTTTCCAAGAACTTGTTGATGCCCATCATTTTATTGTCAGCAGCGCTAAGAGCTCATTTCACTGGGAGATCTTCCATAATGGCTACCCTTTCCACACCTGCTTTGTGAGGGGTTGCTCAGAAGAATCAATTCATGGGCATCCTGTAGTGCTTTTTTCCTTCCCCTTTCAACTGGTTACCTTTTCCCCTGGAACTCATCCAAGTACTTTTCCACCCACTCACAATAACACTGTGCATCCCCCTCCCCCAGCCTGGCATTTCACTTACAGAAAGCTTAATGCCATCCGCAAACTGGGAAATTCAATTTAGAGAAGTTGAGAAAATGTGAAATATAATTGATCTTAGCATATTTTCAGTAGAACCCAGCTCTTAACCAGTTTATGTCTGAATAAATGCTATGGAAAACCTAAGTAATAGATTGTTGTGGGTTTTCCCCCACATTACAACATCAAGCAACCACACTTTATACATTGTAAATTGATTAGTTTTTAAAACAACTATAACACTATAACAACTATAAAACTGTAACACTATTCTTTCAAAATATTTGATGATGAAATACTAGGTATTGAACACTTATTGAGAGCCAGAAACAGTGTTTAATGTTTTAAGGGAACCCTACAACAACAGAGGTGACTAACTTTGCTTTACTATTGAGAAGTAGGTTAGAAATAGTCTTCAGGTCCTTACTCAGGCACACAAAACTAGGGAAAGAGATGGAACGATTTGAATCCATTGCCTGAGTACTTATTGGTTACCAATTAGCATGACTATGAGTACAGTTTTTAAAATCAGTTCAACGAAAGTGGTGTTGCTCCAATATTTTAGCAGTGACATACTCTTTTTAAAAATAAATCTAATGCAAAAGAGATTAAAATTGCCTTTTATCCCCGTAATGTTTCTTCATCTGTTTTTTTTTTCCTTTTTGACAGTAACAATGAGTATACATTGTAAACATTCAAATAGCATGGAAATGCACAACATGAAAAGAAGTAAAAATCCTGTTTGACAAACACAAAACTTTCAGACAGTAATTTAGGTGACTGCTGAAGTCAAATCAGCCTTGGCATTCGATTTATTTTTGTAATTTCCTGAGTTGTTTAGAAAACAGAACTTGTTGACTCTTACAAACAGGATACAACCTTGTATGTGTGTGTATGTGTGTGTATGTGAGCATGCGCATTGGCATGTACAGATGTGAGTTATAAAAAAAAGAAAAAAAAAAAAACAGCACAAAGCTATAACCATCTTAATCAAGGACACATGTTTGCAAGTTCAAATATAGTCCCAGAGATGGTAATGAAGATTTTTATATTAAGGCCTGGCCCAAAATGAATTAACCTGGCAAGAAAAGTTAATATGCCGGTGGTCTAAATTGTGTTAAAATTTAGTATATAACACATTTGAATGTGTATCTTAACAATTTATTACAGTTAAAATATTAAATTGGAATCAAATATCAGTGGACCTCTCAAGACACCTTAAAGACTTAAGTTTCATAGAAAAGTTTTTAAAAATCACCTCTCAAAACATCATGTCTACAACTAACCCCCTAATTTAAAAACTGTAATCCTTTCCAACTTCTGCCTTATTTATAGATCTTCACATCAGATAGTTGGCAAGCACCAAGGAAGTCAAATACATACAAACTCTCTCCCTCTCTCTCTCTCTCTCTCTCACACACACACACACACACACACACACTTCTGTAAGCAATCCATAGCCAATACATACTCTAAAGAATATATATTTGACATATATCAAATGTATTTTGATTCTAGAGTTATGGAGAATATTATGGATAATTCCCAAACCAATGGCTCATGATGGGCTATACCGAAGGTAAAAATACTGTATGGAGCAGTTTGTATGAAACAAAGAATATGGTTAAAGTTGGAGGTAAATAGCCCATAAAACATGTGGTGAGGGTAGGATTCGTGTTTAATATTTAATCCTTGGCAATGGGACCCAATGTCAATCTTTTATTATATATATATATATATATATATATATATATATTAGTGGGAGAGAATGCTTAATTAGGGATGTTATCATCAATACTCCTACACATACAAATAGGTTATTTTAAGGGAGGTCCAGTGTTGAAAATCATAAACTTAGATTCAGTGGCTAACAGATTTTCCTGTAAGTTTGTTTGTTTGTTTTATTCTTCTTGTGGCTTGAATTCAAAACTATGAATAAACCCTTGAACCGAGCCTCTACTTTTGCTACTTGATGAAGCAAGATCTGGCTAAGAAGCTGCATTTGTGTAGATAATAAAGAGGCATGCTAAAATATAAAAGGTATACCAATTTCTTCATATTTTTTAATGTTGTCCTTACAGCAGTTGAGGGATTTAATTATCTCCTTTTGAATCCTGTTATGTTTTCTCTTGTTAGCCTTCGTTCAACTTTTATGATTCATTTCTGTGACTGCACAAGATGAACTGAAAAGCTGAAAAACACCAGGCACATAAGGAATCAATTTAACTTGGGTCCTGGTTAAGAATGAAGAAAGGTCTTGGTTCTGTGCCATATACAAAGGCGCGGGGCAGCATTTTGTCTTGCTTTTGTGCTACTTAATATTACCACCCAAAACAGTCCTCTCAAATCATGGTTTTCAACGTGGGCTCTCCAGCTAGCTGGAGTTCTGTGAAAATCCTCCACACAATCTAAATAATACAAACACAAGTAACAAAGGGGAAGAAGGACTGGCATAAAAAATACAACTCACACTACAGAAAAAATAACACTAGAAAGCATAGAAAAACTTATTTTTTACATATCATGCGGCTTTTTGTTTTTAAAGTATACCAAGTAAACTGTGTAGGAGGTCTGAGGAGGCTTTACTTTTGAATGTAGTCTATAAAATAAAAGATTTGAGGGAAATGCTAATAGTTTTATTTACACAGCTGATTTCACCTATCAGAAGGTTTAACATTGTAAGAGGGAGATAGAGATCCGTAATCCCTTGTATAAAATTTTCAAAGTCAGATGTGTTTCAGAATTTGGAATTTTTCAGATGTTAGAAAAGGTAATACAAGACATATTCCATGTATCATATAACATTGCTAAGAGTGTGTGTCTGGCTCAGCACCCAGTAATTAAATATGCTAATACCTATACAGCAAAATGTATAAATATTTCCATTACATAGGATAAAGATCATAAATAACCCCATTTCCATCACCGCAAGGCAAATCTTCCCGACAAATCTGTGTTCAGTGCTTTCTGCATTTCAGAATTGCCATGAAAGAATTAGGGGCCTCTCTAGCCTCCTACCTCTTCGAGGTGGTGACCGGCCCCCATCCCCACCAGCATTTTACAGATGGTTTCTTGGCAGATCTTGTCACCCTTGAGTTTGTGTTCAGCATGGTCTCTAACACATAGTGCATATTAATTTTTAAATTTAATTATTTAAGTCAAACATTACCATCAAGAAGTAGAACCAAAATAACAACCCTTAGGGAGTGTTCAGTGAACCATCACTTAAAAGTCGATTGAGAAACAGAAGAAGGAGGTCTTCTCACAGGTTGCAATTTGGTTTTATTTTGAGTAGAAGGATACACTGAACAAGATCAACCATTTCACAAGGCTTCGGCCCCGAGGATTTAAATGTCTAAGTTCTGTGCTCTCAGTTATAGGTCAGTCACATGGTCACTTCAGTTTAGGAGTTTAAAGGGCCAACATGAGATGCATTAGAAGTGTTTCTCATACCTCTCGAGTGACCATTTTGGGAGTGTGTTGGCAGTTCAGGATACAGGGTTCTTCTAGCAGGGAGTTTTGCAAATTTCAGTTATAAACCTCATCAACTGAAATCTAATTTTTCCCCCTAAAGAGTCTTGTGACCTTTTTCCTAACCCAAATCACCATAAAACAACAGCACTCATTCCTCATTAGCCTTTGAAGGTATTTGTCCAAATAGTATCAGTCCTGCGATATGCCAAAGTGTTCATAATATGATGATGCAGTTCCATCAAGAAAAAGTAATTCTTGGGGCACTTGGGTGGCTCAGTCAGTTGAGCGTCTGCCTTCGGCTCAGGTCTCAATCCCAGGGTCCTGGGATCAAGCCCCGCATTGGGATCTCTGCTCAGCGGGGAGCCTGCTTCTCCCTCTCCCTCTGCCTCTCCCCCTGCTCATGCTCTCTCTCTCTCTGTATCTCAAATGAATTAATAAAATCTTTAAAAAAAAAAAAAAGAAAGAAAAAGTAATTCTTGGAACACATCCCAGAGAGTAAGTCTCTCTAGGTCTAACACAAAACAGATTAGGCCTCCAGAATTTTCACCATTTATTTATGAAAACAATTATCTTGCCTTGCACTTCCAATGACTCCAGAGAGATGCCCCTCTCCTCAGTTCTGGGCTACTAGATCTCCTCAAACCCCATCGCTGCCAGACATGTTCCTTTCAAGAGTCGATATTCCAGAAGCATTTATTGTCAGCTCTGGATCTTAAGAATGCCTCTGAATTTCCTCTGAACATTAAAACTTGTGTCTTTCAGGAATTACAAATATTTACAAGAGAAAAAATATTAATTTGGAGATTTACATTTTTGTTTGCCTCCCACTGTTTACTACCCTTTCCAGGCCATCTCCCTCACCCGACCATGGTAATATTTCCAATCTATTAACCTGGTTAGTCATGTTAGCTCTTTCTTTATAAACCTCCTTTGGCAACCTTTTACCTTCAATATATATAAAACAAACAAGCAAACAAAAAAAACAAAACACCAAAACTTATTTTTATTTTTGACAATTATTCTGAATCTACTTCTCTGCCTTCATGTCCCTTCGTTCCCCCATGCCCCATACACCTATGTTTCAATTTCAGTACATTCCATGCTATTTTAAAAACACCACAGCCTTAATCTTATACCTTCATACATAACTTGTCTTTCTGTTTGTGGTACATTCCACTCCTCAGGCAAACTCCTATTTATCCCCAGGAAGCAGTTCAAATGGCATCTTCTCAGGGAAGCTTTTCCAAGGATCTCCTTTTGTGCTCTTACAACACTTTCTTCCATTTGAGTACTCCTTTGTCAATGCTATTTTAAGTATTCTGTGATATTTCTATCTCTTCTTAATTTTTTTGTGACTTCTCCAGAACATCTTATATTGCCAAGAATACTTTTGGTACTCTATAAATTACTTTGACTGGATAAAAATAAATGAATGTTTCATGGATTTGTTAACATATTTCTTTTGAGGAGTGGTCAGTTCATGACATAATGTTTAATAAGAGAACTCATCTCTGATAATGAGGAACTCGGGCAGAGGGGAGAGGGAGAGAGAATCTGAAGCAGGCTCCACGCCCAGCATGTGGGGCTCAAACTCACAAGGCTGAGATCCTGACCTAAGCCAAAATGAAGAGTACAACGCTTAACCCACTGAGCCATCCAGGTGCCCATGGAGTTTTAATTGAACAAATAAAGATTTTTCTTTTTGAAACACAATTTATGCTATGAGGAGGCAGAGTGCCATGAACTATCTGTGAGAATAACATCATCTTTTTTTTTTTTTAATTTATTTACTTGGGAAAAGAGAGAGAGAGCATGAGCAGAGGGGAGGGTCAGAAGGATAGGGAGAAGCAGGCTCCCCACTGAGCAGTGAGCTGACATGGGGCTCCACCCCAGGACCCTGAGATCATGACCTGAGCCGAAGGCAGATGCTTAACCCACTGAGCCACCCAGGCTCCCCCATCATTTGTCTTAATGAGAAGATTTTCAGATCTTTCTCAACAGTTGAGTTTTGAAATCTCTTCTGATACGAGATGAAGAGTGGTAATAAAGAGGGAAGGAAGTTCTTGGAAATGCCAGCAATCAAGAATTATGAAAATTCCAAACACACTGTTGATTTTCTTCAATATTGCACACAATTCTTGAACATATGTCACCTGAAAAAGCAATGACAAGCCATCCAGGCCCTGATTTCAAAGCAGAGCTGAGCCTGAATCTCTTGCAGTACACACTGAGCTGATACTTGGAACTCCAGATGTTTGGGCAATTTCCTGCTCTCCTGAGAGCGGGATGCAGGACTGCCCTGAGCTGCCATGGTTTCCTGCCCCGTTTCTCTGCTCTCTGCCAGAATGCCCAAGCAGAGATCGGGGTGCCCAGGACCTGAAAAAGCAAACCATCGAGTGGGTTGCATCTCCTCAGAGGGTGATAAGCAATATTGCTCTAAGTTCAATCCCAAAACAACTAAGCAAAATTGGGCATCACAGAAACACTTTATGGCTAGTCCCAGATATTTGTACTTGGAATAATTGACTTGTCTCTATCCACATGATGGTCATACTAGGACATCTCCTCTCCAGATTTCTATTTTAACATTCTCTCTTGCAACTATAGGGGCCTTCTACCCTTTACTGAAATTGATATCACCCAGCATGAAATTCTCTATAAAAAGTCCCTTTTAGTTGGGGGAGAGAGGGAGAACTTAGCACATCTCCATTTCTCTATAGGTCGTCAATCCTGTATTTTTTTTTTCTGTAGTCCTGAAAGAAAAAGAATTTTCATACTTTTTTTATACTTGTGTTCTGATTTTACTTTATTTTATTCTTTTTAAATTATGTTATGTTAGTCACCATACAGTACATCATTAGCTTTTTGATGTAGTATGTTCTGATTTTAAATATTCTTATCTCCTGATGGGATCTATAGGAAAAAAAAAGGGAATATTAAACTCCCATAAGTCATCAGCAAAAAGAAATGAGGATCTGGATATTGAGGTCAGCTATTAGGAAATAGGGTTGGGATATTCTAAAATTTCACAATTTTTACATAAATATAGATTGGTACTGGATATTCAGGGAGATTTCTCAATATAAAGATTCAAATTCTCTTCAATCTCTGGAATATTGACATATTTGTCTACTATGACTCCAAAATGCACTATCTTGCTTACTGTAGCATATTTATTTATATTATATTATGTATATTATAATAGCTATATTAAAGTCTAGAAACGTGGTAGTGATTTTCCTCCAACTTTGTTATTTTTAAAAAATTTTTTTACTCTCCTGGGTAATTCGTATTTCCATATGAATTTTAAAATCAGTGTGCCAATTTCTGCAAAAGTGCCTGCTGGGATTTGGTAGGGATTGCATTGAATCCATAGATCAATTTGGAGAGAACTGACATCTTAATGATAATGAATCTTCCAATCCAATCTTAACAATAGTCTTTCTTAACTAATCCTCTCTTTTCTTGCACAGCCAAATGAATGGAGCCAAATTGCTCTCAATACATTTTCATTACTTACATCCCTGAGATCTAGTTTTGCCCACAACTTTATACCATTAGTTATTGGTGTCCCCATCCCAATCAAAAACTAATGCTCTTTTTCTTAGTCCTACAGTTCTTGATCTTTTGGTGTTATATTTCACACTGTCTATTTTTCCTCTCCGTAGATCTTTCTTTCCCTGTTGAATCCCAGGGACAACATTTCCTTGGTTCTGAGCCCCCACCTTTGACTATCCTTTATGCCAGCTGCAAGATCTAGCATAATATTTCCTTCTGTAAAAAGATCTTATTTATTTATTTAGAGAGCGGGAGCGGGGTAAGGGGCCGAGGGAGTGGGAGAGAAAGAATCGTAAGCAGATTGCGAGCTGAGCTTGGAGCCCAATGTAGGGCTCGATCCCATGATCCTGAGATCATGACTTGAGTCAAAATCAAGATTCGGATGCTCAACCGATGGAACCACCCAGGCGCCCCTCTATCATAATATTTCTTAAAATATATTCTAGAAAGCACTAGCACCTCGGATCAAAATTGGCAAAAAAAGAAGGAAGGAAGGAAGGAAGGAAGGAAGGAAGGAAGGAAGGAAGGAA